>NC_142347.1:8884501-9218564 GCF_054954075.1 Amborella trichopoda | reverse complement strand
ATGGTTCTCTGCCTACCTATATTTCCAAAATAGAGATTTATTTTTGGAATGAATTTCTCTCCCCAAGATTCAATCTTCTTGAAGGGCATTCACCAATTGGGGGAGTACCCAGGTTACGTGAATTGGGTTGTGAAGAGCAAGGTCCACTAATAAGTTTACTCTCTCCATATGAATTGGGTTGTGAAGAGAAGCACCCCCTAAGCAACTCAGTTCTTTCACCATGGGGCCTTGTGATAAATTATTTATGCATTGGCACCATTCATGTCCATTTATTTGCCGATAACAAAGGGTATTCAAGCTATTAGAAGGGTATCTATTTAATTCACCAGGGCACAATAGCTCAAAATTTGGAGACTGATACATGTGTAGCTTATCTCTCATCAATTTATCAATTGGTTCCTCATAATTTAAACCTCATAATTTAAACCATGTCCATCAGATGCACTGGTATAGAGGCCATCAGGCCATGGATTTTCATCAATTCTCGCAAAATTATTATTAATTTCTCGATCAAAATACAAGGTAGATGCTATGTGATGATCAATTGAACTATTTTGTCCTTCTAACAATTTGAATTGGTTGCATAACTAAAGTGCAAATAATGTGGGCCATAAGTGCTATCTATATGCTGATTGTGAAAGGAAAATATATATCGTCTATCAGGTTAATATGGAAGGTATATATTGTAATCTATATATTTAAGAAGGGTAAATATAATATCTTGTATTTATGGTAAGTCTGGGTATAGTATAAGAATTTGTGATTTATTTCTATTTTTGTTATTTGTGTTTATCTATATAAGACAAGCTTGTATTTTCATATTAATGAATGGACACTAAGTCTCTTCAGAGAAACCTAAGACACTTCACATGGTATCAGAATCAAATTCGTCACCATGTCCATTCTTGTATGATCGAATATGTTAATCTATTAGATCCTATCATGTCCGATTGAGCCATGAAACTATCGGATCTCTCGTAAGGTCCAGATCTAAAGGGCTATCTGTCGTCGACTTTCTTAGGCAGGTCTAAATTTCCTCTTCTTCCTCCTTCTAGGACTCTCTCAGTCGTCTCTCGCACACCTGATCTTCCTATCTCTCATGTTGTTTCTTGCCTTTCGCTTTGATCTCCCTATCTCTCATGCTATAGTCGCCCTTCTTTCTGATGTGTCCTCTTGCTGTTCCTTTCTCTTCATCTCTCCATTATGCTTTTGTTAACTTTTCTTTTCTTTTACACCTTAAGCAAAAAGTGCATCCTCTCTCTCTACTTTGTTGGGCATCATCTCGGTTACTTTTGTTAGGCATTCCCTCTCTCTACAAGTGTAAAAAAGTGCACCTTGTGTAAGTGCACCTTTGGGTTCCTTACTATTCTTGAAAACTTGTCTGCATTTGAGAGATGGAAAGCCTTTTTTTTGTTTGCGGTAGAAGTTGGAAAGATATCTATGTATACTGACTTAATGGGTGACCCCATATACCGGGTCCATTTCCTTGCTTATTTTCTGTTGAGTCGTATTTTGACTATCAGATCTGAGTCCTTCAGGTGAGTCATGTTTTGACTCATTTGTTCCTTTCTAGAGGGTCGCGTTTCAACTCATCTTTGCTCTGGCAAGTCGTGTTTCGACTCACATATTATCTGTATAATCGAAACTATTTTTGTCTTACTCGATCATGTCTGTTTTGGTTTGTGAGCTGTGAATTTGTCTCGGATCCAAACCAAGTTTTGTTAGCTCTTCCTAGTGCCATTCTATTTTCTCAGTTGTCTTGGCTGTTAATCTGTCTCCGATGAAGATCTGAAAAGTTTTTGTTCATTGCTAAACTCTGATATGCGACTTTGTTCTTTTCTTTTGTTTTTGAGGCTTGTTGATCCGCCTCTGCTTTCTGTGCTTGTTGATCAAGCAATCTGAACATGCACCTGAAGAATCAACCACTCTTTTCAGTAATTAGTGTTCAAACTCCAGCCGCTCTCTCTCATAGCATCTTGAATTTGAGGGGGAGTATGAAAGAAAAGTATATATCGTCTATCGGGTTAATATGGAAGGTCTATATTGTAATTTGTATATTTGATAAGGGTAGATACAATATCTTGTATTTGTGGTAAGTCTAGGTATAATATAGGCATCAGTGATTTATTTCTATTCTTGTTATTTGTATTTATTTATATAAGACAAACTTGTATATTCATATTGATGAATGGACATTGTGTCTCTTCAGAGAAACTTGAGACTCTTCACACTGATCACTTGAAGTACTGTGTCCCTGTAAACAATTTGAATAAGTGGAATAACCAAAGGTAAGAGAATGAGGACCATAAGTGATTTTCAAATTGAAACCAGAATCAGAAATTCTCCGAAAATTGGGAAGCTTTTGGGCAAACCAAATTTGACATTTAAGAGACTAGATAAGAGATCAGCACAGTGAGTTGGCTTGTGCTCAGTAATGGAGTTGGAAGGGAGTAGTACTTGAAGGGTCGGCTTCTGCTACTATTGATAAAGCAACATAGAGTTAAAAATAATGAGAAAGCACTATTCCAATTAGTTCAAGTTTCTACAATCCATACAACTTCGATGCCTACAAATTTAAGCCTATAAGTATTGTACGAGAATCTGTAATAGGGAGAGAGGAAGAGAAAACAAGGGGTTGCGTTAGAGAAAACAATAATTAGAGGTAAACAGAAACCAATATCCTTACTAGATCAAATTTCTATAATATATAAAAACCTTGTTTACAAAAATTGAGTTACGAGAGATAAAACACGAGGTTTAGAGAAGCATATTAAGACAGAGAGCCAGACATAAATCAATATTAGTCATGTTATAGTTAAGTTTCCATAATTGTGATCGTTGTCGAAAGGACTCAAAGAGAGAGAGAGAGAGAGACCAACCTTAAGGCTTGATGGCCCGGCCCTCTGGCCACATTCTATAGCCCATGCCCTAGTCTTTTTAGGGCCCAAAAATAAATGTATAGATATGTTATTCCACAAAACAAAACAAAGGTGGTGCTTCAAGCTCACCTGTGAAGTTGGCAGAGACCTGCGACTCCTTTGAAAAATCGACATCGACCATTATAGAAATAGTGTATAGTTCTACCAAATGAATGAGAAAAAATACAAGAGAGAAAAAGAAGCTTATAATAATCAAAATATGATTAAAGTAACACATAAGCTCTTCAAAAGAGTTAGAGAGAGTAAAAAGAAAATTTGAGTTAGAACTAGAGGGAGAAAAATGCAAAATTTATTGAGACATTAAGGTGTTGGTCACCTTTGAATTTAGCAAGGACTGAGGAAGAGTTAGAAAAACCCAAATTTGCTATTGTTAGAACAATCATTTGTCAAGAAGAAGACAATTAATATATACAGATTACAGAGAGAGAAAGAGGAGGAATTATACTTAAATTAGATTAAGAGAATAACTATCGGCGATTTGATAACCATTTTAAAAATTCTACTTGATAGAGATCTAGAATATATAGTTTCATCTACTTAGGACTCCTAATTATATGATAACTCCTAAATTTTTTTAATTTCAAAGTGATAAAAGAAGTACCATACCATCCTAAGGTTTTGAATATTTTGATTCAAGAGGTTTGTTTCCAGTAACAACCTCTCTGCATCTCGTCCAAAATACTCGATGCAATAGGATCTCCTCAACTTCCCTTCATTGAGGACTCCTTGCAGATCTGTCTAACTACCACTCTGATGACAGTTCCATTGACCTTAGCCCTGCCTTTTGCTCCAAGATGGATTGTATGGTCAAGAAGGCAGGTGGCAAACTAGGTGGTCACCTCCCTAACTATCTCTCAACCATAATGGCTCTTCATTAAAGAGTGGATGTGTCATGACCTCGCCCCCTACCGTCTTACTGTACTAGCTGGAGGACAATAGGGTGCAGGACCGTGACCAAAGGTAGAGAATGCTACTCAGGTAGAAGTGCGCTCAACGCTTTATAAGAAAGAATCAAAGCAAACCACGGAAAAAAATAGAACTCAAAACACATAAAACTACAAATAAATAGCTGGACAAATTTATTCCAAACCATAATTAAAAGCTCCAAGGTATTACAAATATGTCCAAGGCTTCAAAGGCCCAAAGACATTTACACGACTTTAAAGCAAAAACAATTATATGGCCAAACTGTCATCTAATACATACAAATGAAAATACAAAAACTTTCAGAAAAGTACAGAGCTCAAACCGCTAGCCACGAACACTAACTCGCCCGTCCTCCACTCGCGACTACCACTCTACATAGATGAAGATAAAAGAGTGAGTTGTAAAGCTCAGTAAGTAGGTCAAGGTGCCATGTGTTCCTGCCTACACACCGTAGCTCATAACCATACTCAAGATTAATACAGTTACCAACCATAGAGTCATGCATCACAATTATATTTAGCATTGCGTCATAAGTGATTCCTTTCATGGAGGAGCAATCAAAAATAAGATATCAGGTATTATATAAACTAGCAGTTTATCAAATATTTCCATCATGTGAATCATAATAGATTAGCCAACTCAGGCCAGCATATATTAAATACAAATAATCCTAATATCGCCTACTCTCGAAGTAGAAGTCATATCCATCAAGCCAAGCCAAACCCATTGTTTAAGACTTCTACCATCACTCAGGAGGAAAAACAATGACAAATGAATGACCCATTTCCTAATGCCTTCACACACACACACACACAATCCCCAATGCGCTTTGGGGCTTTTGATAGGCGGTGGCCTTGCAAGATATAACCCTCTCTTTATGCCCTTCTGACGAGCGAGCATTACACTACCAAAGGATGACCCAATGCGTAGTGCCCATATAGAATTTGGGGGGTGTGACCCTCCCAAATTTTCATCACATCCTAACTGCCTTCCTATCATGGAAGTTAGGGAAAGATCACAATAGCCGACACCACTTCCTTATCATATCATCTCATGGTCATGCAATATGCTCAAAGCATGACAAGAGATCACATATCACATCATGGTCATGAAATACACTCAAAGCATGCCAATAAATCACATATCACATAGCTGACCACACATGTCTTATCACATATCACTTATTACATAACTGACCACATAGGTCTTATCACATATCGCATATCACATAACTGACCACACAGGTCTTATCTTATATCGCATAACTTGTCTCAAAAATCATGTGCACATGTCACAATAGAGCATGTATCATGATCATGTATACATATCATAACAGAGCATGCCTTACTACATGCTTCTATATCATAACAGAGCATTCTTTCATATCACAACAGAATATGCCTTATTGTCATGCATTCATTTCATAACTGAACATGCCTTACTATATGCATTCATATCATCACTGAGCATGTCTTACTGCATGCATTCAAATCATTGCAGAGAGCATGCTTCTATATTATAATAGAGTACACCTTATTATCATAAAAGGCATGTATTCATTTTCATAATTGAGCATGTATTTGTGTTCATAACAGAGCATGTCATACTATCATGCGCAAATTTCTCATTAGCAACACATTTCCATGCTCATATACAACATCGGTGTGCCATACATAAAATCATATTATCATGCTTATTAGTTTGAAAGACATTATTATGGCGTATCATGCATATAAGCCGACCACCAAGCTCATTAGCTCAAAAGATATCATCATACCATTTTTTTTTTTGGTTTTGCCACAGTGATTAGGGTCCACCTTTAGAGGCGTATTATAGGATTCAAAAATAATTTGGACCTGGGACCACTTTTATAACAACATAGACTCATTAAAACACAACTTTCGAATAGGTAATGACCCTTAAATATGAAAGAAAGACCTATGTGATCTTTTAACGAGGAATTATATATATATATATATATATATATATATATATATATATATATATATATATTATCACCCCTTTTGTTTTGGCAAAAGATCTCTTACAAGTAGTCTTATTACAACAACATCTACTTTAAAATAAAATCAACATGGCAATAAAACCATGATCTTAAATACTTGATGCTATTGAAATAACTATGCACTATGCTTGAGAATACAAAATAAGATTGCTAGATATAAAAGAGAAGAGTGCCGGAGATTACCTCAACCGGGCTTATTACATGCCACACCAAGTCACCGCCATCTGATGGTGCAAGATCAAAGATCTTGCTTCAATCTCAAACTGAGAAAGCAAGTTTATGCCAAGTGACACCAATGGAATAGGAACCCCTTTGATCACAAACTCAAACCGTAAGTGAATTCCCATAGTAACCCAGTTTGAGAGAGATGGATTCTCTTTTTGCTAACCCTAAGAATCCTTAGCCATAAATCCATAGTTGAGAGATGGGAGAGAGAAGAACTCCATAGACTAATCCCTTAGCCCCTTTTTACAATGTGGGAGAGAGAGAGATTAAACATGAGAGAGAAATAAAAAGATAAGGTGCAGAGATTTTGGGTAGAGACAATCCCTTTTTTATAGGTTTGAACAAGATTAGGGTTTCTTAAGGTTTTCCTTAGCTTGCCTCTTCTTGTGAGATTGAACATGGACCGTCGAACAAGGATGACTTGTGGGGTGAGAGATCTGAGTCATCCATTCCATAGATGGGCATCAATATTATGGAAAGTGTATGAACCCTTATCCCCCTTTCCTAAACTATTTTTCCATAAATAGAAAATAAGTTAAATTAATTTCAAAACAGCACATCTCTGCACATATTTTCCATAAAATCTATCAAAGATATATCAAGTCAATATTTACTTCCATATTAAGTCAATAAATGGTCAATACATACTCAATCCATAATTTGACCACATGTCACAATTTAAAGTTAGCAAAACATAAGGTCACATGGACCACAAAACAAACGTTTCAATAAAATAAAAAGTAGTAAGAGGTGGGGCGTGCCACCCATGGGAGGGACATGTGGGCGTCACCTTCTAGAAACATGGTGGACCCATGTACGTGGGATCGACGATCGTACTTCAATCTCAAACCGGGAAAGCAAGTTTAGGCTAAGCCACACCAATAGAATATGAACCCCTTTGATCACAAACTCAAACTTTAAGTGAATTCCTTTAGCAACCTAGTTTTAGAGAGATAGATTCTCATTTTGTTAACCCTGAAAACCCTTAGCCATAAATCCATAGTTGAGAGATGGGAGAGAGAAGAACTCCATAGCCTAATCACTTAATCCCTTTTCGCAACGTGGGAGAGAGAGAGATCAAATATGAGAGAAAGATATAAAGATAAGGTATAGAGATTTTGGGTAGAGATAATTTTTTTTTTATAGGCTTGAACAAGATTAGGGTTTCTTAGGTTTTTCCTTGGCTTGCCTCTTCTTGTGAGATTGAACATGTACAGTCGATCAAGGATGCCTTGTGGGGTAAGAGATCTGAGCCATCCATTCCATAGATGGTCCATCAACATTATGGAAGGTGCATGAACCCTTATCCTCCTTTCCTAAACCATTTTCTTATCAATAGAAAATAAGTTAAATTATTTTTAATTAAATATTATGCATTTCATAAAATAGCACATCTTTTCACATATTTTCCATAAAATCTATCAAAGATATATGAAGTCAAAATCTACTTCCATATTAAGTCAATATATAGTCAATGCATACGCAATCCATAATTTGACCACATGTCACAATTTAAAGTTACCAAAACATAAGGTCACATGGACCACAAAACAAAACTTTCCATAAAATAGAAAGTAGTAAGAGGTGGGGCATACCACCCATGGGAAGCACATGTGGGCCCCACCTTCTAGAAACATGGTAGACCCATGTGCACAATGAGCCCCCATGATTATTTTTTTATGTATTTAAAATTGGCAAAATAATTTTTAGTGAATATTAAAACATTGTAAAATTAATATCTTTAATTTTATAGATCCAAAAAAATTATAAATAAAATATCCAAATATTCATAAAAATTTAAATAATAATTCTAAAATAATCATTATCATGAAACAAACATAATTAAATTAATTTGATGGAAAATGGATCCATATGGTTAGGAATTAATTCAACAATCATGGGGCACTCCACCTTCAACTATGGACTACAAACCATACTTGCTTTATAAGACCGATCCAGTGTTTTCCATGACCCACAGTCCAAGTAGGGGCTCATTAGTGGGTCACCAAAGTCCGGTCGATGAGTCAAGGGTCCCAGTCTGTGGATTACAAGTCCTCTCCTAAAGACGAGTCCAGGTCACCAAGACTTGATGTGACCACAGCTTTATGGCGCATAGGGGAATCTCTTGCATATGCATACGCTTTATCCTAAAAAGTGGATTTTTGGCTTTCCCCAATGATCTATCGATATGCATGCCGTGTGATGGCACATGGATAAAGTTTTTACCCTCGTCGCTGTATGCTACAATCACACACAAGGGTCACACAGTCCCTTGGCTCACTCATTCAGGCATGTTCTCCGACCTCATCAAGGGCTAACCCATGAACCCTCAATGGTTTGTAACATGGGTTTTTTCCAACCGATTGATCTAGATCGTCAAGCACAGTCTGGTATCTGTAAACATCGTTTACATAGTATGGTCCACGAGGGACCACACTCCCACTAAGTTCATGTTTCACTATATCATTTCATTTTACAAGCACTTATAAGGCCTTTAAAGGCCATATAAACCCAACGAAATATTGGCCTAAAGCTAGCCAAACTATTGGTGATCTTGAGTGAAACTTCTGACCTTTCACATTAGAAAATATAGGATAATATCTTAATAGCAAATCAGACATAACTTTCAAACCATCACGAATTTGATCATGCTCCCCAAACCATTTTCAAAATATATTCATACATATTTTATTTAGAAGTGGTTTGAGCTCATTTTGACATATTTTGGTGAGTGAACAATGCTACACAATACATGTGATAATTCTTGAAAATTCAGCAGAAAATCTAGTGTGATATCCTAATAGAAAAATGAAAAACTTTCGAATCACTGATAATTTGATCATGCTTCTAGACCATTTTCAAAATAGATTAATACATCTTTCATTTAGAAGTGGTTTGAGCTCATTCTGACATATTTTGGTAAGTAAACAATGCTACACAAAACATGTGATAGTTCTGGAAAATTCAGTAGAAACTCCAGTGTCGTATCCTTGTAGAAAAACAAACATAACTTTCGAATCACAGAGAATTTGATCATGCTTTTAAGACCGTCTTCAAAATAAATTCATACTATTTCATTTAGAAGTGGTTTGAGCTCTTTCTGAGACATTTTAGTCAGTAAACAGTTCCACACAAAAATGTGTAAAGTTCCTAGAAATTTATGGCACAATTCTGGCATACTTTACAAAATGACTGATAACTTTCAAACCAAAAGAGGTATTGCCAAGTGGTCTTTTCCATATTAAAATAGATTCAAATAGGTACTTTCCCATCAAGTTTTATAATCAACAGAGGTGTTTTCAATACTCAAACAATCATATAATTGGGGGACAGTTCTAGAAATACATGCACATTTCAGCAAGAATTCAATAGCATGCAGCCAAATTTACATTCAAGTTGCATCTATATTCATGCTTAACTACATACTTGGATGAACTAAGAAAACATGTATTAACAAAGCATGAAAGCATGGAAGCTGAATCCACTGACAGCACGAAGTGAGATGCACCACACAAGTTTCTCTTCAAAGTGTCAAACTCCAAGGTTGGCTCAAGCTTGGGGCTATGAGTTGAAGAGGGAGGATGTGGGTGTGAGAGAGAGAAAACCACTTGGAAGGGGTGTGAAATTGGGTTTAAATATTCAAAGATAGGGGGCGGCAGCAAGCAACCGACAAGTGGCAATCAACGGGCATGCAAATGCCGCATGGCACACAAGAGGCATGCAACAATCATGAGAGACAGAAAGATCCCCCGAACTATCGCGTGCATAGCGGCAACCGGCCCGGCGGCATCGCGTGCGGAGGCATTGCACACTACAGCATTGTGTGCGGCGGCATCGGGCGCGAAGGTGTAGGGCACAGCGGCATCGCACACTGCGACATCATGCACGGTAGCATCGCACGTCAGATCACCTGTGCCACGACTCGTCGATGCACTGCCATGTGCCGAAAAAGTCCGGGTCCTTACAGGATGTAACTATAATTGTATATACATTTTGTTACAACCTAACACTTTTTAGTAAGGAAATCTACCTTCTTCAACTTCCCTATGTCTTACCTTACACGTTTTAGTAAGAAAAGCCACCTTCTTCAAGTTCCCAATGTCTTTCAACATTAAATTCAAACAATACGTGGCACAAGGTATCTAATAGAGAGTTATTATCCTTTCCATGAGTAACGCCCATGCCTATTTATATTGACTCACATTATCAGTAAACCGTTGCAGTACATTCTCCACCGTAATGTCCACTTCTCCACCGTAATGTCCACTACGACCTTGGCAATGTGGTTACATAAAAGCCTTCCAGTCATTTTTTAATTGGAAAGGTCAATACTGGAATGCTACATGCTAACAAGCATAGGCTCGAAAGACAAGAAGCAAAAGGTAGCACGAAAACATTGTGCCAATGCCCATCTGGTCAAATATTAAAAAAAAAAAGGCGGCTTGGAGGGTCGGATAGAGTAGAAGTCATGAATACCCCCCAAAAATCTTGAATGTGATGGGGTAGGCCTCTCCCTTCCCGTGAAGATCATGCCACGTATTGGGGATCGATTTACGGACAAGACTCTGCCCTGCACGTCACATGATCAAGAGTGTGAAGATTGGAAAAGTACATTATATCTTTCGGGAGACTAACTAAAAAGTTTACAATATGTTGGTGGTCTTTATCCTTCTAACCATCTGTCATGATGGTTACACCGGTCCTTGACTAGTTCTTAAATTTTGCAATGTGCTGATCGATATCATTGATGGCTTCTTATAAGACTGGACTCGCAAGGTCCTTATAGTTGGCCCTTTAAAACCTACACCCGCTTCTGTTATGACAGTTACCATCACTGGGTAGTATTCCAAATTAGTTGCATTGAATAGTAGGGCATTCACAAAAATAAATAAATATCTCTACCGCCTTAGAAACCCCTTCTTTGAGTCTCTCTCCTCACGAATATTTGAGTTTAATCTGATGAATTTGTTGTCTATTGGGGTCAAGAATAAAAGGATCATAGGGTGGTCCACGTTGTTGGGTGGTTGGCTCGGGTAGGGCACTAGTAGAAAGCCACCTTAGTGCAGGAGGATTGCCTGAGAAGTTCCGCCTTAGTCTGTATGGACCATATAAATAAAGGCTCACATCCTCCTATACCTGGCAGTATGGGATCTCGATCGATGTGCCTAGAAGATGCTCCAGTGCCTCCAACACGTCTACAGTACATCTCATCAACTTGTATTTGTCTATAATGAAGACCTACTAGACTGAAAAGCCTAGCCTGCTCTATTTGAGCTTCAAATTGGGCCTCTTTGTCCTCGTAATCTATTGGATTGTAGTATCCCCTCCCTTTCTCCTCAACTTCCCTTTACCTTTGTTCTTTTTATTCTTTGTGTCTCGTAGTTGTTGTACAATTTATTTTTTAATAGCTTGTGGAACCTAAAGGCACGACTGAACATTACCTTGTACCTTGGCAAGGTGATGTTTTAGACGATTAATGCCACCAGAAAACTTACTCCTGTAAAAATGACATCTAATTCTACCCTGATCATTTACTTTGTCGGCATACTGCCAAGCAGTGTCCTCCTTTGTCGCTTTGATTTTTTTGGAAAGCACCTAAATATAAAATCTATATTCAATTCTTTTAAAAACAAAACTATGGAATGATATTAATATACATGCAAGATACAACTCTCAAGTGAATTGTGCTCCCTGGGTACATCACTTTTAGATTGAAAAATATATATGGAGTTTTAAAAAATCAATATTTTAAAAATTTTATAATAAAAGCTTAATTCGAGATTAAAAGAAGACTTAAGAATTCCCATCTCACTTCATTCAACATGCATTATACGATAAAATGACTTCAACAAATTTCGAGAGAAAAAAAATTTGAGAGAGAGAAATTGGGGCAGAGGCTTTACCACAAACGAAAGAGAGAGAGAGAATGGTTTCCCCAACCGAGAAAAAAACTGAGAGAGAGTAGTTGGGGCAGCTTCCCCCAACCCACATAGAGAGAGAGAGAGGGAGAAAGAAGTTGGGGAAGCATGCCCCAACAGAGAGAGAGCGAGAGAGAGGGGGAGAGGGCGTGAGAGAGAGAGAACCTGCCACCTGTGAGAGAGAGAGGGAGGGAGAGCGCGTGAAAGAGAGAGAACCTGCTACCTGAGAGAGAGAGAGAGGCTGTAATTTCCGGCAAGGGTGGGGGTGTTATGGACCCTCTCTCAAACCAAAAACTCTCCAACACAATAATGTAGATTCCATGGATGGGGTTCTTATGGACCCTCTCTCAAACAAAAAATCTCCAACACAATAATGGAGATTCCATGGATAACCATAACATATATAAAAGCTCCAATGGAGCTCCATGGACCTGAAAAGGCCTGCAAAATCAAAGATACGGGTGTACAAAAGCCATGGATCAGGCTTTGAAAAAGCCTTTTCTGAATAGGGAAACAAAAGGTTGAGTTAGTGAACAAATCGTTGAGTTGTCACTACTCACCCTAGTGTTATACAAATCGGCTGAGTTGTACAGAAACTCGGCCGAGTAGTGCAGTGGGGGAGAATCCCCTAAGGGGAGGACCATGAACTCAAGACCACTTAAGTTCGGCTACTGCCCGAGCCTAAGTTATTTGGTCGAGTCAAAAAAAACAAAAAAATCGGCCGAGTTTTCAAATACTGGTATTACCGAACCAGAGAAAAAAAACCTTGAATTGATTATTTTTTTATGAAATTTTTAAACTGTATCATAAAACTAAGAGAAATTTATCAAAAATCACCTAACTTATCAAGTACTTAACATCTTACCATTTTTAACTGCTCCAACTCACGATCATGGTATTTCGATGGCTTCTTAAAATTAAATCAAGGGTAAAATACTAAACAGTTCATCTCTGATGTGCAATTGATGCCGTGTTCCTCACTACGAGGAACATGCGAGATCAGACAGCAAGGTGTAGTGTCCTCCTCTCTCTGCTTGCAATTTTGAAGATGAAATTCTCAAGGACATCCTGAGCATCTTAGGCCAAATCTCGCACTGCTCGAACCCAAGTCTCTAATGCTTCATTTTCCTCTCGTTTTTGTCAGCATTCGTGAAGAAAACTTTCATGCATTCGAGCATCCTTGATCCACTGGATATCATCTTCCAGACTTAAACTGTTGAAAGAAGCTTTACTTTATCTAAGCAATTTATCTAATTTTTGCAGCAAAAAATGATACAACAGAATCAGCCATCTCTGTCTCTCTCTCTCTCTCGAAACATCATCTATATACAATTCGTCTAATTTTTTTTGCAGTAAAAATGATACAATAGCTATCTCTCTCTCTAAACAGCTATGTCGCACATTGCATTCGTTGAATTCTAATAGTACATACTAATCAAATGGAACATAAAAGTACGAATGCCAGCATTTAAACAAGTCGCACTTGCACAATTTCCAATTGCTAAAACTAATGGAAAATTGTTTCATGCGGGCTGGATCGCATGACTACATATACGTTCCAACCAAAAAGTTTAAAGCATCCATTTTAAAAATGAATGCAAGTAGGTATTCTATCTAAAAACGATCGAGATTATCGGTCCAATTTTTTTCTTACTAGAATTATTATATCTAGTTTTAATATATATATAAAAGATTATATGTCCTAAAAATTTAAGTAAAAAAATCATCTCAAAAATAGATTTATTAATAACCTAAGCCGCATAACAACCGGATCCCAAAAACAAAAATCGACGTTAAGGAGTTCCAGCTATGGGTTTAGTTGACTTTGCAGGTAAACAATACCAAAATTTATGAATGGCCATCATTCATTTTCTATATGGGAATCCCCTTCCTAAACCTTTCCTCTTGTCTTTCATCTAACACCTCCATAATACTTACCTATTCCCTTGATTTGATTGATAATGTTGAAAATTTTAATAGATGGTCATCATTTATCTTTTGTATATGAAAGTCATAATTTTTTTTGTCTATTAAATTTCAAAATGGGTGGTTTTAAGAATGTCTGAATAAACACAAAGATCCAAAAAAAATTCTCGACTCACCCCAAGCCATCGAATTTGACATCTAATGAGTGAGAATGATTGTGACCTCCATGTATAAAAGATAAAAGAAAATTTTTGTATAAGGTTATAACGTTAAAATGTAGAACTACAGATGTACCTCAAAAATCCATCGGAAAGCATTATTTTAATGTTGAAAATTCTCTAATTAATCATCCCGACATTGAGATATCTGAATTTAAAAAAAAAAGATTTTAGGTCTCATAAATAGTATATCTTGCAACACATTACCTAGACCGTCCATTTTCAAGAGTTTCATATGTTTATAAATCTACTTGATTTTAACCATTTTTGGAATTTAAAATTTTACAGTTAGATATGAAAATAGATTTTGATATAATCCTAATAATGTTTTATACCAAAATTACTTGTTATGATAAAATTTTGAGGTGCACTGTAGTTGGATTGTTTAAGGTTGCAACTTTATAGAAACCACACCCAAAGATAAATGATCTCTTTGTAGACAACCCAAAGTTTAAATGCAGAGAGTTTGTCCAAGGTGTTGATTTAGTATTATGGGAATGAGGAGTAGCTAAAAACCTCATTAGAAAATGGTGTTTCAACATTGGAAAACACTCCAATTGATCATCTCGATCTTGAGCTGTTGGTTATGAAAAAAGTTTTCAAATCTTAAAAAATATTACATCTTGGAACATATTGTCTAGACTGTCCATTTTCAATTTTTTTTTGTGTTTATAGATCCGCTAAATCTGAACCATTTTTTGTGCTTTAAATTTTATAATTAAGGGTAAAAACATATTTTGAGGTCACAATAAAAGTTTTTGGCGTTGCATTTTCTAACATGTTTGAAGTTGTGCATTATTCTGATTGTTTAATATAAGCGCCTTATACAAACATAATCCTTTTAACATTCATTAATAGATTCAAATCTTCTTGTCCCAAAAGTATGTGGTCTTATTTTATAGAGTGATTTACATACAGATCCCATATTTTTTTTAAACATACGAAATAATCGGTTTATAAGCAGAAATTATAAAGAATGTTGGACAACCTGCCTTTTTATTTTTATTTTTAAATTGCCCTTTGGTCTGAGGATAGAATCCTTGGTCTAAATTTTCAATTTCTTTTTTTTTTTTTTTCTAGTTTTTTCGTTAGTAAGACAATGGTTCAAACTTTAGAGTGGTGCCCTACTAACGAAAAAAACTTTAAAAAAAAAATTAAAATTTGGTTCGAAGATGTTCTCGTAGGCAATTTTGAAAAATAAAAAAATGTAGGTTGACCTTCTTTGTAATTTCCATATATATATATGGAGCATTTCATATTAGAAAAAATTCTAAGATCCGTATGTAAATCACTATGTTCTATAATCTCTATTTAATTACCATTACTGGAGAATGAAACATTTCTTAGTGGTTTAGGGAAAATGATAACAAGATATTCCCCATAGTTTAAGACATCCACCTGTTCTTTCAAAAACTTCGACATTATTTAACATGATTCCATCGTCTAGCATCTTGAGGATCAAATGGCTCCAAAATATAATGTTTTGGCAAGTGGGTTCATACGCTAATTTTAAAGATCAGAGACAGCTCAATAATTTCTTAGAAATGGCCTAGATTAGCATTAACATTGACTTCGACATGATTGTCCCGGCTTGATGTTGGCAACAAAATTTTTTTTATCAAGTATTAATATTTTACTTCTTTTTAACTAGTTTTATAGATAGTCCACTCACCGATCCTGGCTGGATCACATATCGCCGATCAAGATCAGTTTGGATGGACAATTCAAGAAATTTTTTAAAAATATAGAAATTTGAAAAAAACTTAAAAGAAATAATGAGAAAAGTTTAATATTGAAATATGCACTCTCTCTCTCAAGTAGATATATAAACACATGAAAATCTTGAAAATGGACAGTCTAGATAATGTGTTGCAAGATGCACTATTTTTTTGACTTAATTTTTTATTTTTTTTTATATTCATACATTTCGATGTCGAGATGATCATTAAAGGGTTTTTTAACCTTAAAACAATCTTTTTCGATGGATTTTTAAAGTGCATATTTAATTCTACATTTTAAGGTTGGAACTCTATATAAACTTTTTTCATTTTTTTTGCCCAAACTAAAGACCACTACCTCATTGATTACGTTTGGCTCAGTTTTAACCAACGTTATAAAATATATTTAAAAAAAAAAAAAAAACACTGATCTTGATTGGGAATCGGCAATTGCATAGGATCCGTGAGAAACCAACCCCATTTTTATATCTAAACTAGGAATAGGTCTGACAAGGAGGGACTCACCCTCTTATTAGAGAATCTGGCGATCAACTGGATCGCCGTGTTCCCACCCAACTCCCATTTTTTATTTTTATATATTTTAATATTTAGTTTAAAATATAGAAATAATATTTCAATATTATCTAGATTGGCCAGAAGAAGCAATAGTCTGAATTGGCCTAGTAATCAGCCGATTCATGGGGCCTAACCAGATTTAAGAAGACTGAATTTAACTCTAGTTTATTGAAATTGAACATTTCTACCAAGCTTAGATATGGAAAAAAAAATCAAAATTATAAACTTTAATTTTTAGCAATGCTGGCTTAATACTAGAACAAAAACTATGTCCTAAAAACTAGTTGGTCTGTGAATAAAACTAAAAACATATAATCTATTGTGAGACCAGAATTTTAAAGGAAAATGTGCATGAACCAGTATCCTTGAGTTTGAAGGCCATGGCTCTCAACTTTTTACAGGACATCATAAAACCATTTCCCATCATTTTTGTTGTGAACTTTAATAAGGGGGCCAATCCCTCTTTGCCCGACTCACAAACTCATCGGACATAAGAAAGAGATTCAATTGTTGAAGGGTGGTGAAGTATTGGAAGCCTTGAGGCAACCGCCTCAATTTTCTGCAATTCCAAACAAATAATCGGCGTAGGCATGGCATGGCTCCCTCCTCCACGTTTCCCCATTTTCTGAGTTCATTCAAATTATAGAGATTGAGCCATTGAAGTTTGGGGAAGCCCCTTGCTCTGCATTTGCCTAATTTCTTACCCACATAGGATGCTCCATTTAAATTGAGGTACATGAGATTGGGTAATGTTTGAAGGATCGCAAATGGGTCTTCAGTTAGTTTGCAGTAGGCCAAGTCTAATCCATTG
Organism: Amborella trichopoda; assembly: GCF_054954075.1. Taxonomy (NCBI): domain Eukaryota; kingdom Viridiplantae; phylum Streptophyta; class Magnoliopsida; order Amborellales; family Amborellaceae; genus Amborella; species Amborella trichopoda. The sequence goes on along the minus strand of NC_142347.1, from coordinate 9,201,283 downwards.
AGGCAGAGGAGAGAAGCAGTGCATTTGGGTAGTTTGCCCCCTGTTAGATGCCCAATGAGAGCTAACCTTTCTAGAGCAGTTGGAGGTAAGTTTTCAGTATGTAAAGGAGTTGTATCAACTTCCGTGGATGCTAGCGATAAGTGACAGAGTGCATCCATCTTTTAGATGGATGCACACAATTCTTCTCCATTTTCACTTCTCTCTAACTGAATATATAATTTTCGGATATGTATAAGGTTATGCAAGTCTTTAATAATATTTGAATCAGCTTGTATGTATGTCAAGGTTTGGAGGTTTGTTAAATCCCCCAGTCCGTTTGGAAATCTCAGCCCTTTGGGAATTCCTTCAACAGAAAATTGTGATACATTTAGATATGTCAAAGCTTTTAATTTTGTGATTCCATGTGATAGTTCTCCCTCAAATCCCTCCAAGTCAAGGGTTTGCAAGCTTCTCAAGTTCTCCAAGGACTTGGGGAGCTTCTTGACCCCTGTATCTCTTAGTCCAAGATACCTTAGATGAACCAAGTGTCCCACTTCATTTGACAGACTCTCAACATGAATCCCTTTTAGGTTCAAAACCCTCAAATATCTTAAGTAAGATAATAATTGAGGCAAATATGATGGTGACCACTCTACTGCACCAAACATAAGAAATGTTCGAAGTCGAGACAATTTGTTTTCAATAGGGAAACTTGAAGCATTTTGGACAGAGATGAGTCGAGTTCTATCAGAAAATTGGTTGTTTTGGCCATCACAAAATGTTCCAAAAATCTCTTTTTCTGATATAGAAAGACCAAGCTTCCGTATTACATGGTGTACTCGAATTACTTTGGCCTGCCCAGTGAAGCCAGTCTTTGCCACTTGTATCAAGCTCCGATCCAACAACTCTTTAATGTAATCCTTTGCTACTTCTATCTCTGTTAATCCTCCCCTTCTTTTAATGAATCCCTCTGCAACCCATAGCCTAATCAATTTTGAGCGGGAGATCTTATAGTCTTCTGAGAACAAACAATAATACAAAAAACAATATTTTTAAAGAGGCGACAAGTCCCTATAACTCAGTGTAAGAACACCCCTCACACCTTTATTCTTGTTCAACTCCCACGCAAGACTACGGCGTATCTTTTCCCATCTATGCATTGTTTTGGGTGTTTTAGACATCGTGCTTCCTATTGCAACAATTGTGAGGGGGAGACCATCACATTCCTTGACAATAAGCCTCCCTACCTCCTCTAACTCTGAAGGGCATGAGTTTGTGTTTTCCCGCCAAAACACCTTCTTGCAGAAGAGGGACCATGCCTCTTCTTTCGATAGTCGTTTGAGCTGGTATACTGCACTTAGTACATACATTGGTGAAGTGACTTCTGCCATTCGAGTTGTAATGATAAATCTGCTGCCATTGTGTAAATCAGGAAATGCATTTTCCACCCCTTCCCACAAAATTTCACTCCACACATCATCTAACACTACCAGATACCTCTTGTCATGTAAATACTCAATATCTTTTGTTCCAGATGTCTCTCCTCTATGATGTCTACATGATTTTCATCAAATTCTTTTAAAATGAGATTCAAAATATGAATTTTGCTAAAGGACTGCGAGACAGTGACCCAAGCACGACAAACAAAGTGTTGCTTAACAATCTTTTCTTCATAAATTATTTTGGCAAGAGTAGTTTTCCCTAATCCACCCATACCTAAGAGATTACCTTGAGTTGTGGCTTGGCGTCCGGTAACCATCCTTCTACTAGTTTGACTTCTCCTTGATTCCTACAATGTCTGCATCTCCAGCCAAAGAGGAAATCACTTGTGGATATGCCCTTCTCGCAATTAAGGCATCTGAAGAGCTCCCTCCATCTCCTTCCATTTGAAGGTTGAGCCTTTCCCTCCTCTTGGCAATATCATCAGCACGAGCTCTAATACGCTTTATCTTAATAGAAACCTCATGCTTGATGTATTGCTCCTTGATAAAAGAAGCAGGTGACATCAGACGGCGTATGAATTCCCTCCGTTGTAATCTCACAATTCAATGAATTTATCGAGAACATCCTCAGCATAATAGGCCAGATCTAGCACTTGTCCGACCCAACTTTCCACTGCTTCATTTGTCTCTGTTTTCTTATCAGCATTCTTTAGGATCATTTTCATACCTTTCAGTGCATCTTTGATCCACTGAATATCATCCTTCACTGCTGATAGGAGCTGCACTTCATCTACAAGCAGTTTATCCAATTTTTGCAGCAAAAATGATACACCAGGAGCAGCCATCTCTCTCTCTAAATAACCGTAAATTGTTGCTCTCTGTGGACAAGTTTGCACTTTGGTTGGCTTCAAAGACTCCAACATAAACTTCTATGTTCTCCATTTTATCCCACTATCTTATGTAGCATCCATGAGTTTTCTTAGCGCATGCCAGATCAAATGGATCATAAAATATTCATGTCAACAATTAAACAAGTGATACTTGCCCAATTTCCTCCTTAATATTATCACAAACATGTTCTAGCTAATATGCCTGAGTTGACTCCATGCATAAAATATACCAAAGCTTGTGAATGCCCATTATGCCATTTTACAAATAGAAAATCCCCCCAAATATGTGCTTTGGGTGCACCATCATGTGTAAATGGTGATCGTGCTGGACCACCTATGGTTTTCCTCATTTAGTTACAGGCCTCTTTAGGGGTGGCAACGGACCCGGAACTAACCCAGGAATGTAGATCGGACACGACGCTGGTCCGGATATGTGTCTAAAGATTGAAACCTGGGTCCAAATATTGGATCCGAACATTATTTGGATTCAGGTCCACGTTTGGGTTCGGATCCATGAATAGTATTATTATTTGAAGAGAAAATTATGTAAATATATGCTATTTTTATGGTTATTATAAAAACACTTTTAAGTTTTCGTTATTACATATATATCTATTTTTTCAATTTCATAACACTTTTTTTAAAAAGACAGAACTGCCCTTTTAGTTTTTCAAAAATTGAAATGTCTTAAATATTCAATTTTTCAAAAACCGAAATGATTAAAATATTTAGTTTTTCAAAAACTGAAAAATAACTAAATTCAGTTTTTGAAAAGGGAAAGGCTTTATACATCCCGTACAGCATAGAAGATCCAAGCTTCTCTTATCATCCATCCATCTAATTTTGATCAAGACAGCCACTCACCATTTGATCTTAGATATGATATCTTAAAGTATTTTATTTTTAATTTTTTTTTTATATACAAATTGTATGGATATGAAATTTGGTACGTGCCATCTTCTCATTGGGGCGCACCTATAAAAAATGTTACAAATAATTTTTTGATAAAATATAATGACCAAAATACCATTTGAAATTTTCAGGGGTATTTTGGTTATTTTATTTTATTAGAAATATTATTTTTATATTTTTCGCTAGTGCGAGTTTAATAGAAGATTGGACGTACAAAATTTGGTGTCAAAATAGTTTATATAAAAAAATAACATAGAGACGTGATATTGTGATTGGGGCAATTTTCGCCCTCCATTCAGAATTGACGGTTGGATAAGAGAAAGTATATTTATGTTGTAGGGAAAGCATAAAAAGCTTGCCCTTTTGAAAAACCCTGATTGCCATAAAAGAACACTAGATTTTAGGGAATTCTTCATGGAGCTATTCTTGTCGCCATTAAACTCTGGTCTCCGAAGCCTTCACGATGAAACGGCCCAAGAGAACGAGATTGAAATCCTTTCAACAATCTTGGTGTGCCCATCGTGTGGATCACCCAACAAAAATATTCAATCAAGCGTCTTCGGGAAGCATCCATAGGTGGAGGTACGCTGCACGCATGCTTCTCGTACATGTTCACTGTAATTTTCATTTGTATTTGAAAATATCTATCGCTTTTCCTTGGTAACCCATTAGTGGCTTGAGTTCTTCATCCCCTCTGGAAGTCGAAGTATTCATATTTTTATGGCTTGCGATGATATCGTCTTCAATCTCGTTCTCTAAGGCCGTATCATCTTGAAGGGCACGGAGACAATAGGAAGGTCTTTTAATGGCGACAAGCTTACCTCCATGAAGAATTCCCTAAAATCTCAGATTCGATGATAAACACAATTTGTGTTTTTCAAAAACAGAATTTAGTTGCTTTCGGCTTTTAAAAACCAAAAAGGGAGTTCCATCTTTTTTTTTTTTTTAAGTTATGAAGTTGAAAAATGGATATGAATGTAATAATGAAAACTCGTAAGTATTTTTGTAATATTGGTAATTATAACGTATATTTATGTAATTTTTTTATTTGAACAATATTTAACATATAATATTTAAATAAATATAACTATATATTTTACTTATAATATTAAATAAATATATATATATATATATATATATATATATATATATATATATATATATATATATATATATATATATATATATATATATATATATATATATATATATATATATATATATATATATATATATATATATATATAGGGCAATGATTTCATGCAACTGTTGTATAGTAACATGATGCAACAACCTTAAAAAACCATCCTATGGCCATTTATTTAATCCAAATTTTAAAATACACACTCTTTTCATACTAATGAACAATTACATAAAAAAGAAAAATTTGAAAACACAACTTACAATGTATTTTTTTAGCCCAATTAACATAGGCCGTTCATTTTGGTGAGATTCTTCGATCTAGGCCTTAGAAGGATTTTTTCATTTCCAATTTTTTTGGATGGGTTTATTATCATTAGATGAACAATGCTAAAAAAGAAATTTTTTTTTTTTTTGAGTTTATAAAGGCCAAGATCTTTAAATTCACAAAATGAATGGTCTAGATTCATTTTTGGAGGGGACTCATTTTGACCATATTTAGGGTTCAAATTGAATTTTTCTTGCTTTTGAGATTGATTATTAAGATGAAGAGAGTGTGTGTACAAAATTTGGAGTCATACAAATACCATAAACATGGTTTTCTAGGAGTGTCGTTGCATTATACGATAATACAACCGTTGCATTAGATCATATATATATATATATATATATATATATATATATATCTTGGGTACAATCGGGTCCGGGTTTGGGTTTGCATCCGATTGCTTTGGGTCCGGATCCACCACAACCATTGTCAAAGAGTGATCAATACATTAGGGTTTCTAAGCGGCCTCCACTTCCACCCCCTACATCACCCATGAACCTCTCTTTCTCCCTCTCTCTTTAGTCTTTCAATCATCAGTGAAGTCCTCGGAACTTCCTCTCTCTCTTATTTGACCTTTTGTGTTGAAGAATGAAGGCTCCTCTATGTTGTTTCTCTTTCCTGGCAGAAGGATGTTGGAATTGTTTAGGTGAAAAGGGGGCAGAAAATGGTACGATTTCGAAAAATTAGATCTTGAACTCTTCTTGTTTTCGGGCACACAAAAGCACTATCTCAAAATGATATTTACTCTCATTCGATATAGAATTTGATGTACATAAGAAGGACAATTTATCCTCGAGATACAAGAAAACAGAGAGGTCTTTTTCAATGGTCCTAAGCTCAATGCACCCGAGCATGGAACCCACACAATAGACACTAGAGTCTTGATAGTTTAGAGGGAGAAAGAGATAAAATCAAGTACAGAGATAGAGAGTTAGCATGCTAGTTTTTCTCCTTGGAATTACAGAGAATGATATGCTGTTGAGAGTCTCAAAAGTTGTTCTAAGTGTCCATCTTGTATGATATAGAGGTCCCATTATATATAGTTATAAGGTGGCTGCTCATTACTATTAGTGGTGGTTACATGCACCTCCAGCACCTACAAGTTACATGCAGCCCCTTAACTCACTTGTAGTGATGGTCACATGCACCATCAACGGCTACAAGTTACACTTCCTTTAACTCTCTTGATGGCTTTGCCTCTATCTTATCAACGACTAGATGATTGTTGGATGTTTTACAAGTGAAGTACAAAGTGTGCTATCAAGCGCCCTTATGCCCACGCCCTCACCGTCTCACACACACATATGCGTCGCACTCTTCGTGAGCTCCACACATGTACCTTCTCTCTCCTTTGTACTTAGAGTATATTGCATAGGAATGTCGCTCTTAAATACAGAAAAGAAACTCTCTCCACTTTAAAGTGAGACTCAAACCCACATCTTTATCTCTCTATAAAAGCAATTTAGGAAAGAACAATAAAACCAAAGTTGTTATTTTAAAATAGGGAAAATTGCATAAACCACCCAAAATCACCTATTCATTCAAGTTACCCCCCACGTAATCCTTTTTAACAACTTTTTCTCCAAAACTATGTTTCCTAGCAAATACCCCCTCAACACAAAAAATGAACTTTTTTTTTAAGAAGCTACCCTTCCCGTATTTTAAAAAATCATTTTCGGGTCCAATAAAAGGAAATGCCCAACCGAGGTTACGAATGCCGGATCACCCTCTCATAATTCCATAATTACTGGATCGAATTTGTAAAATGCCGGAGCGTCAGTCCAACATCAAAAATCCCCGGACCGCCATATACAAATGCCGGAGTGGCATCTCTAACCATCGGACTACCCCTCAAAACGTCGAACCGGGGCAGTTCCAGTCACACTAAACGCCAGACTGCCCCTTGAACACACTGAACTGTCCTTCCCAAACTTCGGATCGTCCCTCATATGCCGGACTTGGGTAGTTCCAGTGACACTAATCACTGGACTGCCCCTTGAAAATGCCAGACTGCCCTTCCTTATTGTCGGACTGCCCCTCATAACGTCGAATAGGGGCAGTTCCAGTGACACTAAATGCTGGACTGCACTTCCTTATTGTGGGACTACCCTCATAACGTCGGACCAGAGCAGTTCCAGTCATACTAAACAACGGACTGCCCCTTAAACACACCGGACTGTCTTCGGACCACCCCTCATACTTCGGAAAGGGGCAGTTCAAGTGACACTTAATGCCGGACTGCCCCTCTCAAATGCCAGACTGCCTCTTATAATTGCCAGACTGCCCCTCAGAACACTGGACTGGGGCAGTTCTAGTGACATCAAACGCTGGACTGCCCCTTGAAAAAGCCGGACTGCCCTTCCTTATTGTCGGATTGACCCTCATAACGCTGGACAGGGGCACTTCCAGTGACACTAAATGCCGGACGGCCCCTTGAAAATGCCGGACTGTCCATCCTTATTGCCGGACCGGCCCCCATAACACCGGACCGGGGCATTTCCAGTGACACTAAATGCTAGATTTGTATGGACCGAGCTTTTCCCAGCAAGGAAGATGTGAGCGACAGGAAAAGTCCGATGGAGAAGGAGCACGCGGGGCTATGAGATGGTGTTATCACCGCGAGTGTTATCACCACGAGTGTTACCACCGCGAGTGTTAGAAATAGAGTGAGAATAGACCGTCAGGACCGTTGGAGTAGGGTAGTAGATGAGAGACTTCCTTTTCTTTTCCCTCGTTCCCCTTTAAACACATGGTTGTACTCTTTGTGCCACTTGGAAGTGGCTTGTTGCCACCTCATCCCCCTCCTTGTGCCACTTGGAGGTGGCAACAACACCTCATCCCCCTCCTTGTGCCACTTGGAGGTGGCTTGTTGCCACCTCACCTACCCCTTCTCCTTACCCATTTATCAACCCATCTCTCTCTCTCTCTCTCTCTCTCTTTGAACCTTTGAAGCCTTTATTAGGAATTGAAAAAAGAAGACTATAAGAAAGAGTTCTGTTGGAAGAAAGCACTGTTGAACCAGGTAAGTGGATCCACCATCATTACACTACAGCCATGAGAATACATGAAATTGATTGTCTAACAAGATGAGTAATAAAAAATGAATTTATTGTAGTGATTCATTTGCCTTGTTTCACTGAAATTGGTGCCTTTGCTCTATGATGAATTTTGGTGCTGAAAAATAAATGTATGGCTTACAAATTTTGTAGAAAATGTATGTTTTATCTGTGCATATTGTGAAGGAACAGTTAGTATGATATTACTCACTAAGAATTGAAGGTTATGGAACATGTTCTTGAGGCATATAAAGTATTACTGTGAATTCCAAGAACATGCATATTTTTGTATGAGACTTTTGAATAGACAAAGGAGAATCACTTCCATTAGAAATATGAATGAGTCTACTACAATCATCATGTTTAAACTGTGTTAATATTCCTAATGAAGGAAACGTTATGTCCTAATATGAATAGACATGTCACTGTTAACAGACTGCACTGAGTTTCATCACTGTCACTATTGTTGCCATGGGTTTTTACTAATCAAATGAAATCCAATTTTTCTCAAACCACCTCTATTTGAAATATCTCTGAGTGGACTTAAAGTTGCATGTAGAAATCATTTCGAAATTCCTCGTAGATTGAAAGTTATGAAATTATTTGTGACGGCATGTCACTGTAGACAAATTTTACTAAAATTCATAACCATCACTTTGGTCGTCACGGAATTTCAAATGACCAAATGGAGCCCAAATGCTTTAAAACTACCATTGTTGGGAAGATAAGTGTTTTAATCGAATTTTGGTTCTAGAATCACTTTAAAATGCCTTATGAATTGAAAGTTATGATTGTGCTAAGTAGGGCATGTCACTTTCTCAACTGCCCAGCAGATTTCAGATGTAATATTTCCATTCTAATGAGCTTTTTAAGGGTCCAAAGAGGTCCAAACGCTCTCCATCCACCTCCATTTGATAGAGATGTATGTCTAGTGTAAAATTGGTTTTGGAACCATCCCTGAATTCCCTATGGATCGAAAGTTACGACCCCGTCTATGATTGAACATCATTGTCTAAAATTGTGGGAAATGTCATACTGTGATACTGATATTGTCAAACTATGATACTGATATTGTCATACTGTGATACTGATACTGTCATACTGTGATATTGATACTGTCATACTGTGACACTGATACTGTAATACTATGATACTGATACTGTCATACTGATACTGTCATACTGTGATATTGATACTGTCATAATGCGATACTGATATTGTCCTACTATGACACTGACCACTGCGCAATGGGACACCCATTGATAGTTGGATACTGTTATGCCGGCAATTGATTGACTTTACCTCAACCCCAATGATAGGATGCAGTCAGGAGATGAAATTGGATAATAGGGTGGGTCGCCCCCCAAAATGTTATGGGCACTGCGCATTGGGACACCCAATAGTAGTGTAACGCTTTCTTATAAGAAGGGCATAAGGAGAGGGTCATGTCTTGCAAGGCCACTGCCTATCTAAAACCCCAAAGCGGGTTGAGGATGTGTGTGTCTGAGAACATTATGAAGTGGGACACCCATTTGTCATTGTCCTCCCTCTTGAGCGAGGGTAGAGGTTCCAAGCTACAGGATTGACTTGACCTGATCGGTGGAACTTCTATTTCAGGAGTAGGCTTCTCTAGCTTTTACTGTGTGAAACTATGATCTGTCAGCTTTACTGTTCTGTTTAAGATGAAATGATTTATGACTTATGCACTGTATGTTCCTGATAATTGAACTGCATTATACCTCTGTAAATTAACGAGCACTGTTATCTGCTATCACCATTTATAAAGTTGGAATGCAATGGTGTAGATCTACTTACTGGGCTGTTAGCTCATTCCATTTCATCCCCATGATTGTAGAATGATAGCCTTTGACTTGAAGACCGAGCAGCTGATCAGTGTGTTGGGCAGGTGAAGCTTGAAGTTCATTGGAGTTGCTCTTAGAAGCTTTTTATAGTATGTATTTGGCGGCTATGCCACTATGATGTTTTATGTAACTTTGTAATTTTTGTGGGCCAGTAGTGCCTTAAATCGATTGTAAAGAATTTTGGTGAATGAATGTATAAATGGATATGACTTTTATTTGAATTTAAGTACTGTCTTGATGAATGGATTTTAATTTTATTTCGTGGTTTTCTCTTGATTCTGCCTCTATATGCATTGAGCTACTCCCACCTAAGCGGTGCTTGTCACCTCATGTCGTGGTCCCGCACTCTGCCGCCCTTCGGCATGTACGGTATGAGGTCAGGGGGTGGGGTCATAACAGTTTATGGTATCAGAGCAGCCAGAATAGGATTCTTGGCATAGGAAGTTTTAGAAGTGTATTTTGGATAGTTCTTTAATGGGCTAGTAACTAGGTGCTTGTGGTTTAGGTTGAAGATGCCAAGGACTCGTATCAACAATTAGAGTTTAATTAACGAGAACACCAAGGCCTTCGGTAAATTTTTCAGAACCTTAGGGGCTATGACACAAATGATGAGAGAATCAATGCCAACGCCGTCTACCCTTGCCCCTGACCAGAGTGACAGTAGTTTGATTGAAAGGTTTAGGAGGCTGGCACCTCCAAACTTTGTGGGGCATGGGGAGTAGAGAAGGCAGAGAGATGGAGAAGGCATGTAGAAGAGAAGGCAGGTAGAAAAGATATTTGAATTTTTAAATTGTACAGACAAGCAGAATGTGAGGCTGGGTACGTTTATGCTTGAAGGAGAAGCTGAGCATTGGTGAGGCTCATTAAAATAGTCGCAAGAGAGGTAAGGAATTGTAACCACTTGAGAGAATTTTCTGGAAGCCTTTTATAAGAAGTATTTTCCCGACTCTATAAGGGAAAGAAAAGAAGTGGAATTTATAGAGCTGCAGCAAGGAAAGATGTCTGTAGAGCAGTACGGGGCAAAATTTTCTAAGCTCTCAAGATATGCGCCGCATATTATTGACACAGGGGCGCGAAAAGCTAGTAAATTTGAGAGGGGCCTTCGGTTGATTTAAGGGGGAGGAAAATTTCGGCTAACCTCAAGACCTTCTCTCCACTGGTGGATCTTGCCCTAAAGATAGAAAGGGATTACGAAGACTTTCGAGAAAGGAGAGAAGGGAGATTGGGTGTTGCACAGCTTGAGAATTTTAAGAGGAAAGCTCGACCGCCTCCAAGGAGAGAGTCGAAGGGGAGGAATGATCAGGGTGGTATCAAGATCCATAGGGCTTTCCCGAGTGATGTAAGGGGCAACCGACGCCCAGTCCGCCCTCACTGTGGTATGGGTAATCATACGACAGTTGGGTGCTTCAGAAAGACCTGGGCCTTCTTTCGGTGTGGCAAACCAGGCCATCTGGTGAAGGACTGTCCAGTCAAAGGACCAAAGTACCGATCGAGGACTCAAGGTCGGGTACTCGCCTTGACAGAGGCGTCGACCTCTGTTGTTCGAGGTACGCTTTCTGTGCGTGGAATTGAAGCAAGAATTTTGGAATTGAAGCAAGAATTTTAATTGATCCTGGATCTTCCCATTCATTTGTTGCACCACACTTTGCATGCCACCTGAATGTTAAACCTGCAAACTTGATTGGACTTCGGTAGTATGCACACCTATGGGAGGTTCAATAGAAACTGACATAGTGTACAAACAGTGTGGCATTGTGATTGAGGGGAATATGTTACCTATAGACCTGATACTCCTAGACATCTAAGATTTTGACATTATCCTGGGCATGGATTGATTGTCCACCCATCATGCCACCATGGACTGCCATGATAAGACTGTAACTTTTTGGCTCCCGGACCAGCAAGAATTGACTTTCATGAGTATTAAAGATGTTTCCCCTCTACGCATCATCTCAGCCCTTCGAGCTTCTTGCTTGTTGGCCAAAAGATGTGTGGGATACTTGGCTTCTGTAGTAGAAAGTTGGAATGTCCAGTCCGAGTTAGAAGAGATACCAGTGGTGAGAGAATATCCAGAGGTCTTCCCTGAAGAACTAACCTCTCTGCTCTCAGTAAGGGAGAAAGAGTTTGAAATAGAGGTAGCCCCTGGTACTGCTCCCTTTTCTAAAGCCCCTTACAGGATGGCCCCAGTTGAGTTAAAAGAACTGAAAGAGCAATTGCAGGAATTATTGGATAAGGGGTTCATCCGACCTAGTGTATCACCATGGGACGCACCAGTCCTGTTTGTAAAGAAGAATGATGGGTCTTTGAGGCTATGTATTGATTATAGACAGTTGAATCAGGTGACGATGAAGAATAAGTACCCCTTGCCTAGAATTGATGACTTGTTTGATCAACTTCAAGAATCAGGTAAGTACCCTTGCCTAGAATTGATGACTTGTTTGATCAACTTCAAGGGGCCCAAGTATTTTCCAAGAATGACCTTCGGTTGGGCTATCATCAATTGCAGGTTAAGGAAGAGGATGTTTCCAAAACTGCAGTCAAGACCTGGTATGGTCATTACGAATTTCTGGTGATGCCGTTTGGGTTAATCAATGCACCAACTGTCTTTATGGATTTGATGAACCGAGTTTTTAGACCTTTCCTTGATGACTTCGTGGTGGTTTTTATCGATGACATTCTGGTGCATTCGAAGAATATGGTTGAGCATGAACAACATCTAAGAATGGTCCTCCAGACCTTAAAGTTTGAGAAGTTATATGCCAAGTTAAGTAAGAGTGAATTTTGGCTCCCGAGAGTGGCTTTCGTCGGGCATATTGTTTTCAAGGACGGGTTGCAGTTGACCCTTGCAAAATCGAGGCTGTGCTTAAATGGGGAAGACCAACAAATGTGTCAGAAGTCCGCAGCTTTCTAAGACTAGCGAGTTATTATAGAAGACTTGTGGAAGGTTTTTAAAAAATAGCACTTTCACTAACCCGCCTAACGCAGAAGGAAGTAAAGTTTGTGTGGTTAGATGCTTGTGAGCAAAGTTTTCAAAAGCTGAAGACGAGACTGACCATGGCCCCGATGCTGACCGTTCCTGAAGGAAATAAAGATTTTGTAGTTTGTACTAATGCCTCACAATGGGGCAAGGTCATAGCCTACGCCTCCTGACAGTTTAAGCCATATGAGCAAAACTATCCCATACACGACTTGGGATTAGCAGTTGTGGTCTTCGCCCTAAAAATTTGGAGACATTATCTGTATGGGACCCAATTTATAGTGTTTATCGACCATAAGAGCTTTAAGTACTTATTCTCTCAGAAAGAATTGAACATGAGGCAAAAAAGATGGATGGATTTGCTAAATGATTATTTTGTGCCATCAACTACCACCCGGGTAAGACGAACGTCGTGGCAGATGCCTTGAGTAGGAAGCCTGTGATGTCAGTGGCTCACATGATGGTCCGAGAGATAAAATTACTAGAAGATGCAGTAGAATGGCACCCAGCTCTGCCCCTTAGCCATGGGGTAGGAACAATTTCATGTATAAGAGTGAAGCCCCATCTCTTTCAGCAAATTCGAGTGGCGCAAAAGGAAGTTCCTTAACTCACGAAAATTCTTGAGGAAATGAAGTTGGAATGGAAGGAGGATTTCACTACGAGCAGCGATGAAATGTTAAGGTTTAAAGGTTGGGTATGTGTTCCTAATGACGAGAATGTAAAAAGGGCTATCTTGGAAGAAGCACACCACTCTTGTTACACGGTGCATCCAGGGAGTACGAAATGTATCAGGATCTAAAAAGGGTCTTCTGCTAGAACAATATGAAGAGGGAAGTGGCACAGTTTGTCTCTAAGTGTTTGACATATAAAGAGCAAGTGTAGGTTGAACATCAGAAACCTACCGGTCTGTTATAGCCCTTACCCGTGCCAGAGTGGAAGTGGCAACACATCACCATGGACTTTGTATCTGGCCTGCCTAGATCAGGCATTGGGCACGACAGTGGTTGGGTCATTGTGGACTGATTAACAAAAGCCATTCATTTCTTCTCGATCTGCATCACCTATACCCAGGATAAACTGGTACAACTATATCAAAGAGATAGTGAGACTGCATGGAGTGCCTATTAGAATTGTGTCCGACAAGGACTTTAGATTTTCTTCAAGGTTTTGGAACAGTCTGCAGTCGGCTTTGGGGTCCAAACTCACTTTTAGTACTGCTTTCGATCCCCAGACTGATGGACAGTCGGAAATTACTATTCAAAACCTGAAAGATATGTTGAGGGCCTATATTGCAAATTTCAAAGGAAACTTGGATGATCATCTGCCTCTGTATTCACTAAGAAATGAAGGTTATGGAACATGTTATTGAGGCATGTAAAGTGTAACTGTGAAATTCTAGGAACATGCATGTTTTTGTATGAGGCTTTTAAATAGATAAATGAGGTCCAATTTACCACAAATCACTGCCATTAGAAGTATGCATGAGTAACTAAAATCTTCATGTTTCCTAATGAATGAAACGTTATGTCTTAATATGTATAGACATGTCATTGTTAACAGACTGCACTGAGTTTCATCACTATCACTACTGTTGCCATGGGTTTTTACTAACCAAATGAAACCCAATTTTTTTCAAACTCCTCATAGATTGAAAGTTGCATGAGAAGTCATCATAGATTGAAAGTTATGAAATTATTTATGAAGTCATGTCGCTGTGGACAGATTTTACTAAAATTCAGAACTATCACTTTGATTGTCACGGACTTTTGAATGACCAAATGGAGCCCAAATTCTTTCAAATTACCAATGTTTGGCAGATACGTGTTTTAATCAAATTTTGGTTTTGGAATCACTTTAAAATGCCTTATGAATTGAAAGTTATGACTGTACTAAGTAGGACATATCATTGTCTCAATTGCACAATAGATTTCTAATGAGCTTTTGAAGGGGCCAAGAAGGTCCAAACACTTTCCAACTACCTCCATTTGATAGAGTTATGTGTCTAGTGTAAAATTGATTTTGGAACTATCCCCAAATTCCCTATGGATCGAAAGTTACGACTCCATCTATGATTGGACATCACTGTCTGAAATTGAAGGAAATGTCATACTGTGATACTAATATTGTCATACTGTGATGCTGATACTGTCATACTGTGATACTGATACTGTCATACTGTGATACTGATACTGTCATACTATGCCACTAATACTGTCATACTATGATACTGATATTGTCATATTGTGGCACTGATACTATCATACTGTGACATTGATACTGTCATACTGTGACACTGATATTGTCATACTGTGATATTGATATTGTCATACTGTGATACTGATACTGTCATACTGTGATACTGATACTGTCATACTATGATACTGATATTGTCATATTGTGACATTGACCACTACGCAATGGGATACCCATTGGTAGTTGGATACTGTTATGTCGGCAATTGATTGACTTTACCTCAACCCCAATGATAAGACTGTGGTCAAGAGGTGAAATTGGATAATAGGGTAGGTCACTCCAATGGTAGTGTAACGCTCTCTTGCCACAAGGGCATAAGGAGAGGGTCATGTCTTGCAAGGCCATTATCAATCGAAAGTGAGACACCCACTTGTCATTGTCCTCCCTCCTGAACGAGGGTAGAGGTTCGAAGCTACAAGATTGGCTTGACCTGATTGGTGGAACTTCTATTTCAAGAGTAGGCTTCTCTAGCATTTACTGTGTGGAACTGTGATCTATCAGCTTTATTGTTATGTTTAAGATGTAATGATTTATGACTTATGCATTGTATGTTCTTGATAATTGAACTGCATTTATTCTTATACTATTAAAGTACTGAAGGGCATAATGGAGGAAATTTCTTGATATCTCTGGTGAGCACTGTTATCTGTTATCACCATTTATTACGTTGGAATGCAATGATGTAGGATCTGCTTACTGGGTTGTTAGCTCATTCCATTTCATTCCCATGATTGTAGAGTGATAACCTTTGACCTAAAGATCGAGCAGCTGATCTGTGTGTTGGGTGGGTGAAGCTTAAAGTTCAGTGGAGTTGCTCTTAGAAGCTTTTCATAGTATGTATTTGGCGGCTATGCCACTATGATGTTTCATGTGACTCTGTAACTTTTGTGGGCCAGTAGTGCCTTAAATCGATTGTAAAGAATTTTGGTGAACGAATGTGTAAATGGATATGACTTTTCTTTGAATTTAAGTACTTTCTTGATGAATGGATTTTAGTCTGTTTCATGGTTTACTCTTGATTCCGCCTCTATATGCGTTGAGCCACTCCCACCTAAATGGCGTTCAGCACCTCATGTCGCGGTCCCGCACTCTGCCGCCCTCTGGCATGTATGATATTGGGTCAGGGGACGGGGTTGTGACATGATTGGCCCTTGAGAATGTCGAACTACCCTTCCAAACTGCCGAACTATCCTTCCAAACTATCGGACTGCCCTCAGAAAGCTTGACCGAGTAGTTCTAGTGACATTGAACGTTGGACTGCCCCTTCCCAACGCTTGACTGTTGTTCCTAAATGCCGGAGTGTCCCTCAGAACGCCGGACCGGGGCAGTTCTAGTGATCTTAAATGCCAAACTGCCCCTCATAAATGCCAGACTGGCCTCTCCAACTGCCAGTCTGCCCCTCATAATAGCTGGACCAGCCCATCCAAAAGTCGGACTACCCCTCAAAATTGCCTGACCGGCCTATCCAAATGCTAAACTGCCCCTCAT
This sequence comes from Amborella trichopoda, assembly GCF_054954075.1. Lineage (NCBI taxonomy): Eukaryota > Viridiplantae > Streptophyta > Magnoliopsida > Amborellales > Amborellaceae > Amborella > Amborella trichopoda. Next base: position 9,184,956 of record NC_142347.1, on the reverse strand, counting down.
AACCATCGGACCGGCCCATCCAAATGCTGGACTTGCCCTCATAACCACCAGACTGCCCCATATGTGTCTAAAAGACTATTGTACAATGCAGCACAGCTCAAAGATTTGGTTGAAGATGGTTTCAAGCCTCCATGGTAGAGTTGGTGTGTCTGATAGGATCAACCAAACCAGTATGATTTCAGTAGTATGGCTGGCTCTGCAGGTGTCTCAAATATTCTAATGGCCAAGATTGTGGATAGGAAGGTAAATTGATGTCTGCAAACTGGTATCAGTATTGTACTAGACATCAATCTAAGTATACACAACCACAACTACAACATCATCATCAAGAATATTATTCCTTTTCCACCAACTTGCCCATCAGCAACAACAAATTCGGTCCACAAACATAGAGATCTCAAACCAAACAGTATGGTTCGTCAGGAGATTGAGGCCTAGTAATTTGTTTTGGAATACAAAACATAGCTTGTTGTACTGTAAAAAGAGAGGCAAATTACAATAGAAACCCACAAGCTCCACTGCATATACTATATAAGAAGCACAACTTTTTATGCATGCATGTCAAAATAAAAAGAAAAATGAAAAATCACATGTTCACATAAATATAATCCACTTCCATTCCTAAAGTCTCAAGGTGCCCCTTGAATAGTATCAACCTAGAGAAATAGAAAAATTTCCAAGAACAAAAGTAATCTTGGGAAAGTGTCATAGCTACCCAACTAGCATTCAACAATTCCAATAGTAAGAAGAAGACATGGCACTTCAGAGTTCAAAAATCTATTAGAATGGGACATTTCATTACCTGGCTACTATGATAAAGTGGCTTCAATTGTACAAAAAGAATGGACATTTCACTCTTAGAAACTCACTACTTAACATATGTTTTAATCAATTGAAAAATACAACTTAAAATAAGGTTCATAGCCTTTGCAACTGGCATTAGTCACTTTCTAAATTACATATTCGAGTATTATCTAAAAAATTCATGTCAATCACTTTCTTCGCTTCAGCTATTTTTTTTGCCAACTTGCAATAACCTTTCCCTTTACATCGAGTTCCTCCCTAGTCATTTTTGCCTGGATATCTCCCTCTCTTCGTGATCGCAAATTCCGCCATGATTCCTCATGCAAGGCCGGCACAACTTGAATCTGGTTGGTTTTGCTCTTGTCATTTCTTCTCTTTGTTCTCCTCTCATTTTTGTCATCAGTCTCACTCTCTCTTTTCTCATCTCCACTATCTCCCTCCTCAGTCTCGCTTTCCTCATCTCGACTATCTGTTTCCTCGCTCTCGCTTTCGTCATCTCCATCATTTCTCTCCTTGCTCCTACTTTCATCATCTCCACCATCTCTCTCCTCGCACTCGCTTCCACCATCTCCCTTCATCCTCTCCTCGATATTTGTCTCCATGGGAGTGTTCTACAATAGCAAATCATGGCTCGCTTATACATAATGTCTTGATTCCCCTACTAATACTTCGCGCCTAAGTACATCTTGTTGTATCCTTACACAGGTTAATCGCTGCAAGTAAACAATAAAAAACAAAATAGAAAATTATTTTGAATGCATACTAAGTCAATAAAAAATAAAATACATAAATTAGATAATATATCAATCTCCTCTTGTCATCATGTCCTGCAAAGGGGGGCACATAGGATTGTGACTGTGAGGTGGGCACATGTGAGTATTTCTATAATCATAGCCTGTGAGGGGGAGCACATTTGATTGCAACTGTGAGGGGGGTACATGGTAGTATTTCTATATCTATGGGTGAACATGATGTACCAGGTCATATATTTAGTTGTAGGCATTCTACCATATTTATCAACATCCGCCTTGACAATGTTGCGTTCTCGTTGCCACCAGTCATGTGTGTCGGTACTCAACTCGTCAATCCAACTTGTGGGATGTAAACCGACATTTTCCCTCCTATCCCACGTGCGTGGCTCAACAGGAATGACTTGTATCTTTCCAAATTGTTGTAATACACAATCAAATATATAGTACTTTGCAATGTTGAAACATATCATATATGACAGACACAACGTGTTTTATTTAATTAGTGTATCTCTTGGACTGTACAAAAACATAAACACAACAAAAACATAACACAATAACACAATAATAACTTATTTGTATTTGTATTTACCTACAATTACATAAGCACATAAGCATATCACTAACCATGTCAATTGAGATGTCACCAAACACTGTTATTGGGTATTTGCTACGTGGTTGTTTCTTCCACTTGTAAGCTCTAGGCATTTTTATGGTGATAGGTGTAGGCTTGTTTCCTAGAGCTGGAAAATTCTCAAAGATCCAACACTGCAAAAAAAAAACTAGAATGTGAAAATATAGCTAGAAGTAATTACTTTGAAGCCAAAGGAATTGTAAATATCTCAATATTTACTATAAAAATAATGAAAGTTACTTGTAGTAGTGTGCTGAAATGTGTATCATCGACCATGACCTAAGATAAGGAATGGTACAATACGGCAAGCGCTACTGCACCCCATACATACTTCTCTGCTTCATCGAGATCTCAAAACAGTTGCAGGTAATTTGTAAGCATTGATCCTTGAGATGCATTGGTAAATATAGTTGTGCCGAATAAATAAAGGAGATAAGCTCAAGTGTGTTAAAGCAGTTTTAATTTGGTAGGCTTTTTTGGTAATTGCCTAAATTTTGTCCTCAGCCAAGTATTTTAAGACGACTCAACTTATCACCATTAGGGAAATCTCCCAAATACTCCATGATGAAAGCTCTGTAGTCTGTAAGTCTGATGCCTGGTACAGGCTTGCCTGTCACATATCCTTACTATGTGCCACATATCGTGTAGGGTTGGAGTCATCTCACCAACAGTTAAACATGCGGTATTGTCACCTTGCACCACTTCCCTATTAAGGCCCTCAATAGACTGTAATCGATATGGTAAACCCCAATGCCTGTCAAAGAGCTCAATCTGGTTTTTTCAACCAAAGCTACCTGTCGTGGATCTAGCTCCCATTTTCTCAGGGTCTTAGTTGATTCATTAATACGAAAATTGTTTTTCTTCTAAAATGAAGTTTAATAAAAAATGACAACAGTTATTAACAATAAAAGAATTACCTAATGAATGTAAATCATGAATTAAAGTAAATAGACTATTGTACCTTTTCCCTTTGATCGGGCGAAGTTGATGAACTTGACTGTTATAGGTCTTGCATTGCTAAATCTATTTTTATTATCAGAGTTTACATGTGCACAACACATGTATTAATAAAGTATGCTTCTGATTGCCCAAATTAATGAAATGATCAAGCATGGATATAAAGTATGTCAAACACTATGGATGTTACCTCAATGACACATGCTTCTGATTGTCTAAAGAACTCACAACTAACCACATCAAGAGTCAAGATTTCACGTTGAGTATACATAAAAAGCAGTATGTTAGATACAAGTATATGTCTTCAAGTGGGTGCTATAAATTAAAAAGACAGAATAAATAAGCCGAGTACAACTTTATACCTTCAAGTGGATGTTTTACAATTTGCCTTGTTATGACCAGTTCCTTTGCACCGACTACAGTGAATAGGTCGTACTAGTACTTCCTGTGACTCGATGCGATTCTTTTTAGGTCGGTCTGGGGGGCTCCTTAAGTGAGGTGGAAGTACTCTTACTCCCAAGGTATTGTTCCTTCAATGATGTCCCATCGAAAGATAGAAGTGAATGACATCCATTTTTGAGGCCATGTATTGACCCGTAAAAGCTTAAGAACAATCGACGAAATCTATTACCTGGCCATATTTGTCCTGTCGCATAACTACTAGGATTCGTCTCCATTACATGGTTTACATATGCTGGTAACTGGTTGTATGCCTCTTCTTGCAAACCATGTATGTCTTTGACGGCCGTTTCTTTTCCTCACCAAGCTTTCCAACAAGGTAATTCCAACCCATAATCTTGAGACAAATCACTCATGATTTCTCTAGCCTTGTAATGGGCAGTGTGACTTAATTTATCCTTGATTAAGGATGCAACTTGTGAAGCTCTTCTATGTACATCATTGTTTGTCTCAATATTGCATGAGTGATCTATTTTCCATATTTTGATTATAAAAATATCTGTCTTGCCAAACTTCTCAGCATATATCTTCCATTTGCATCCTTCACCCTTGCATTTTTCCCTTACGCGATACCCCTCATTTATAACAAGATGATATGTTAAATGGCTTGCTATAGCAAACGTGCAAAGGGCTTCTCAAAAATCTTCTAAAGATTCAAACTGCTGCCCTATCCCAGAAAGTGCATTCTCACATGTTCTAAGAAATTTTGGTGTATTGCTTTGTTCGAAGACAGAGACTAAAACATTAGAGGAATGTGGGGGTCTAACCTTTTCGACTATCATAGTATTATGTGAAGTACTTCCACCCCTACGTTCACTTCTATCAAATTCATAGACAAGCACTTCATTCTCACCTTCATGGGCGTTCAACATCTTAATAATATCATCATCAGTGTATAGGTTTACAATAAATCTTTTATTTCTTAGGACAAAATACCTCAAATATATAAGTGGATATAAAATGAGAACCGCTCTACTACGTATTTTCGCATGTCATCTAACCTAATACTAATGTCAATCATAAATATACATGCATCCACCAATATAATCTAAAGTCCCATCGATACTTGATCAGAGTTCTCCACTAAAAATACAATAACTCAATCTGTTATCACCCATTTTCTTTTATCTTGCACAAGATTTGTAATAATTTGCACTCCACACATTGTATTACAACATCTTAATACTAGCTTTGAACTTGCAAAAGTTTGGCAGGCTGTTAGATTTTTTTTCAAAGAGCTACAATTAAATTTTAACAAGAGGTAGACATATTGTTGGGGGTATATAAACAAAAACAAGAGCTACGCATAATTTTTTTTTTTAATGAACTAAAGTTAACAAGAAAAATATGATGGATCATTCATACCCTAAATTGACAATAAAACAAATTCAATTCAAGCCAATAGAGAATAAATTTACAATAGGGGAAAAAAATTTACAACTTCCAATAGGGGACAATTTATTCTCTCTAATTTGCAACAGACCATAGGGGACACATGTTTTGATCTTTTCATTTTTTCTTTCTTTGTTGTAAAAAGGGCAACTCTATAAGTCTGACCTTCACACTTACTAGTTTGACCCTTCTTTCTTACTTCTCTCTATAACAGGCTCTCTCCTCTAGTAAATTTTGTGTACAGCTAACATTACCATGAGTCCCGTTTCGCGGGCTCTCTCGGTTGATCTTCTATTGTCTATTCTCTTTTTATATTAATACAAAAGTAAACAGTTTCAAAAAAAAAAAAAATACAACTACCAATAACATTCAAGCCTAAAGATACCACATTCAAACCAATCTCTATTCTTTTAGATAGTTTTAACATAGTGGATATTCAAGATTGAGAAACAAATATATAGGGATTCAATTTACTCTCTCTGATTTAAATCTTCAATGCATGCACGAAGAATTGATCTAGCCACGAAAGGAATGTCACATAATATATATCATCAATAATTTGTCTAAATAAAATCTAAAAAAGTAAATTTTCATGTGGGATCAAAGAGAAAACCATCTAAAAACCACTAGCCTGATTTATTTTTTATTTTTATAGAGAGGACAGTAATTTATTTTTTATTTTTACAAAAGTAAATTACACCCTCTTTCATACATGTGATGGGCTGATTTGGGGCTAAGATCGAGCTCGGGCTTTGGGGGCTTCGGCTAAAACCACTAGCCCGATCTAGTTCACAGACAGATGAGGTGGTGTATACTTTGTGGAGAGAGAACGCCAGATAGGGTGAGAGCTCGATTGTTTTAGGAGAGAGAGAGAGAGGGAGATAGGGTGAGAGCTCGAGCTTGAAAGGGAGCTTGGGCTTGATTTGGGGGAGAGAGACAGAGGATAAGTAAATCATGGGGTAAATCATGAAGAGAGAGAACGCGAGTAAAGAGAGAGAGTGAGTAGAATTGGGTTAGGTTCGTGGGTAAGGGAGGGGTAGTATTCTCATTTTTTTCTTTTTTCTTTAGGTGGGGGAGTATTTGCTAGGAAATATGGGTTTGGAAAAAAAGTAGTTAAGAAAGTTTAGGTGGGGGGTAAGTTGAATGAATAGTTGATTTTGGGTTGGTTTATGTAATTTTCCCTTTAAAATATACTTAAGCATTTTTCAAATCAAAACATAGGAAACATATTATTTGCATACCATGAAAGTATCTTTCAATTTGAACTTTCACTTAGAGTGTACACTATAACGTCTATCAAGTATCGTGGTAGCATAAAGCTTTAAACCAAGTTGTTTATCTAGCAAACTAGTAGTATAACTCACAAACAATATTCAACTCTGATGCTTTTTTAGCTGCCAACATGTTTTGGGTCTTGTGCTTATATCCCAATTTCATAAGTGCTCTAGAGACAAGTCCATCTCATAGGAAGCGGCCTCACTTCCGCACTTATAAAAGTGTCTATCAAGAGTGCTCTTATATATAAAACACTCTAACTTTTATAGTTTATAGACAACATTAAGAGCATAGATCTTCCTACTAATATACAGGTCATCATTAGACTTATCCACCGTATAGATTTTTGTATGAATGGGTGTTTTTTATATTTTTTCATCTAGTGACCAAACTAACTCTACGTACAATTTTGTTTTACCATATTGAACATAGAATTTTCAGGTTACAAAAGATTAAGTTGGGTTTCTACTGTAGATGATTACTCAATGGATTCTAGCCCCATTCATTTTGACATCTTACTAATGTCATCCCTTGCAAGGCAATTAATCAAAGGATTAGCTAAATTTTTCTTTGATCTTACATATTCTACATTAATCACTTCATCTCCAATTAACATTTTAATAGAGTTATGTCTTCTCGTAATATGTGTAGATTTTTTATTATATATATCATTACAAGCTCTCGCAATAGTAGCTTGTTATCACCATATATTGTTATTGCAGGTACAGGTTTTGGCCATATGGGAATGTCATATAACAAATTCTTTAGCCAATCGACCTCTTTGCCGGTAGAGTCCAAAGCAATAATTTCAAAATCCATAGTAGAGCGTGAAATACACGTTTGTTTATTACCCTCGTGATATTGCACCACCCACTAATGTAAATATCTATTCCGATGTTGATAATGAATCTTGGATTTCATTATTCCAATTAGCATTCATGTAACATTCCAATTCTCTGGGATAAGCCACATATTTTATGTCATAATTGATAGTTCTTTTCAAGTATCTTAATACTCGGGATATCACATCCTAATGCTCTTTACTTGGATAACTTGTATATCTATAAAGTTTGCCTACCCCATATGCAATGTTAGGCCTCATGCAAGTTATTGCATACATCAAACTACCCTAGCATATTCAAGTTGCGATATACAACTCCCATCATTTTTCTTTAACTTAATATGATGATCTATTAAGGTAAAGACTAGATTACTATCAGTATGCTCAAATTTATTAAGTATTTTCTCAATGTAGTGAGATTGAGTCAAAATTAATACTTTTTCTTTTCTCACTATTTCGATACCAAGTATCACATCAGCCTCTTCAAAGTCCTTAATATCAAATTTAGATATGAAAGTTAGCTTCCTCCACAATTTCTAGATTAAAGCCAAAGATAAGCTTGTTATCTACATATAGACAAATAATGACACAGAAAGAATTCATTTTCTTACTATATGCACATTTATCAGCTTCATTTCTCTTAAAACTGTTTGACATCAACACATTGTCAAATTTCTTATGCGATTGTTTATGTGCTTGTTTTAGTCCATAAATTGATTTAACCAATTTTCAAACTTTGTTCTCATGACCTTGCATTTCAAGCCCTTTGGGCTGTTGTCACCATTTTAAAAAATAGTTTTTACATCCATTTGATGTATGACTAGATGATTGATAGAGGCTATTGCTAAGAGCAATCTAATGGTAGCAATTCTTGTTACAGGTGCATATGTGTCAAAATAATTAGTGCCTTCTTTTCGTTTAAAACCTTTCGCAACTAAAATCCATTTACATCTAATGGGTTTAGAATTAGGTGGAATTTATTAGCTATTATAGAATCCATTTCATTATTTATAGTTTCTCTCCAAACAATAGCATCTTGAGATACCAACTCTTCATTTAGAGATGTAGGATCTTCCTCCACATTTGAGATTATAGGTAATGAATTCAAATGTTTATTTTGATTAGCCTCAACAAAATAAATATAAAAGTCAGATCCAAAATTGTAAGATGGATTATCTCTAATTAGCTTAGTTCTTCTTGATTCTATTATTCCATCATCGTTATTTTCAATATGTTCTTTATCAACATATTCATCATTTTCATTATTATTTTCATTTTGCATGCTAATTGATTCATTCAATTCACTTTTACAAGTGAGATTTTCAAAAAATCCAACATCTCTAGATTCTATAATAATGTTATAAATTAGATCAAAAAATCTATAAGCTTTGTTAGTTTGAGAATATCTCACAAAAACACATTTAGAAGTTCTAAGACCTAATTTATTTCTTTTAGGATCTAGAAGTTTAACATATAAAAGACAACCCTATACTTTGAAAAAACTCAAAGAAGGTTTTCTATCAAACTAAAGCTCATAAGGGGTATTATCACGCTTTTTATAAGGAAATCTATTCAAAATAAAGTATGCAGATAATAAAGCTTCACCCCACAAATTCAATGGCAAGAAAGAAGAAATAAGCATTGCATTTACCATTTCAACTAAAGATCTATTTTTCCTTTTCGCTAGTCCATTTTGTTGAGGGGTATAAGGACTTGATGAATAATGTCATTATTTTCACAAAACCCATTAAAGCCATTTGATAAATATTCTCCTCCTCTATCAGTTCTAATAATTTTGATTTTCCTACTAAGTTGATTTTCAACTTTCGCTTTGAAAATTTTAAATTTTTCAAAAGCCTTATACATATGTCTAAACAAATAAAGGTAATAAAATCTAGAAAGATCACCAATAAAGGTAATAAAGTATCTTTTACCACTTCTAGTTAGAACATTATTTAAATCACATACATCACTATGTATAAGTCCTAGCAATTCACTATTTCTTTTAATTAAAGAAAATGGTTTTCTAGTTATTTTAGCTTATACACATACTTCACATTTTTCTCTAGTTAATTCATTACAATTAAAAATTAATCCTAATTTAACCAAAGATTTAATAGAAACATAATTAACATGTTGTAATCTATCATGTCATACTTACAAGAAGTCACAATATAAGTAGAAGACTTATTCATTTCATTGATAAGATCAAATTTGAACATCACATCACATGGGTGTCCATTTCCATCAAATACACAATTTTTAGTCAATATGAGTTTGTCAGACCCAATGACCATTTCAAAGCTCTTCTTGTTCAATATATATCCTGAAACAAGCTTTATTCTCATGTCTGGTATGTAGTATACATTTTCTAATGTGAATACCTTGCCTAAACTAAAATTTAGTTCCACCATACCCTTTCCAAGCATGTTTGTCCTAGCTTATGTTCCAAGTTGAACTGAATTACAGTCATCCACTGCTTCAAAAGTCTTAAACGTGTCTTGATTCTTAAACATATGAATGGTAGCGCTGGTATTGCCCACCATCCATTGTCTTTATCAATTTTGTTTACTTCGATGATCATTGCTACAAATTTTTCTTCAGTGGTCAAGTTCACTTGGTCTTTAGGCCTTTTGAGCCCTTTCTAGTGTCGGCATTCTCTTGAATAGTGTTCTGATTTTTCACATACATAACAAGTGGATTACTTTTTATTTTTATTGGCAATAGACTTTTGGTCCTTGTAATTTTCATATGGACGTTAGGAAAGAAATGCTTCTTATTATATGAAGTACTTGATTTTTGCTCAAAAAGGTTTGCCTTAGAGTAAAAATTAATTGATTCATCTTTCTTTTCCCTAAGTCTATTCTCTTCTTCAGTTCGAAGAGATATTTGAAGTTGGACCAAATTAAGATCAACTTTTTTGTATTTCATCTTTTTTTGGTACTCTCTCCAAGATAGGGGTAACTTACGAATTATAGAGCCTACTAGGAAATATTCATCCAACAAAATACTATAATCTTTAAGTTCATTGACTACAAGCAGCAACTCATATACTTGAGAGAGAATATGTTTGTTTTTAATGAATTTAAAATCTAAAACGTTATAGATAAAAAATCTTTTGTTACCAGACTCTTCCATGAGGTACTTGGTTTCAAGTAGTTTCCATAGCTCTCTTGTCGTACCAATGGAGGCATACATATCATAGATCGGATCCGCCAAGGCATTTAGAATATGACCCTTGCATATATAGCCATCCTCCATCCATCTCTTGTATGATTGAGTTTGCTCGTCGGTGGAGTCATCCGATGGTGGCGACGGTGCGGGAATTGACTCGGTGACAATGTAAGCCACCTTGAGTACGGTAAGCAAAAAGAGAACATTTTTCTGTCATCTCTTGAAATTCGGCCCGTTGAAGCGTTCAAGTCGAGTAAAATCGTAATTCATGACTTTCAAAGAAGTCATGGCAATCTCCTTTCTTTCACCCATCATCTTCAATTGTTAGAATTTGGTTGAGTGAAAAGGGAGAAAAAAATTGTACGATTTCGAAAATTAGATCTCGAACTCCTCTTGTTTTCAGGCACGCAGGAGCGCTGTCTCAAGACGATATTTGTCTCCCTTCGATATAGAATTTGATGTGCATAAGAAGGGCAATTTGTCATTCGGGATACAGGAAAACATAGATGTCTTTTTCAATATTCTTAAGCATTATGCACCCAAGCTTGGAACCTACATAATAGACACCAAAGTCTTGATAGTTTAGAGAGACAAAGAGAAAATCGAGAAGAGAGACAGAGTTAGCCCACTGGATCCTGGAAGTGCAGAGACTAGTATGTTATTTAGAGGCTCAAAAGTTGTTCTAAGTGTCCATCTCGTATGCAGATAGAAGCTCTATTATATAGAGCTATAAGGTGGCTATCTATTAACTATAGTGGTGGTTACTTGCACCACCAGCCAAAGTTACATGCAGACCCTTAACTCACTTGTAGTAATGGTTATATGCACTTTAACTCTCTTGATGGTTGCTGTTACAACCTCCTTTTGCCTCCATCTTATCAATATTTAGACGACTGTTATATGTCCCACATGCATCAATGACTAGATGATTGTTTGGCTCCCCCATACGAGCCAGGCTCATAAAAAGATAACGAGTCATGAGCCGCACATGTGCTCGGGCGAGGGATGCCTCATGCACCGATGCACGCGTGGAATGCAAAGTGCACCATCAAGTGCCCTTGTGCCCATACACACGCCCTCGCCCTTGCACATGCACACATATGTGCGCATGCACATGCGCATCGCATGCTTCGTGTGCTTCACACATGCACATTCTCTCTCCTTTGCACTTAGAGTATATTGCATGTGAATATGTGCTCTTAAATACCGCTCAAGAAGCTTTCTTCTCTTCAATGTGAGACTTAAACCTACATCTTTCTCTCTCTACTAAAACAATTTAAAAAATAACAATAAAATCAAAGTTGTTGTTTTGAAATACACTTAAGCATTTTTCAAATCAAAACTACCAAAAGATTTATGGAACTGAGGTGCACTTTCTCAGCCCATAGAGTAAGCTTTTTAGGGAACCCTAAGGTTCCTCAAACTCTCAAAACCCAAAAACTCTAAACTCAAGACCCAATACGCAATTGCTTGGCAGCAAAACCCAGCACTGTAATTCTATCTCACAAACAAATAAAGATCCAAACATTCTAAGGGCCCATTTGGATCCCTGGATTTTTCAATACTAAGAAAAGTCAATCCTGGAATTGAGATTTTCTAGAATGGACATTTCATGGATATAGTATATGTTGTTAGGATTATCAGGTAGAAATCAAGAAAATGCAAATTCTTTGTTTAGATTGCCTGGAATATTTTTTTCTCGGAAATACAAATCCTCTCTCTCTCTATAAATTTGAGATAGTTTCTTTCTCTAAAATTTGATATGGTTTTTCTCTAAAATTTTAATACACACTCTTTCAAAAATTTAAAATTTGAAATAGTTTCTCTCTCTAAAAATTTTAGATACTTTCCCTTTCTAAAATTCCAAATAGTTTCTTTCTCTAAAATTTTGAGATACTTTCTCTCCCTAAAACTTAAAATTTGATATAGTTTCTCTCTCAAAACAATTTTAAGTAGTTTCTCTCTCAAAAAGAGATGTAGTTTATCTCTCTAAAAATTTAAGGTTCTTTCTCAATCTACAACTTAAAATTTGAGATAGCTTCTTTTTTAAATTTTTGAAATAGTTTCTCTCTCTAAGAAATGTTAGGTACTTTCTCACTCTAAAATGTGATATAGTTACTTTTTCTAAAATTTTAAGATGCTTTCTCTCTAAAATTTTTAAGCAGTTTCTTTCTCTAAAATTTTGAGTTAGTTTATCCTTCTAAATTTTTTTAATTTTTTAGGTAGTTTCTTTCTCAAAGTTTTATATGTACCCTCTCTAAAACTTAAAATTTAAGATAGCTTCTCTATCTAATTTTTTTGAAATAGTTTTTCTATCTAAAAATTTAAGGTACTTTCTCTATCTAAAGGTTGATAAAGTTTATCTCTCGAAAGTTTTAAGATATTTTCTCTCTGCAAAACTTAAAATTTGATATAGTTTCTCACTTTCAAAATTTGAGATAGTTTCTCTCTCTAAAATTTCAGATACTTTCTCTCGCTAAAACTTAAAATTTGAGATAATTCTCTCTTTAAAAATTTGAGATAGTTTCTCTCTCTAAAATATAATATAGTTTCTATCTCTTAAAATTTAAATTTTTTTCTCTATCTAAAACTTAAAATTTGTGATAGTTTCTTTCTCAAAATTTTGAGATAGTTTACTTTAAAAAACTTTAGGTCCTTTCTCACTCTGAAATTTACTATAGTTACTTTCTCTAAAATTTTAAGTTACTCTCTCTCTCTCTAAAATTTTCAGTTTTTTCTCTAAAAGTTTAATGTATTTTCTCGCTCTAAAACTTAATATTTGAGATAGTTTCTCTATCTAAAATTTTTGAAATACTCTCTCTCTAAAAATTTCAAGTATTTTCTCCATCTAAATTTTGATATAATTTCTCTCTCTAAAGTTTTAAGATATTTTCTCTCTCTATAACTTAAAAAATTTGATATAGTTTCGCTCTAAAAATTTTCAAGTAGTTTCTCTATCTAAAATTTTGATATAGTTTCTAATATTTAAAAGTTTAATACTCTCTCTCTTTAAAACTTAAAATTTGAGATAATTTCTCCCTCTAAAACTTTTGCGATAATTCTCTCTAAAACATTTTATGTTCTTCATCTCTCTCAAATTTAATGTAGTTTATCTCTCTAAAATTTTAAGATACTTTTTCGCTCTAAAATTTTAAGATACTCTTTCTCTAAAATTTTAATATGTTTTGTCACTGTAAAATTTGATATAGTTTCTCTCTCTAAAATTTTGTTCTTCAGCAACAAAATGGATCATTTCCTTGAAATGTTAATTCTACCTATTTTGTTAGAATTGAGATTTCCAAAATTTAAGTTTGAGTATTCAGAAATCCCATGGAAATATCAATTCGAACAGAAATGTCAATTCTAAGCATACCAAATACGATTGCTATGCTTTTTCCAGAAAAAGTAACTCCTAGAAATCTGAATCCAAGGATCCAAAAGTGTCTTAAAAGAAAGAAACCCAAATATTTCATCCCCATTTAGGTACTCAAACAATTAGAAAACCAACCATACATATTACGAAATAGAAAATAAGAGAAAGGAAAGAGATGGACAAGCACTTCGCTTCAAAATTATAGAGTGATTTATGTATAGATCCTAAAATTTTTCTTAAAATATTAAATGCTTTATTTATTGGTGAAAATTACAAAGAAAGTCGTTTAACCCATCTTTTTTTATTTTTTTCAACATTGCTCCTCGATCCACCGACATCCTCTGACTGACTTCTAATTATTGTTTTTCAAATTTTAAAAAAATTATGGAACCAGAAAAATTCATGAGAAATTATAGAAAATTACGGAACCAGCAAAATTCATGAGAATCTAACCTTTGTCATAAGTAGATAGAGGGACGACGGAAATCTAAGTTTTGTTTCCCTCGGTGCTGTTTACTCTCTCTAAAAATCCAGTTCCAAAAGAGAAATGGAACGTTAAAAAACACATGCAAAAGAGAAATGGAGAAGGGTCAATGTCCGACTTAATAAAAGTAGATTATAGCCATCCAATGTGAAATTTGTTAATTTGAGTGTCACAAAATTTAACAAAAAAAAAATTTTAGATTTTGTGTTTGGTCAATAAAATAAATGCAACCACCAAATTTCATATCTAAAGGATAAGATTAATTGTGAGCACCTTGTTTATACTCTTCCTTTGTAAATTCAGCCAGGGCTTAACATCTTTTTCCCTCGAATTTAATCGTCATAATAGGACATAACATTGATGTTTTGTTTTAGAAAGACCACCACTCTCAAGCACCTAAATCCAGGGAAATTGGTGAGAAAACATATGTTCATTTGAGAATTAAAAAGTATAATACCTCATAATTTTTTTTTTTTAAACTTTTAATACCCAAGAAAATATAAGGGGGAGAGAGAAAACGATGACCGGTTAGTGAGTGTCAATTGTTCAAAACAGAGAGATTTATGAAAATATATATAGTTAATCGAGTACTTAACATGCTACATATTTTTATTTAGGAAAAAATCTATATGCACCTTAAAAATGTATAATAATTAAGGTGCAGCTCTAAAATCCTTTGAGAAAGGTTGTTTTGATGTTGGAAAAACACCTCATTGATCATCTCAACATCAGATATATATAAATAGGGAAAAAATATTGATTTTAAGTCCTAAAAATAGTGCATCTCACCACACATTATCTGGACCGTTTATTTTTAAGATTTTCATGCATATGTAGATCTACTTGATTTCAAACATTTTTTTAAGTTTAAAATTTTATAATAGAGATAAAAATAAATTCTTGCATCATCCTAAAAATTTTCAATACCCAAATTAATCTCATGACAAAGTTTGGAGGCACACCTTAATTTGATTGCTTAAGGTTGCAACCTTATACAAACCACAACCCTTTTATTTAATTTAAAAATCTCATCAAAATATACATGATCATGTGTTTAACTGAAAAGATATTGTACATTATGAAACCATTTATCTTTGTTTCTAGGAGGTCATAATCACTCTTAATCATTAGATGTCAAATTGGATGGCTTAGAGTATGTCATGAAGTTCAAAATTTTTTTTTTTTTTTTGTGAACTTTGAGCCTATTCAATAACACTCATACAACTAGCTGATGAAATCTGACGGACAGGAATAATTGTAACCGCCTAGTACCAAAATTAAATATGTTCTTTATGTATATTTTAGTTGAAATGTATAAATTATTACAAGTTAACAAATTTGATGTACTTTGATAAATTTCGCCAACAAATTCAATGAATGCATGCAGTGTGAGAAGATTGAAGGAGGAGCATGAGAGAGACAAGTGCAAGGATTATAAAAATAAAAAAAAGTATACAATGAGACCATTTATCTTTGGTACAAGATGGTCAACATTAATCTTGACTATTGGATATAAAATTAGATGATTGCATCTATTCTATTGACCAAGCTTAAACTTCAAAAGAAATTTTGTCAGACTTTGTGACACACCCATCTATATAAAAGGTAAATGGTCTCATTGCATATAATCCCTTAAAAATGTATATCCCATCTAAAAACAAGTTTGAATTTTAATATTACTTTTTTTTTTTTTTATTATAATAGAAAAAAGTCATGTATTCAGGTAAGACCGGGCATGGCTTGAGCCTCAATAGTGGCATTTAGGCCAAGCTTGGTGTAGAAATTAACTTTGGGCCCAAGCCAAGTTTGGGACTATAAAAAATGGAAAAGTATATAATGAGACCATTTACCTTTAGTATAAGATGCTCACAATTAATCTTGACCATTGGATGTGAAATTGGGTGGCTGCATTTATTTCATTGTCCAAGCTCAAAGTTCAAAATAATGTTTTTTGAACTTTGTGACACTTTCAAGCTATCAAATTTCACGTGAATGATTGTGAATAATTGTGACTTCGATGTACCAAAGTAAATGGTTTCATTGTATACATTCCCATAAAAAAATTGGGCAAGGCATAGACTAGGTCTCAAGCCCGTGCTGATGTTAAATCCCATTTTTGGCCACTTGGCATGGCATTAAAATTGAACTCTTTGCCACCAAATTTAATAGAGAAGCGACAATAAATAGAAAAGCAAAAGAAAGAAAAAAGGTAAATTTGCGCCAAAAGAATCTACCATAGGGCATTATTCTGGTGCCAAAAAACTCACAAGTTGTTTACCTCGATGAGTTCGAAAAATAAATTTGAAGCAAAAATTTGTCAATCTTGTAAGATATTATCTGAGCCACCATTTATCCTTCGCTTTATTAAATTATAGGGTGTGGTTTGCATAAGGTTGCAGCCTTAAACAATCTAATTAAGGCGCACGTCTAAATTTTATTATAAATATAATTTTGATATAAAATTTTTTTAGGATGGCTTGAGAATCTATTTTCATATCTAATTATAAAATTTTAAACTCTAAAAATGGTTCAATCAAGTAGATCTATAGCACAAGAAAAGCTTGAAAATGGATAGTCCAGATAATGTATTGGAAGATAAACTATTTCGTAGACCCAAAATCTTTTTTTATTTTCATTTTAGCATATCTCGATGTCGAGATGATCAATTAGAAGTTTCTGACATTCAAACAACCTTATATGATAGACTTTTTAGGTGCACCTTTAATTCTACATTTTATAGTTGCAACCTTAAATAAACTTTTTCCTAAATTAAAAAGAGTACAACTCAATAAACAAAGATAAAAAAACCCAATAGATGCTAAGAAGCCTATTAATCCATTTATCTATTTACATTGGTCAATGAAAGTTGATTCAAATCTTTTTGGCAAGTTTCTGAAAAGGTTAATGAGTTGAAAGCATCCCTAAAAAGTGGTTTTCTTTATGGACGCAGTTTCTATGCGGCCAAGCCCGCATATGTAGAAATGCGGTCCAGCTCGCATGAAACAATTTCTTTTTCTTTATTTAGGCAAGTTCGAAAAAAGTACATTTAAAATTTAACCCCCTTTAAAAACAACCCGTTAGGTGTAAGGTGGCACAGTGGATGCATATACAAGAATTTTGAGTGCATACTGTATAAACTAGGCCCCTGTGGATTGTCTTTTTCTTTGTTATAAATGTTGGTGATTCAATGAGAGACCCTATTCTACTGAAGCATTGAAGTTTGTTTTTGCATTTATTCCAATTGCATTCCATGCATCCAATTAAAGACCACTTGTATGATCATGTCGCTCATCGCTCCATCTACAGATCCACTTAATGATCAATTTTTCACCAAGCCACTAAAGTTTAATGGTTTGGCTTGCTCCTTCCTACTTTACTATAACTGTCCACCCCATTGTGTCCTCTGTTAACCCGAACTGAATGCTTATAAGTGCAGAATAGAGTTGCCGAGAAACTTTTCCTACACCACCATACTCTATCCTGCAACAACATGAGAAAATATCAGCTAATCTATTGAGCAAGGGAGTAATTAAACAATGTGGGAGTAATTAGACAGTGTGAGCTTTGAAAAAGCTTGGAAAGTTAGATTCGGGATTTGTGGAAAGTTTTAACGAAATTTTACGTTGGCTGCCTACCTAACACAACCCACCTCCTTTATCCGGGCTTGGGACGGGTTAAGGGATTGGCAAGCCATGATTCATGTAACCAACCCCAAATAGCAGAGAAAAGGGTATGATGATGATGATCTTTGTAAAAGCTTATTCAAGATATCTTGTATACCAAGAACTAGCCAGTTAAGTCAATTTCAGGTGTTGAATCTAAGTGCCATGCAATCCAAGTCCCGAGACATGGTCTGGACTAATGGTCTTCTTAAAATACTAGGAATTGTTGTTCTTGTAACTATTTTCTTTGAAGAACAGGTGACCGTGTCCTCATAATCATTATTATTTTATATGATAAAGTACAATTCCATAGCTGAATCTACCATCTGAGGGCACAACATCTGAGTGCACAACAGATGTTGAAGTTCATTGTCAATATGCAAGAGAAAATTCACAAAATGCGGCATCAAACAGATCTGATAAGAAGCCAAGATCAAGATGCAAATTTCTTAAGTAGAAGGAACCATAAGGGATAGATACACACCTCTTACACACAAGGCTTTGAATGATTGATTCATATTGAAAATGTCCATGACCAGTTTCATACTCACTACCTCTAACAGAAAGTATGAAAGACGCAAGAACTTGAGCTTTCAAAACTTATTAAATGAGGTGAATATGTCTCACAAGTTTCAAATTTTCAATGCATAGATAGGGTACTTCACAAAATTGATTAATAAGCTGGCCAATAAAAGAGACACACATGGGAAAGATAACAGCTGAATTGATATGAATCAAACCTTTTCCCAAGATACGTGACACTGCCAACAGGAGAAACAACCACAGCACATCCAGTTCCAAAAACTTCATCGGCATCAAACACCTCCTCTACTGGTATACGTCGCTCCTCAACCTGCAAAGTTTGGGATTGATCAGGCAGAACCATGAAAAAGAAAAGTAGGGTTTCAAAGATGATTAAATTGCATTCCTGGCTGAAATACTGGTGTCCATAGGATATGGCATGGATCCCACTATCTCAGGTGGTACGTGCAAATGCTTAATGCATGTGATTGATGAGGAGATCATGTCATTAGGGTTATTTCCCTTTCTTTTCTTTTCTTTTTAAAACTTAGGATATTTGGTCCTTCAATTTATATTAGTTACCAAAGGGTAATTTTTGTCTTTCAGATTAGTAGAAAATCCATGAGTACTTCAGTCTTTTTATTATTTTTATTTTAATGAACAGTACTTTGGCTAATTATGTTTAAGACAAATTGCATATTCAGGGGAGAGAAGAACGTCCAACCCCAAGGATGTTTATGTTTTGCTATCTTTGAGAAAGAGAGACTCTAGAAAAGGCCTCTTGAATTATTTGACTAAAGGGTATAGAGAAGGCTTGGAAGACCCTTCATCCAATTTTCTTTCCCTAAACTCTTTCGTCCTCTCCATTCTGTCCCTTCATCCCTTTTCCTTTTCTAGAATTCATTAGTATTCATCCCATAGCTGCAAGTCACCTAACCTAGATAGCAATCCCCTTCTAGAATCTTGCTCTGGAAATTTGGAAAGGAGATCTTCAAGGGATCTTAATTTTAAAATTTTGGGATACTGTTCCCGCTTCAATACAAAGATAACATCCAAACTGATGATTTTCTTTATCTATAACTAGCTAGTAATGCAACTTTTGATAATCAAATTCTTGTTGGCTATAAATAAAGAGATCCTTACTTCAAAGAGTATATATAATCCTAGACTATAGGGTATACTATCTAAGGTTAGGAGAAAGAACCCCAAAAGGTTGGGATCTAGATCCCTAAAATTTGGGAATCTCAACCCTGACATGTGCATTGCACATACATTACTCCAAACTACAGGGTTCTAGTCAAGATCCCTGGTTCTTGATCACGATTCTGCTCCAGATCCCACTCTCAATCCCAAAGACTATGATTCTTACTATTTCTTTTTGTCCCTTATTTTTCCCGCTTTCTTCTTTCTTTAATTTTCCTTTCCATTTATCATAGTCCCCAAACCAATAAACATTTCCATTAAAAAATCCAATAAAATCTTAACAGTAACTCATAGATCCTCCCCAAAAATAACCCAAAGTAAAATAAACCCTTACTTACCACCCTCAACTTCGAAACGACCCTCTGCGATTAATTTAATGTTATTCTACACTCTTTTTCTCTCAGGGCTGTAGGGTAGCTTTAAATTGATAAGAAACAATTTTATCCAGCTAAAGCAAGTGCCTAAATTGCATGTTGATTTATGCTAGTCTGTCTAATTAGTGTTGTTCACGATGACCTGAAAAAACTGCAGATATTAAACCTTATTCAATTAAGTTCTTGTAACTGAAGATTAGTGACTGACTGATCTTAAGTTATTGGTACCAGAGCAAGTTTTGTAATGGAGTTGAAGATCTATTCTTAAGTTGTTTAGGGTCTATCTTAGAGTTGTAATGTGTCCATTAGGTCTTTAAGGCATTGTCACTTCACTGTTTTGTCCCTTGGATGCTGTCCGACTCAATTACATAGTGTTCCTTAGTGTTTCAAATGATGCCTTGAGGCTAATTAAGAGTTCTTGAAGCCTTTTGGTTGTTGTCTTATCGGAAATAGCAACATTCTTCAGGTGTCTATCTAGAGCGTGGGAAGTACCATTCCTTAGGTCTAAAAGAAAGTTCCATGGTGGGGGTTAGGTGAAGCCACATTCCATGGCAAATCAAGGCAATGTGAACTAGGGTCATGATTGAGGCCATAGCTACGGCCAAGGCCATGCACTTTGTCGAGTGAATGGTGCTCAGCAATAGTGCATCCTCCAAAGTCTTGATGAACATTATGACTCCCTCTTACACATAAGGGAAATTATGCAGGTAGTAGGTGTTAAGGTGACACTTCCTGTGACCCTCTCTACAAAGCTTGCGAAGATGCCAGTTTATATGGTTTTGAGAGAAGTCAAATACTACATGAGGACAAAAATGGAGTGTATGATGATGATTCTCGAGAATATCCTAGGTGGTATCATAGGAGTGCATCGAGGAGAGATTGAATAGAGCATCATCTGAGGTGGATGGTAAGGAGACATAGGGAGCTCAATCCAGAGTAGCATCCTGACAACCTTCTTTTCATGAGAAATATACAACATTTGCATAGATCCCGCTCGGGGATCAAGCCCAGAACACTTAATCCATTCTCTGATGAATCCAGCAGATTGCAAAGAGTTGCATAGGCTGGTAGAACTGCTAAGAAAAGAACTTATATGAGAAACCTTGAGTCCGTGCACAATCCCTGCACTCTTTAACTATAAAGAAAGACTGTACTTGGACAATGTGTGTTGCGAGTAGCGCAATCAATAAGATTACCATCAAGTATAAGTTCCCCATACTTAGGATTGGTGACATGCTAGATGTGTTGAGTGGATCAGAAATTTTCTCTCAGATTGACCTCAGGAAAGGATACTGCCAGATTTGCATTTGACTTGGAGATAAATGGAAGACAACCTTCAAGACTCATGCGCATCTTTGTGAGGATGCCATTTGATTTGTCCAATGCACCGAGCACAGTCATGCTACAATGAACCAATTTTAATGACCACGGCCCTGGTCATATTATAATATATTTTGCATGTATTTCTTTTGCCAAGTGTTAAAAAGGAAAAAAAAACTCATTCTCCAAATATCCACTCGTTCGAATGTTGAGGCTTACAGAGAGATGGGTTGGGAGAGAAAACCATGGTGTTCTGGTCTCTGTCTCTTACTACCCAAAGTTCCTCTCTTTCTCTACAATTTCAGAGGTACCTTGGTCACAAGGGAGCACCCAAAGCCTTGCAAGGCCACCCTGAGACAAGCCACTGTTGAGCTTAATCTCATGAACCATTATCTTGCAACTTTCTCCCTCTACGTTGGTACTAACCTCTTGGTACGAACATATTGGGGTGTTACGTTGGTACTAACATATTGAGGTGTTTTTTTGATACTTTTGACTCGTAGATTTGGTTATTCTCTACATGCCCTAACTGAACAATTGATGAGTTTGTTTCATACCCTCATAATTGCCTGTTTGGTATGATTAATAGCTTGGATAAAGTATAATTTGGATGATAACGGTTTGGGGATTTGTTTTGATGTTTTAAGGAGATCCTAATTACAGATTATTGTTTATGTTTCTTATGTGCTTGGAATATATATACATGAAGTGTTTGTTATTATTCTCAAGTGAATTTTAAAGAGAGGCATTGATCTGATTTTGCTGTAATCCATATACATAGCCATCCTAAATTGATCCTAGCATTGGTATCAGAGATTTGGTTAATTTCAATGGCTATTACAAAGAGTATTCTTTCCTATTTGGTGAAGACAAAGAAATTAGATGGCTTTAACTTTTCAATTTGGAAAAGTAAATTGTTTTTCTTACTGCATAATATGGAATTGCGATATGCGATTAATGATGAAAAACCTGCTGAACCTGATGATGATACAACTCTTAGAGATAGGCAAAGGTTTGTTAAGTGGAAAAATGATGATTTTACATGTAGAGGTGCCATTCTAAATTGCCTAAGTGATAGACTACATAAAGTGTCTGAATGCAATGATAATGCTAAAGATTTGTGGGCTGCTATTGATAAAAGACACACCTATGATAACTGTGTGGCTAAGTGTGAGTTGTATGAAAGATACAATATGTATAAGATGAAGGAAAATCAACCGTTATTTGAATATTTTGATGATATGTGCATTATGGCTAACCAACTTGCTGGTTTTGGTGAACCCATAAGTGAGCATCAACAGATTATGAAAATTATAGAAAATCTCCCTAACTCATGGAAGTATTTAAAAAAAAAATTGCGTCATAATGGGACTATCCAAACACTAAATGATCTAAGGGGACACTTAAGGATGGAAGAAAATGATAGGGTCAGGGAGAAGAATGAAAAAGATAGAGACCAAGCCTATCTAGCAATGGCCAACAAGAATAAGAAAGCAAAATCTAACAGGAGATTTAAGAAACTTCCTCAAGGACAAACTCCTTTGAAATTTAAAAAATATTATAATTGTAATAAATATGGTCATATTGCCAAATATTGCAGGGAAACCGAGAAGAGGGATGCTGGACAAGCGAGTGGCACTAAGGATTTTACCTTTGTGGTTGACGAATCTTGATGGTGAGCTCCCGTGGTGAGTGGACTCGGGAGCTACTCGGCACATTTCCAACACCAAGAACAACGTGATAGACTTCAAAGAAAGGAGTGACAGTCTTTATATGGGCTCGTCTAGCATCAACATTCTTGAAGAGGGCACAATTAGACTTCCACTTCCAACCGGTGGCATTTTGACTCTTACTAATGTATTATATGCCCCAGAAATGAGGAGGAACTATACTTTCTCTCTCTAGGATTGATATTAGTGGAAGTGATGTTTATGTAAAAGATGGAAAAATGATCATTAAGAAAAATGATGTTTTTGTTGTAAAAGCCACTATGGTTGGCAATATGTACAAGCTTGATCTTGATAATAAAATGAAAAGGCCATTTGCTTATGATGAGTGTTTCAATATTTGGAATAGAAGGCTTGGTCACATTGGTTATGAAAAATTAAATAGATTAACGAGAGAAAATATAATCCCTTATTTAGAAAAGGAAAAATTCAAATGTGAAAGTTGCTTAAAGGGAAAAATGCACAGGAGATTATTTCCTAAGGGTAAAAGGGCTCAAAACTTACTTGAAATTATCCATACTGATATTTGTGGTAAATTAAAACCCAAAAGCCTTGGTGGGTGTGAATATCTTATCACTTTTATAGATATTCTTACACTTATTTAATAAACCATAAAAATGAAGCATTAGACAAATTTAAGAAATATAAAGCCAAAGTTCAAAATCAATTAAATAAGAAAATTAAAATTCTTAGGAGAGATAGAAGAGGAGAATATATATCATATGAGTTTAATCAATTTTGTAGTGAGAATGAGATTATTAGGCAAACTTCCTTACCATATACTCCTCAACAAGTTTGCCATATACTTCCTTACCATATACTCCTCACTACAAAATTTCGAACCTTGATTGATATGGTTAACTGTATGATACAAGCGGCCGGTGTAGAATATTATTTTTGGGGTGAAGCTATTATGGCAGCAACATACATATTACATAGAGTACCCTCTAAATCGACTAATGTAACACCTTTTGAGTTATGGTTTGGAAGAAAACCAAGTTTGGATCATATTAAGGTATGGGGCTCTTTAGAACACGTTCATATAACTCATGAAAAGAAAGAGAAATTGGGACCTAAAAGTGTCAAGTGTATATTTGTTGGGCATTCCGTTGATTCAAAGGGATATAGATTTTACAATGATGAAACTAAAGAAATCATAGAAACTAAAGAAATCATAGAGAGTAGAGAAGCCTACTTCTTTGAAGACTTTCAAATACCGATATATAAGCAAGCCAGATTTTTAGAAGAAAGAGACCAAGAGGAATCACTAGATCCTAGGACAACTGATGTAAGAAGCTCTTCTTGACTTGATCCGACTCCTAAATTGTATGAGCCTAAAAGGAGTACTAGGAAAATTAAAAAACCTAGTTATTTAGATGATTACGTTTATTACAATGAATTGAATGAAGTACCCCATAATTTTAAAGACGCAATTAGCTCCGATGAAGCTAATAGTTGGCTAGAAGCTATGAAGGATGAATATGAGTCCCTAATGAGCAATAAACATGCGTCATAGTAGATTTTCCTTTAGATAGAAAGGCAATTGTTTGTAAATGTGTGTACTCTAAGAAATTAAATTCTGATGGTAATATTGAAGGATATAAAGCTAGATTAGTGGCTAGGGGGTTTAGCCAAAAGGAAGGAAATGATTTTCAAGAAACCTTTTCACCTATAGTAAGAAAATCTTTGATAAGAATAATATTAGCAATAACTAATCATTATGATTTTAAGGTTCATCAAATGGATGTAAAGTCTGCATTTTTAAATGCTGAACTAGATGTGGAAATCTACACGACTCAACCTGAAGGTTTTGAATATCAAGGTCAAAAAGATAAAGTATATAAATTAATTAAATCACTTTATGGTCCTCAAGGCAGTGGTATTTAATATTCACTCAAGCTCTTAGAGAGTTTAGGTTCAAAAATATTACTATTGATTACTGTGTATATACCTGATACAGTGGGGGCATACATTTGATTTTGGTCCTTTATGTGGATGATATAGTTTTAACTGGGAATGATGCAAAAGCCATTCATGATTGTAAGGAGTGGTTATCCTCTAAATTAGAGATGGAAGTCATAAGACAAGTTGATAATATCTTAGGAATCAAAGTGACGAGATATAGAAATAAAAGGTTGTTCGTTCTTAATCAAGATCAGTATACTCTTAAGATGTTAAAGAAATTTAATATAGTGGACTCCAAACCTATGGCCACCCCGATTGAGAAGAATTGTAAGCAATGTACGGAAATGTGTCCTAAAAGTGACAAAGAAAAGGACATTATGAAGATATAACCTTATGCACCAGCTATTGGTTCTCTTAACTATTTGATGAATTGTGCTAGACCCGATGTAGCTTATGCAGTGGAGGTTGTTAGCCGATATATGACTAATCCTAGAATTGAACATTGAAAATTGGTAAAGAGGATATTTAGATATCTAAAGGGGACACATAATTATGATCTATGTTACAGGACTAAGGATCTGATCCTAGAAGGTTATTGCGACGCAAATCTAGGAGGATACATTGATGATTATAGATCCACATCAGGATGGGTGTTTACATTTGGTGGCATTCTACTATGGAAGCAGAATATATTGCTTTATATCATGCTTCAAGAGAAACGATATTCCTAAAGCACTTTCTTAGTGAGATGCCACTAGTCAAGTTTGATCATGCACCCACAATAATTTATTGTGATAATCAAGCAGTAATAACAATTTCTAAACATCCAATGTATCATGGCAAGTCAAAACATATTAAGAAAAAGTACCACTCCGTAAGGGAATATGTAGAAAATAAGTAAAAGTTAGTTATCTTCCTACTCAATTGATGATTGCGGATCCACTAACAAAGGGTACTCATCCACTAACAAAGGGTACTCATGTGGACCCTTTTGCAAGAAGTGTACTTGCCATGGGACTCAGACGCATAGGTGAGTCACAGTGATATTAGACTTTATGGTATATTGATGTTTGAGCAAAATATTGGATCCTTAGTGGTTTTGGTATAGTGTTATGGATAGCCTTTGTAACTCCATTAACCATTATAATGATCATGTGATTTCCTACCGTTGTGACATTTCGAGTTTTATCTCAATGATGCCTATGTGGCATGAGCATCTTAGTGATGCAATGGTATCTTCGTGATACAGTGGTTTCTTTGTGATCCACTAGCTTATGTGGCTGATGCTCTTAGCATTTATGGGTGATTAGACATTCGTGGTTTGCCCTTGTGATTTACAAGTATGTATCTTTCGGCAGTTGATGATCTCTTAGTGAGATAAATCTCTTTGTGGGATTACATGATAACTCATTGCAGCAATAAACTATCAAAATTTTGATAATGGGCGCATGTATGGCATCAGCAGTGCAGATGTCTGACGCATATGTTGTTGGGTACCTAATGAAAGAGTATGATGATCCAGAAGCCTATGCATGAAGTTCGTAAGATAGTTGATGATCACAAAATACATCACAGCGTGTAATAAGCGTGGGAAAATGTGTGGTCGATGCCATTGAGTGGATGAAATGTATATGTCGATGGACTATTGATTACTTGAGGATGTACAGCTCAAGTGATCAAAATAAAGCACATCATTTCAATGTGTGGATGATTTCATTAAAAAAAAAATTATTGAAAACAGTGGGGGAATGTTGGCATGAGTTTTTCTTTATTTTTTTAGTTCCTAAAACGCTTTATTTTCTTATGACCAAAATGGCCCTGGCCATATTATAATACATTTTGCATGTATTTTCCAAGTGTTAAAAAGGAAAGAAAACTCATTCCCCAAAAATCCACCCATTGGAATGTTGAGGCTTAAAGAACGATGGTTGGGAGAGAAAGCTATGGTATTCTGATCTCTCTCTCTCACTACCCAAAGTTCCTTTCTCTCTCTCTACAATTTGAGAGGTGCCTTGGTCATAGGGGAGCACCCAAAGCTTTGCATGGTCACCCTGAAACAAGCCACTGTTGAGCTTAATCTCATGAACCATTATTTTTTAACTTTCTCCCTCTACATTGGTACAAACTTTTGATGTTCCAGAATTTCCAACAATATATTGGGGCATTTTTTGATACTTTTGAGTTGTAGATTTGGTTATTCTTTACATGCCTTAGCTGAAGCAATTGGTGAGTTCGTTCCAGACCTCATAATTGCTCATTTGGTATGATTAATAGCTTGGATAAAGTATGATTTAGATGATAACTGTTTGGGGATTTGTCTTGATGTTTTGAGGAGATCCTAATTACAGATTATTGTTTATGTTTCTTATGTGCTTAGTATATATACACATGAAGTGTTTGTTAATATTCTCAAGTGAATTTTAAAGAGAGGCATTGATCTGATTTTGCTGTAATCCATATTCATAGCCATCCTAAATCGATCCTAGAAATTTGAACACATAGCCGAGGTCATCATTTACTACACTTGCAACGAGTACTAGAGATCCTAAGGAAGAATAAACTGTATGTCAACCTTAAAAAGTGTACTTTCTTGACCAAAAGTTTGATTTTTTCTGAGCTACATTGTTTTTGTAGAAGGGGTTAGGTTGACCTTGCTAAGGTGGCCATCAAGAGCTGGCTGACCCCTACTACCAATGGTGACGTGCACTGTTTTTGCAGTCCCACTTCATTCTCTGAGTTTGATTCGAAATTTAGCATTGTGATTGCACTGATAAATAACTATATAAAGAAATTCGCATTTAAATGAACTCCAGAGGCAGGTGTGAGTTTCAAATTGCCAAAGTGACAAGTGGGTCGGAGTTATCGCTTCCCGATTTTGCAAAAGTCTTCTAGGTGGATCGTGATGCGTCCCATGCTGAGATAGGAGCTGTGTTGAGTTGGGAGGGTTGCCCTGTGGCATTCTTTACTGATATGTCCATTCTTGTCACGCAACATACAATTTCTAATTTTATGCAACCGTTCAAGAACTTCTGTACTTCTACCATTATTCGATTAAGAGGGAGTTCATGTTACATTCAGACTGTGAGTCATCGAGATATCTCAACTCTCAAAGTATAATAAATAGTCAACATGCCAAATGGGTAACATTCTTACAAGAATACATGTCTACCTTAAAGTGCGAACCTGGAGTTCACAATAATGTACCTGATGCCTTGGGTAGTCAACCATTCCTCTGTAGAACATTCGCCTACAGCTGTGGGTTTTGAGTCCCTTAAGGACCATTACACTATTGATACAAACATCAGTCCTACTATGAGAGTCTTGTCACTCTAATGGTACATATCCTACTTCAAGGTCTTTCTTCAATATCAATTTCTATTCCATGGGATTCGATTTTTTGTACCAGATGGTTCTTTTTGCAAGAACATTATTTTTAAGTTGCATAGTGGGGTCTTGCAGACATATTGATCAAGCTAAGATTATTTTGTTGGTAGAGTAGGGGTACCTTTGGCCTAGTTCGAGACGCGATGTGAAGCAGCAAGTGGAATGTTATCGTGTTTGTCAGTTTTTTAAGGTCATTCTCAGAATACCGGCCTCCAGTCCACTTTCCATCCTAGATTCTCATTTGGAAGACATGGGCATGAACTTCATGTTATGTTTGCCTAGAACTGCTAGACCGTAAGAATTTGTGTTTGTATTAATTGACTGTTTTTTAAAAATGGCCATTCATTTCTTTTCAAAAGACCTTTGATGCATATCATGTCACATATCTTTCCATTAGAGAAGTTATTTCTCTTCATGGATTACCTAAGTCAATCACGTCTGATCGAGCTACTAGATTCATGAGTCATTTTTTCTAAAACACTATGGTCAAAACTAGGTAGGACTCCAAAGTTCATTAGTGCATATGATCCTGAAACTGATGGGTAGACTGAGGTAGTCAACCATAGTTTAAGAAATTTATTGAGGTGTCTTGCAGGTGAAAGGCCAAATCAGTGCGATCTGAGTTTCACTTGGGTAGAATTTGGTTATAGTAGCTTAGTTTACTGATCGAGAGGGAAGTTTTCCTTTGAGGTAATGTATGGTCAGTCCATTCCACACGTGTTAGACTACGTTCCACAATGTTATGACTATGTTCCACAACCTTGTGCGGGGAGGAGTAGCAATGATGTCTAAAACAGAACAGACCAGCTGGTTTGAATCGAGAACCAAAGAACAGGTGCCTTGACTGGTCCAATCACCCTCCTGGACCGACCAATCCCCTCAACTGGTGGAACGGCCAGTCCCCAATCCAGAATTGAACTAGCCAGTCCCCACAAGGAGCAAAAAGACATTATTTTGATCTTTTTCTTTTTGTTTCTTCTACAAAACATGGGTTCTAAGAGGTATTCTTTTGCCCTTTTGGGAATCAAAAGGGGGCAAACTGGTAAACTTAAGCATAAGGGTTTACAGGGAGGTTGCATAAAATACAATTTTAGGGAGAATGAAAAAGATTTTACAATCCTTTTCCTTTATCTCAACTGAAAATTCTCTTCCTCAACTTTTGTGGCAAGATTCTGGCGAAATCCCCAATCACATTCTGACCAACGTTCGACAACTACGCAATTTACTCTTAGATTTTTTTTCTTTTGGATTTTCAAAAGGAACAAATAACTGAAAGAATTAATTTTTGGTTTTAGGAAATTAGGGCTTCTATAAAAACTTGAAAGCAACCTTTTACAAAAAAATTTCATTTTTTGACTTCACATTCTTCTGAAGGTTTTTCATAATCTATAAAACCCCTAAAAACGTGAAATTGAAAATGCAAAATCAAAAAAATAGAAATGCGTTTTGTGAAATCTTTTTTATCCTTTGCATTTTTTGGTTTTAAATGGTAAGGGCTTTTACAATTTCTAGAATTCCTTTAAAATTAGATAACGCATAAAAAGTAAGAAACAAAAAATATATTTTTTTTTTTTTTTACATTTTATTTTTTAAAGGCCATTTCAATTTGTAAAATGTCCTTAAGAAAGTTCAAATTAGAACAGAAAATGCAGAAAATGGATAGAACTATTTTGTTTGTGTATATATACTTCAATTTTTTAATGTTATGTGCTTTTAAAATTACATCTTTTAAGGCCTTCTAATAATTGTAAAAGCCCTTAAAAAGCAACAACTGAGAATGCTAAAAAAAAAGAAGTAAAAGCACAAACTTATTTTTGTGAGCTTCTTTTTTGCATTTCAGGTTTTTATGGGATTTTTTTATTTTTTTTTTCAATTTGTGAAGTCCTTAATGTCAAATAACAGACAACGCAAAAAAACAATGAAGCAAAAGTTTGTTTACATTTTTTGTTTTTTTGTTTCAAATTTAAGGGCTTCTGCTTGTTGCAAGAGCCTTTAGAAGTTAAGTACATAAATGCAAAACAACAAAAATAAAATAAAAAATAAAAAAAACAATTGCTTGTGTGCAATTTATTTACATTTTCAGTTTTAAATGAATTTTACACTGTAAATTTAAAAATTACAAATAATGAACTTTCAACTATTGTTCAGTGTTTCAATTTCTCCTTTCCTCTCAAAACTCGGATGGGTTTTTGTTTGTGTTTATTTTCTATGCATGTGAACTATATGATTGCTTGGTGTTTTGGGGGTGAGGGTTGGGGTGGGGTTGGGTTTGGGGTTGGGGTGGGGTTGGGATTGTGATTTGGCTATTCCATGTTAAGTCAAGGATATTTGAACTTTGAATTTGGGAGAAAAATGCCTTCAACTAGATCTACAAAGGGAAAATCAGACGTGGCATGACACCATTTAGACCGGGTCCCAAAGGGAGATCAATTGAAAATGTGTGCATATATTATGGTAAATAAAAGGGAGGTGGAATTCAAGGGTTAAGTAGCATTTGGCCTACAAAAAACTAGGAATGTGGATAAGTGCACCAAAATTTCCTCTCACATGATGTTTGAGATGCAAAAAAGCATTGAACATCATGTGGTTGAGAAGAGGAGCCAAGAAATTGCCAATGACATAGGGAACCCTTACCCAACCCAAGAGGGAAGCTTTTTGATATCGATAGGGAAGTGATGAGGAGCCCCCCAGATACAGAAGAGACTTGCAACATAGCTAGTGTCTTCCCCACCTTCTATGTTTAAGACCTGGTCCAGGTGGTGGGACAGAAGGTTATTTTCCACCTAGGACAACACGGGCTCCTAGCCAACCATCAGAAGTGTGTTGGCCAAGGAGAAATAAAAAGAACTGGTAAACATGAGTGTCGCTTGGTGAATGTATCATAACTTTCACAATTAATGCTCTCAACTCCTATGTCCATCCTGTGTTGGATGTGGTGACATCCGTAGATCCGCACTATAAAGGCCACTCTTATCATGATTCAAGAATTTCATTACTAAAGAAGAATGTGGATGAGGTGATGATGTACAGAGGATCGTTTAGGGAAATATTGGAGAGGAAGGATGCTCCGTTGTAGCTGATGGGTGCATAGACAATATAGATAATTAATTTTTTGGTGTATTGTGTAAAAGGGACTGTTTTCTTGAAGTCAGGGGATGCCTCGAGACAATTAAAACTAGGGTGGCATTATTTGCGCTGTTTAAGGGAGTTGATCTGCAAAATGTGGTCCAATTCATTACAGATCATGCAACCAATTATGCGCTTCTGGGGCAATTGCTACAAAAGCATTATCCAACTATATTTTTCGCATATTGTGCAGTATATTGTATAGATTCAATGCTAGGGCCTATAGGGAAGATGTCTCACATTGAAAAGGTTGTAGACAACGATAAGAAAATAACAAAATTAATTTTCATCCGTGGCTTTGTCCTCAATATTATGAGGAAGCATACTCAAGGAAGGGAGTTAGTGAAGCCTGATATTACAAGATTTGCTACAAACATCCTCACTTCACGAAGTATGTTGCCGCAAAAGGATAACCTCAAATCCATGGTTACTTTGGTCGAGTGCTGGATACCATATGGACTAAGAAAACTAGAGGGGAGGAGATGGTGGAATTGGTTTTTTGAGTAAGTTTTGGAGTAATGTTGCCATTGTAAATTGAGCTACAAGGCCCTTGGTGAAGGTTTTAAGGATTGTAGACAGTGATTCTAAACCTATCACATGATATATGTATGAGGCAATGTACAAGGTCAAGGAAACAATAGCAAACACTTCTAAGCATCAGAAGGGCATTTCTGAGACATGTTGGAAAATTATTGACGATACACAGAACAAGCAATTTCTTCATCATATACATGTAGTTTCTTAGTATCTTAATCACAGTTCTTCTACAACAAAGCCACATTTTCAATCCATCTTGAGGTTACCATGGGTTCGTGTACTATGATGGAAAAGTTATACCAGACACACATGTACAAGTGAAGATTGGAAAGTACATGTGTGCACATCAAGATGCCTTAGGTCTATTTGGGAGGGTAGTATTAGTTGCTTTGTGTGGTCAAATCCTCGCATTAATTAACTTTTTCACTTTTTCTTGTTAATCAACTCATTAGTTATTGTAATGTGTGGTGTTTATTTTTCTGATGTAACGAGTATCTCTAATCCTCTATAATGTATTATTCAATTTTCAATTTCAGTGAATTGGTGGACATGATTGGGAGGAGAGATCGCCAACCTTTAGAGTTTCACTCTCAGTCCTCTCAGGCAAACTTTTAGTGCATGCGGCTATGAGAGGAATTGAAGCATTTTCCAACATGTCCATACGGATAAGCGAAATACCTTAGAGCGCAAAAGGCTAACAACTTAGTCTCTTTGGTGCAATACCACCTGAATTGAAAGGGGTAATATGTTCTTGTTAATTTGTCCAATATGCTCTAGTATTCTTGACTTCTTTCTCATTTCTTATAATATGTAATGATTTGAAAATTGATGTTTTGAGTACAATATTTCACTTGTGTTCTGTAAGGATATTGAAATTGTGGGAAACTTTTATCTTTCTGAGGGATATGGAATCATGTTATGAAATTATGGACTTGTGGGACTTGTGGAATGTAATGTTGTACAGTTGTACTATTTTCATATTTATGATTACGAGATTCTGGTTTATTTGTTCTCATGTTTTGTGCCTAAATTAGTTGTTTGACTTATTGTTGCATTTTTGGTATGATAATTTTGAAATTTTTTAAATTTATCTAGATCTTTCAAACTTTCTTAATTTTCTCTTTTCTGAATTTTTCCTTATTTTCCCATATATTTTAAGCATCAGTCCAACCGGTGAACCAATCCGATCTGGATAGTATGACTGGACCAATGCCCACACCATTTCCCTCATCTCTAGTCATGACAACATTGAGGAAAAGTATCGAAGCGAACGACTATGCCCAATGAAGTACAAAAGGAAGTCCTTGACAGGTTAAGAGAATGCAGATGAGCATTAATGCGGCTGATCATTTTCTCTAAGGGACTCTTTCATGGTACATTTGAGGCATGAGAGTTTCCCAATTGGCACTCACAGCAACTTATGCCAACGAAATTCCTAGCTACAGTGGTCATGTTTATCTCCTAGACTTTCCTAAGAACCTTTACAGCTTGCCGATCTTTAATATTGCCAATCTCTACTAGTTTTGAGGAGATCCACCTATACACCTGGAAACCTGGATGTTGCTTCCCTAGAGATTGTAGAGCTACCGAGAGCCAATGACAAGATAGAGGATGTGGATGTTTGTACCGTTGATACACAGCATGATCGATACATGAGATAATGCATCATTAGCAAGATCGCCCATTGACTGATTTTATTGTTGAATTGAGCGTGAATTGCGAGGAGGAAGGATCCTTATCATCATTGTGTGGAGTCAAACTCGGCAAGCACAAGTTCTTCTGAAGCCAAGGAGAATTGATGAGGCCATCATGGCATGAGGATACAAATTTGTTTAATAGTAAAAACTAAGGTTATTTGGTAATTTCAACATTCAAGAAGGTGGATTCCGCTGCCTAGGCGGTCACCCAAATACCTAGGCGGCCTATAAGAAAAGAAGAAAAGGGGCCCCTAAGGCGCCCTTGAGGATGATATCTCATCGGAGGGGAATCTGTTTCTTAAGTAATTCCTCTGATTGAGTGCATAGAACGTCAATTTTTTAAAGAACATTGTTCCATAGTTTTTTCTGGGTGTATTTTACAAAAGAAACATCGTTCTGAAGCCAAAGAAAATGATAAGGAGGTCATGGAATGAGGGTATAATTTCTTTTTATAGGGAAAACCAAGGTTATTTTCTTATTTCAATGCTCAAGAAGTTGGATTCGGCCATCTAGGAGGCCAAGGGTCCTAGCTGCTTAGGTGGGCACCCAAATTTTTTTCGAATTATTTTTTTTATATTTTTATTAGGTGCGGCTTGATGAGAAGAACACACGCCTAAAATTTCAAGTGATTTGGATTTGTAAAAAAAATTAAAATTCAAACACTATCGGGCATCCGTGATCGTCAAATCGGCCCAGATTCAATCTGGGCCGTTGGGCTCATTTTTACTTGTGAGCTCCACTGGCTCACAGGATCATTTTCTTATATATATATATATATATAAGGAAAAGCTGACGTTAGCCCACTAGCTAATAGCTACAGTGGTAG
This sequence comes from Amborella trichopoda, assembly GCF_054954075.1. Taxonomy (NCBI): domain Eukaryota; kingdom Viridiplantae; phylum Streptophyta; class Magnoliopsida; order Amborellales; family Amborellaceae; genus Amborella; species Amborella trichopoda. The sequence goes on along the minus strand of NC_142347.1, from coordinate 9,150,531 downwards.
CCCAACAGCCCCTTATTGAATCTAGGTCGATCCAATGGTCATGATTTAATTTCGTAGTTTAATTTTAATTTTTTTTTACAAACTCAAATCACTTGAAATTTTTAGCGTCCACTCTTGTCTTCAAGTTGCATCTAATAAAAATATTAAAAAAATAATTTGCATAACTCTTAATAACACCTATAGGCGAAATTGAATAGTGTTTCGCCTTGCCACAGACATATTATGTTCGTTGTGGTTTTGCTTTAAAAACCGTCACGGATCTACGGGAGCCGTTGCGGTTTTCTGTATTTTTTGAGTGAAAAAATACCGCCACAGACAAAACACAGGAAACCACGACGGTTTCCGTAGATCCGTGACAATTTTTAATGCATTACATATTCAAAATCTCATCTCCCAGGCATTAAAACAAATTCCTAGAATTACACAAGTCTGATTTACACAAGTTTGTTGATTAGTTTTATGCATGATTACCAGATGAAATTGTGGATATTTTAGGGTCTTTGATACAAAGACTTGTGAGTGACTGATCTTAGTTTAGTTCACATTGGATATAACATAAATTTAAATACAACAATATGCATGTAATAGTACAAGATAAATTAAGAATAGCGTACATGTAAATAGCTATCCGTGTGTGTGGGAGAAAAGAGAGAGAGAGAGAGAGAGCAGTGGATGAACTAAACCACAATATGAACTAAACAACAATGGAGGAAAAATGGGTAACCTCCAAACAAGGTAAGGATGAGAGGGTTTTACAAGGTTTTGAAATTCATGTGGTTAAATACACATGGAATAGGTAGAAAGGAAAATATGACATGTAGAAAATTATAAAGAAACAAGTACAATGTCTCCACTATCGTAATAGTGTTTTCGATATTTGAATTTTAATGTCACAATAGTCGCGCTCATCTTAACAAGATCCTGATAGAATATGTCAGAGTAAATTTCAATTGCTATGTCATATACACTGTAATCTAGCAGCAGGGTAAGTACCTGGTATCCTTCATTACGAGCTATTTCAATCACGCTCTTCCGAGTAATCCCAGGTAAAATTGTCCCTTCTATTGGGGGAGTCGATATTACATTACCCTTGTAAACAAATATAGTAAAAGAAAACATGTCAGTGTCACACCAGTGAAAGAAAACTCACCCACTTGGCCCCCTTGGTGGGATAGGGGCTATCCAAACCCATTGGGGCCTAAACAAAACCATATTTGGATGTGAGCCCTATCCATGTCGCTTACACAAGTGCATATTTTCTCTCTCTCTCTATTTATACAAAGAAGATAACCTGACAGTCCACTCTCCCCAGATCTCTCTCACGGACCCATATGCTCTCTCACTCTCTCTCTACATATATGAAGAAGTAGAAACAAAGACTACCTCCAAGCATTCGATGTGAGGCCTCTCTCTCTGTCTTAAAGACTACCTCCAAGTGTTCGATGCAAGGTCTCTCTCTATCTCCCTCCCTCTCTCACACACACATGTACATGGACTCATATACTCTCTCTCTCTATCTTCCTCTCTCTCTCTCATGCACGTGTGCCGGTGCGGACTCATATTCTCTCTCTCCCTCTCCCTCTCCCTCTCTCTGTCTTGCTCTCTCTCTCCCCCCCTCTTCTCTCAAAATAGAAAAAAACTCACAAAATTTCAATGATTTTAAATTCATTGAAATATATGTGAAGTAATATGATGTTCTTAAGAAAATTACCGTAAAAAGTACCAGAATTTAAATCAGATAAATATGGCGTACCTTCACGACAAAAATATTACAACCTGACACTTCCTCAAGATATTTTTTGTGGATAGCATCCAAGTACAAGACCTCGTTGTAGCCTTTCAATTTAGCATTGGTTTGCGCCTTCAAAACCTGAAAATAAGAAAATGAGTATCCCAATCTATGCAACAATTTAATGTTTAAAAAAACAGATCAGTGACTTTGATCGCCCATCCCAAAAACTAGTCAGGATCGGCGAATTGATAGCTGGATGGGTGGATCAGCCATAGTCGGAAATAAAAAATTTTCAGAAAATATTAAAATTCATTATAAATATTGTTTTTTGGGTTTCAAAAAAAAATAAAGGTGGTACATTATGGACTTTCATGATTTCACAAAACTACATGAATATTGGGACAGTTTCCTATCAAAGTGTCTAATGATATTAATTTTAATATTAATAGTTTATATAAATTTTGATACAATACTTTTTACAATACAATACTTTTTACAAAAATTTTGATGTTATAGATGGTGTAATTGTGGGTTTGAACACAAATTTATACGAAACTATGCTATACATTTCATGAATGATATCAGGTACAGAATGGACGTGACAGGAGATGATAAACCCAATTCAAGAGAAAGAGTGTGTGAAAAAAGATAAACCCAATCCACGGGGAGAGAGAAAGCATGGAAAAAAAAAAAACCGATCCAAGCAAGTGTGAAAAAAACCAATCCAAAATTCAAGAGGAGAGAAAAATCCACTATGCTTCTATAAACTCACCTGGAATTGAGAGAGAGAAAATGCCTTCTCAATTTCTCGGAGAGAGAGAGAGTGGGAGAAACAGAGAATCCCTTCTCAATATCTTACCATTTCTAAACTTTGAACACTCATGAAAAAAAAATTAATAATCTTCAAAAACTCTCACTCTCTCTTCTTTTCATGATAAACTTCGCAGTCTCTCTTCTTTTCGCAATAAACATTGTATCGAGTATATTGGGAGGGGCCTAAAAAGGAAACTTTAATAAGATGAGATGTAAAGATATCTTTCTTTAGTCCCACATCGGGGATTTCCATAGCACTTCCATGAGCTAAGGCCTATAAAAACGTAGTAACTAGTAAATGAGCTGTGTGTGTTTAAGCAAGCAGCATGTTAGTCGGTGGGCTCTAGGTTCATTTGAGCAATAATAAAGTTTGTAAATAAAACAGAAACAAGAGGATCCGAACTCGAACTCTTAAGTGAAGGGTGGGCAGCTACACCCTTTGCTAAATTAAAAAAAGTTTCCAATGAAACTTGGTTAAATTAAAAAAAAATTTCAAATGAAATTTTTTAAAACAAAGTGGAAAAGGACAGTTCTTTCTAGAACCAGCGTATTCTCGATTCATCAAGGAGATCGACATGGGTCCACCTTTATCAAGGAGACCGACATGGGTCCACCGCAACTCTCTTTTTGTCATGCATAAGATGCTAGAATAGACATCTTCCTATTTTCATCTGGTGGTCCATATATCACGAAATTATCACAACAAACAATGAAATTAAATATAGCAAAGTCAAGGAAGTACCAACATAATAAACCTAAAAAGCATCGAGCCTTAATTTGTAGATATCTAAGCATCTGGTTCAATCATTAACATTTCAAAAAACATGTAAAGGCAATTCTTATGAAGCGCTTCAAAACTTATTGAATGATTCAATAGACGAATAAATCAAAGAAAAAACAACATGCAAGGATTTCCTTACCGCTGCATAGTTTCCTATTGTCTTTATACCACCAGTCCCACCTGGAGTGGCACGATGATATTCAGTTTCAACAATCAAATTAATTGGAGCCAAACCTTCCTGAAACATATATGAAACAAACTTTATTTTCAGAACACAATAACGATCTCTTACAAGCTCTTACAAATAAATAAATGAATATATATGTATATAGACACGCACGCACACACATATAACTAAAGAAATCCTAAACAAATTCTAAATGAAGAGAGAAGAATAATCAGGAGTCTAAGTAAATAACCGATTTCATATGACACTTGGATGAGAAAACACAAATACAATTTATCTTTGCACCCAAGAAAATGCTTCAATAAATTATGTTCTTAACCACCTTTTTCACCTTAAACATGATCTTTTTCTCAATCTATGAAGGTCTAGCCAAAGACAAGATTGAACCAAGACAGTAGAGCACTAGGGTGAACAAGTTTCCATTTGTCTGGGGTTATCTATACTACATTGTTAAACAAGAGTTAAGGGGTAGACACATGTTGCAAGAATAAAAAAGAACCCTAATCTTAGGACACATTACCCCATCTATAGGGAGAGAGAGACGTGTATCCTCTTTAGAGGGAAAGAGATAGACGTAGATGAAAGAGAGGTGTGAGATATATATGGAGAGAAAATTAAAGAATGACAGATTTTTAAAAGATAGAGAATCTTTAAAGAGAATTTTATGGTTCCTATAAACTTTATAAAAGTATTGGTATAGAGATATAGGAAGAGAGGTGTGCACCCTCTTTAGAGAGTGAAAGAGAGGCATGGATGAGAGAGATATGCATACCTATATTCAAGGGAAGAGATAAAGGGAGAGAGAGTAGATGAAAGAGGGGCGTGAGAGAGATATATGCAGCGAAAATTAAAGAATAAGAGATTTTTAGAAGATGGAATTTTTAGAGAGAATGATTGTGACATCCATGTATAAAGCATATCTATTTATATCTCTCTCTAATTAGGATATGGAATCTCTCTCTGTTAGATCTCTCCAAATCGAAAATAGTCTCTCCCTCTCTCTCCACATAAATCACGTATCCATAGAAAGATAAAGACGTGGATGAGAGAGAAGTGAGAGAGACGCATAACTATATTCAAGGGAAAAGAGAGAGTATGTATTTCTTAAAATATTTCGCAGTATCCCAAAAAAAACCCTAAATCATGTAGAGAGATTTTTACATCCTAAAACAAACCCTAATCATGTAGAGAGAAATTTTTATGGAAGCTTAGAGATAGGAGATTTGGAGAGAGGGAATGCATGAGAGAATTTAGGAGAGATGAAAGATTTTTATAGAAGCTTATATTAGGGGAGAGAGATAAGGAAAGGTGGAGAGAGAATATGTGTAGGGAGACATGTGGAGAGAGAGATAAGATATTTTTATGGAAGCTTATGTGCAAGGGAGAGGAAAAAAGGAAGTGGAGGAATAGAGAGGGTGTGATAGATTTTAGACGTGATGAAAGATTTCTATGGTAGCTTTTTGTATAGGGGAAGATAGAGAAATATGGAGAGAAAGTGCGTAATAGAGATAGAGATGTGTAGAGAGACAAAAAGTAAAAGATATATATGGATATATTAAAGATATTGGTTGCGAATATGTTATATTAAAGATATTGGTTGTTAATATCTTGAATATATTGGTTGCCAATATATTATATATTGAAGGGGCATTCTCTCTTTGTTTACTTTCTTCTTCTTCTATATTTTCAAGTACATTCTTTCTTGCTTTACTTTCATCATTTTTTGTTTATTTTTATCATCCTTTTTCAAGTTTTATGGCTTAAATTTATGGTGGTAAATATGTATGAATTTGAATAGGTCATAGAAGTCCCCTTAATCCTGAAAATTATTAAGCATTCAATTCACATAATATTTGGATGTCTAGAAACAATCAAAATAAATTGGGTATTTATAAGTCTAAGTTTTTGAACTTTTATAAAATCATCTAATGCATGGGTTCTCAAACTATTGGAATTTTGAAATGAAATCAAGCTGAGCTAAGCATGGACATTAGTATTAGTAAATTAATACGTAAAATAATTTCATTTCATGGATGGACATCCAATGAAAAAGTCATTACACATTACACTTGGTTGAGAAGAGAGAGAAAGAGGATGATTATATAATGTAATTAAAGAGAGAAAGAAAGTAGGTTGAAGAGAGAACGAGAGAGGATTCCATGTAATGGATTAGAATGTTTACTTATTATAAAACTTGCAAGTTTTTAAAATCTCATTTCTTTTTTTTTATTGTAAATTTGATTTGTTGCTAATTTTTTATTCACTTGAATATCATATACTTTAAATTCACTTATGATAATTTTTCCTTTATCTAAAAATTATAGAAAGTTATTAAACACTAATTTTCAAAATATCCATCTGTGCATACCATAATTTCATGATTGCATTATTTAGTTGCAACCTATATACAACTAAATTTCCACAATCTGAATTTAACATTTTGAAATGTAAAAATAAAATATGTTTTCTTTACTATTAAACGAAATAATTATAACATATTATATATTTTATAAATAATGTCTTATTCACTTTTAAAATATTATAAAAATATGTAATGTTGTTTTCCATAAAAATTTTCGAAGTTTATATCAAATTTCGTATTTTTCTCAAAACAAAATTTTAAAAGTTCCTTGCAAACTATGTTTATATTTCAATAATAGACAATGGCAAAAATGTTGTTGATTTATTACTATGATGATATAGATTTCATTGATTTTATATCACATATTTATACGATAATGTGTGTGATTGCTTGTTTCACAATTACGTGAAATGCATGCAATTCAACTAGTGTTAAGTAAAGCAACTGTTGGGACTCCAGTGAGCAAACCTTGTAATTCAAACATCTTACATGAAATCATCTAAAAAGATGCAATTTATAAACATAAAAATAGAAGGAATTGCACTATAAATTTGCAAAGATAGTTTACAAAGGCTATCACTGAATACATTCAACAATAAAGGCCTCATTTTGAATGGAACCAACCACTTGAAAGATTACTTTCAAAGCGCCAAAGGAAAACAAGACCCACATAATTCAGAAGGACGATTGTGAAATAGGTTGCAATTATCTTACAATGTGAGTAAGAGTTTAGGACCTTCGAACATAGTAGAGTACACATACATAGGAGCCCACAAGGCAATGAGAGGAGTGTGGATTCTGAAAAGGAACTTTGAGGGACAGGGATCATCAAGGGGCATTCATTAAATGGGCAATGAGAGGAGTATGATTATGAAAAGGAATTTGAGGGACAAGAATCATCGAAAGGGATTCACTAAATGTCATAAAGATAGCTCCAATGATTTAAAAAACGGACCGCCCAACGTCTAGGCGGCCGCCTAAGCTGTCCAATAGGGTGTGGGCCCATCGCCTAGGCCTAAGCAACCAAATTAGGCAGGATATCCCTGAGCGCCCGCCTAGGTGCCCGAGAACCCACCTAGGTGGGCACCCAGCGCCTAGCCCTGAGCGACCGCCCAGGGCCTGCACCCTGCCTAGGGGAGGAAATGCCCCTCGTTGAGGACATTTTTTGGCAATTTTTTTAGTACTAAAGGGAAAAAATTGTGGGTTTTAGGTTCATTTGAAACCTAAAACCCATTAAACTATGGATAATTGGATATGGACTTATGGTTATGGAGTATGGAGCAGTGTGTGTTGTGGACTTGTGTACTATACATTTGATGTGCCCTAAATCCCTAATTCTTATGTATTATACAGTTATACTTATATTGTTAGACTATAAAGATATTTTTCTTTCTACTAGGCCGCCAGGTTCTGGGCGCCTGCCTAGGTGATGGGCGGCCTAGATCCCCCTGACGCCGCCTAACACTTTTTGAAACGCTGAATAGCTCTAAAAGAAGTGGAGCTATCCATTTAGTAAATCCCCCTTGATGATCCATGTCCCTCAAACTTCCTTTCCAGAATATGCACTCCTCTCATGGCCCTATGGGCTCCTATGGACTATGTCCATTACCCCCTAAAAAAAGACAATACCATCAAAACTAGCTTACACTTTATCTGAAGCGAGAACTTGCCATACAATTTTGTCATGGATTACTAATGTTCATACTCTCGTGGTGGTATATAAAATATTACATGCCCTACCTAATGTATTTATGCAAAGAAATGAGTTCAGCTTATGGGATTTTATGAAGACCAAAGTTTTACATCCAGATTAAGTAAATTGTAGAAAACAGAGATGAGCATGCTCATTTTTCACAAAATTTAGTAGATCTATCCAACTTTTGTAGATCTATCCAACTTTTTTTCTTTTCTTCTTTTTTGTTTTTTGGGGTGGGGTGGGGTGGGGTGGGGTGGGGGGGGGGGGGGGGGGGGGGGGGGGGGGGCCGAAGGGCGCAGTGAGGGGTGTGTGGTTGGTTGGGGGGTTGGAAGTGGGTGGTGTCAGAGTATATTTTATCCTTTAAAACTCAAATAGAAATCAATTTTCTAGGCAGAACAAGCTATGCTGAGATGAGATGCAGCTTAAAAAGAAGAAACAAGGCTTTCATAGGCCATCAAAAAGACCATGACATGAAATTTCTGGTCTAGTTTCACACATGCCCACAAGAAATAAAAGGGAGAAAACCACAAACCTTGAAGTAATTCCCAACTGGTGTGACATATATAAGAAATGTGTACTCAGGAGAAGGGGCAAGACCTAGAATAGGCCCACTTCCAAAAAGCATTGGACGAATGTATAGAGATCCTTTTCCTGAAGGAGGAGCCTGAAAGAAAACAGTGAGCCACAATCACAATCCACTTATCAATACTGATGTAATCATAATTGTTTCAAGTGGAAATAATTAGAAATACCCAACGCCTGTTGGCCGAAACAGTTTCCCTCACAGCATCTACAAATTGTTCGACAGAAGGAGATGGCATGCACATGCGCTCCGCACCCATAAGCATCCGCAATGCATTTTCTTCTGGACGAAAAAGGATCACATCGCCATCTTGTTTCCTATATGCTTTTAACCCTTCAAACACGCCCTGTAAAAAGACGGATAAAAAACTCATATGGAAGCTTTTAAATGCCATGCCACCAATAAACACAATAATAGAAAACAACAGTTCTGCATGTCATGAACATTGCTCAATTTATCAATTGCCCAAGCTATTGAGAGTAAGTAAATGCCATAGTGAGCACAAGCATGAAATCATGAACGGACCGAAACATATACCAAATTTCAAGATCCAAAACCTTCCCTTTTCTCATTTTCTATTTTCTTTTACAGGTACTACTAGATTAATCCCCCAAATTCACAGTTGGAATCAATTCATCTAGCAAGCTGGTATCTCAATCAAGCAGACATTAAGTTCATCCAAAACAAAACAACATCAAAGACAACAACAAAGTGAGAAGGCAAAACTTGATTAACAACCAAAACAGACTAGGTGAAGCAAAATAAGAGAAGGGAATCCATGGGCTTTCACTCTACGAGTAAATTCATGATGAATGAACTAATGAACAATCTCAAAAGAGTGTAGAGTTTTTCAAATAACACAAAAGATTTGGTGTTATCTTGACATTCGGCACCCTTAATTTTATTGAATAGTCAATTCAGCAAAGACCAAGAATCATAAAAAACTAGAAAGATGATACATTTGAAGAGAATCATTTAAGCTACTAACTATTTCAGATGCATTATGTATTAGGTTGATAAAGTTGAGCAAAATACAATAGTTACACATTGGAAAAGGAAGAAAGGTGGTCATAAATTGGTCCTTGAAGGATTACACTACTACCTTGCAAGAGATGAGCCACTTGTATAGAAGATTATCTAGAAAAGCCTATTGCTGCATAATCACAAAAAAGAAAAATAAAAAAAGTCCACATCCAACAACGGTAGATAACAAGGATTGTATTAATAATAACAATAATTAAAATAGTGACTAAATAATCAAACATGAATTCATACAGAAGATATTCAAATATACTCCAACTGAAAAAGTATCTAAAATGAGAACTATTATGAGAATTCAGACAATGCTGGAAGCTAAGGATCAAGTTTCACTAACCTGAGCATAATTTAAGACTCCAGCTGATGGGCTCAACTCAATGTTTCCATATTGATGCAATTTTCCATGAGAGAAACTCCCATCTTTAGCACATTTCATCATATACATATAATCAGTTGGTTTAATCCCATATATAAGGTTATCCCAATCAATATCAGCCAACTCTTCAACCTCCCTGCATCACATTAATCAAGCACGTCAATAAGCAATCCCCATTGCATATACCTGCATATATTCGATCATAAAACGAATGCCAATATAGCACACAAATTTCTAATATGAAGCACAAAGAATATGAGCATTTCATCATTCCCCATTTCCCACTTGTGCTACTACAAAAAGCAAATTGCATTTCGATTCTGTATCCGACCATGAAAAAAGCAAATTGCATTCCGATTCTGTATCCGACCATGAAACAATAGCTTGTTCTTATTAACAGATACGCATGTGACATAAGAAACACATAATCCTGATTCAGACTTTGGCCATATGAAAACCATCTCACAAAAGTAGAAAACATATATAAATAAATATACAGGCAGATAAAAGTAAAACTAGCCTTGACACCAGCATACCCACTATATACCTAAGTAAGCTCCATATATAAGTTTTAACCCTATGGCATAGTTACTCAAAATATAATTAGCAAGTGTTTATTGGAATAAGTACCAACCCACATATTAGTATATATAATCAACCAATAATACCAATAAAAGACTTAATTATACAAAAACCTTCCAATCTATTACACACTTAAGTTTCTTTATGGATCATTAACTGTTTGAATCTTGTACACGCAATAACCCTTCAAATTGGAGGATCGGGTCAAATAGGTGAAAGTGGACAAATCCGGACACATAAACACACAAAGATATATGTGCTCAAATACATGTACATGAGTCCTATACATTATATAATACAATAAAAACATGGATTTACACAAATTTACAAGGGATTTAGAGGCATTCAAAGTTGCAAAACTGAAAAGAGGAACAAACTAGATATATTCTCCCTTGGGTTTATAAATGCCTGCAAGTGCGTACTCAACCCACTCTATGAACTCAGCTGATTTTTATCAAGGACTCAACCAGTCAAGAGTCCATATAAAATATCACATTGGAAAAAAGTAGCTGCGTGGACACAAATCAATCTCAGTGAACCTTTCCTATTTGTTAAGACATGTGCGAGAATAAGAGGCATATTGATGTAACATAAAAATGATTTCCAAAAGGATAAGCAAACATTCTTTTTCAATATATCTACTGAATATGTAATGTCAAAAGAAAATGCTATCAACCAGTCCTCAGGGGTTTCTTTCACACTAACCTAAAGGATTCCACTGCCATAGCTTGACACTTTGTTTGAGAAGAAGCTACAGCACTAGAACATATGAAGCAAGAGATGGAGTTGGACTGCAAAGATGTAGTTACAGATATTAGTTATTTCAAGAATAATTTTCTACATCTCCATTTCACATTCTCATCAAAATATAATAAAAAACAAAAATGGGAGAGTTAAAGAGCTCCAAGAACAAAGTCGACAGATGAATATTCATAATCAGAATAATAAAACATATGCATGGATAAAATCAACATGATACACTCACAAACATGAGTGTGCGCATACACAAGCATATGATGCACACTCACACAAATGCACGCACGCACTCATAAACACACACACACACACACACATATTTATATATATATATATATATATATTAAGATGCAGGAACTTGGCCGCATTTTTTGTATGTTTGTTGTGTAATTCTTCTCGTGTAAGATTTCTATATGGTGGTCATATCCCAATTTCGTGAGTTGTGCCAAATTCTCAAATAGATGTATCTCATACCCATGGGTGACTCCCTTCACAACCGGTTCACCTAGATGTCTGTAAATAATCCAAATTTATATCAACTTTATTTTGCAGACCAAATTGTAATGAACAGCTTATCCCCCCTTCATAAGAGGAAAAAAAAGAAAAAAAAAACCATTTTCCATGCTTGTCAAGCAAATATTTATCTTCTTCGGCTGCTTCTTGCCAATATGGTTAAGAGGCAAAATTAGGAAATATTTCCAATCTAGAATGATGAATTAAGATATTTCTTGTGCTTCTTCATGGTAGGCCTTGAATCAACCAACGAGAAGCTTAAGCATAAATGTGATGGAGTGCAAGATTATTCTTATTTCAAACATTTGTTTAATTTCAAAGGATATATATTTTAATTTTAATTTTAATTTTAGGGTTTATTTTTAGGGTTTTCAAGTTGTTTAGGAATTCTAGGGTTCATTTACTATTCCCTAGTTACTATTCAAGAGTACTGTTCATGATTATTGTTCATAGGTATTGCTCAAGAGTATTTTTCAAAGGGATAAACTATCATTATGAATTTTATTTTTTAGGATACATGGGTCAAAGTATTATTTGTACTTTTTTGTACTTGGAACATTTAAATAATATTATAAAGATGTGCGTAGGGGCCTAGGAGGAGGCAGTCACACGATTTATTAGAATTGAGAAAAAAGGAAAAACTCAGGCATTTGCAACCCCAACTTTGGCGTGGAGAATAAACCCTAGATTTCTTTGAATTTGCTTGTGTTTGGCTTTGTTTCTTGCTGATTTTACTCTTTTCCTACATCAATTTGGTATCAGAGCATAGTTTTCTTCAACAACGAAGCTGGTAAATTACAGCTAGGTCGAGGGTTTGCTGATTTATAGCCTTTAATAGAGAAGAACAGAAGGACCATGATTCATGTAGCCGATCCCAAATAATTGGGATAACACTTGGATGATAATGATGATGATCTCCCATATAAGAAGCTTACCTAGTACTACAACATCAAAATGTGATCAATATCTAAAAAGCTCTTTGATTGTTTGATGATTCAACCTTGATTTTCTTAATTTTAGCATCAAGTACCTTCATTTTCACCTAAGATGTAATACTACAATATCAAGAAATGCTCTACTTCCAGAACCCATAAAAACTAAGAACCCTTTGGTTCAAATCATACTAGTAGGATTACGTGTGTTGCACATATATATGAAATAAGGCATGACTAAAATACCAAACTTATATAATTCATATAATAGTATTATATTGTTAATTTATGATATGCAACTTTGTTACTTTTAAATTTTTATTATGGGTTTATTAATTTCCTAAAATTACAAATTATAAGAGAAACAACATGGATACTACATGCAACCCATGGATGTTAAAGCTCAAACCGAATAGCATGAGACATTCCAGTTGTAAATTTGATCTCTTTTTATGGAATATCAAGGAAATATACTACTATTTCTAAGAAGAATTTCTATTTAGCAAGTATTCAGTTAAACAATGTTTTCAATCAAAAAGAGATTGGGTCATGTTAGGTACTTTAGGAAGCAAGAGAATAAAACATGACATCTTTACTCAACTTTATCATCCATCCCAATCTATTATGAAAGATTTACTCAATATTTTAACCTAAAATTTGGTTATATTTTTCAGTAATGAAGTTTCATAGAGAAATAAATTAAATTTTATACTTTAAAAGTTCCTAAAAGGTATTAAAAATTTAATATGAAAAATATAAAAGATATTAAAAATAAAAATTAGTCCTAAATGTGTGTACATATATGATATGGACATCATAGAAGAAAATTGAATAAAAAATAAAGCGGGGATGGCAAGAATAAATTTAAACCAATAAAAGAAAAGTAAAATATCAATAAACAAAAATTAAAAAAATTTAGAATATTCAACAAAAAATCTCATTACAAATATAATTTTACGAAAGTTTCTCATTATAGAAAAGGGTCAAAATTAAATATTGAAAGAGCATATAGAAAATTATACTGAGGAACAAGCAGATTCTCAATAATATAAATCTCTAACCGTAGCAAATCCCGCAACTTAAATGAATACAAATTTTTTTAAAAAAATTATCATTATAAAGATGAGTAAAAATTAAATATTACAAGAGAAAAATAGAAATTTATACCCAGGATCAAACATATTGTCAATAATCTAACTCTCCAACCATAGCAAATCCCACAACTTAGAAGAATAAAAATTTCAGTTTAAAAAAATCAGAAGTTAGCAATAAGTAATATTGAGGAATAATATATATAAAATTTAGAAATCTTGACAATTTTATAGAGTTATTTAAAATAAAAATTAAAATAGCTAAACTACAACTATTAGTTACATATATAGCATGGGATCCCAATACATATCAACAAAGATTGAGAATGCCAAAAACATGCACGACTACCTATCTGTATACTTAAATCCTCCATCAAGATATGGACAAACTCAAATCACCAGCATCCTACACGACTAATTTATAATAATAAATGAGAAAATTTCTCATTGTGATTATGACCAATTGTCACATTATATTCTTATGTTTAAATTTAAAATTTATCAGCGATTTCTTTTATCATATGGATGTGTTTGTTAGTTTTAGATCTCCTTACATTTACACATGCAATGCATGATGAGGGTGAAAAGAAAGAGAGCTCACGTGGGGGAAGAGAGAGATACATAAATCCTAAATTTTTTGAAATTTTCAATGTAGAATATATAAGATATGTGAGAATTGAGAGATTTTAGGAGATGAGGGTAGATAAAAAGATATTTTAGAAGAGGCTCAAGGGGGGGAAGATATGGGGCAAGGGAGAGAGAGAGAGAGAGAGAGAGAGAGAGAGAGAGGAGAAGGAATGAGACGGCCAATGACAGCTTGAGACGAGGGGAGGAAAGTATCATACAAAGCGTTTACTCAACTTTATCATACATCTCAATCTATTTTGAAAGACTTTCTCAATATTTTAACCAAAAATTTGGTTCTATTTTTCAATAATGAAGTTTCTTGGAGAAATCAATTTAATTTTATACCTAAAAACTACAAAATTGAATATGAAAAAATATAAAAGATATTAAAAATAAAAATTAGTCCTAAATGTGAGTACATATATGATATGGACATCATAGAAGAAAATTGAATTAAAAATAAAGCGGGGGATGCCAAGTATAAATTTAAACCAATAAAAGCAAATTAAAATACTAATAAATTAAAATTAAAATAAATAACAATATTCAACAAATAAGCTCGCTGCAAATATAATTTTAAAAAAATTCTCATTATAGAGAAGAGTAAAAATTAAATATTGAAAGAGGCAATAGAAAATTATACCAAGGATCAAACATATTGTCAATAATCTAAGTCTCCAACCGTAGCAAATCCCACAACTTAAACGAATAAAAATTTTAGTTAAAAAAATCAGAAGTTAGCAATAAGCTAATATTGAGGAATTATGTATATAAAATTTGCAAATCTTGACAATTATGTAGACTTACTTAAAATAAAAATTAAAATAGTTAAACGACAACTATTAGTTACATATGTAGCATGGGATCCCAACACATATCAAAAAAGATTGAGAATGCAAAAAACATGACTATCTATCTGCATATTTAAATCGTCCCTAAAGACACGAACAAACTCAAATCACCAGAATCCTACACGACTACATAAAAATCACCAAAAATCCTACACAACTGCATCGCTCATCCTAAGCATTTTTCTTCAAATACTTTGATATTTACTTCAGATATTCTTCATATCTATAATAGATAAGTAGCACTAAAAAAGAGCCAAATAACAATGATTCAGAGAGATCGAGAGAGGATTTCATGAAACTCGTCAATGCATAACTTAGAATCAAATATCAATCATGAAAAAACTGCAAGAAAAAAACTCCACCATAAAACATATGAAGGCACGTGCTATAATGAGGAATACAAATGGGGTAAGAGATGAACTCTATCTTCCTTTAATTAATCAGCAATGTGGGGAATACAAAATGGGGAAAGAGATGAATTTTTTCTTCCTTCAATTAATCAGCAATGTCTATAAAGATATGAAGTCTCTCCTATATTTGTTTCTAGATCACAAATCTATCCATTTTTTTGGCTAGAGATGGGTCTAAGGTTTCCGTTGTTATCTCCACTATGGAGATGGGAAAAGAGATGAATTATGTTGTTATCTCTGCAGTGGACAATTGTTATCTCCGCAGTGGACAAACTGGCACGGCGGAATCTAGACTTAAACAATTTTTTTTTAATGTACTAATCTTTGAGAGAGACTCCACATTTAAGTGAGTGGGGCGACTTGGGTGAGTGGTGTGTCTCAAATTCCACGATGATTGATTAGAAAAAAAAAAAAGCAGAGAGAAATCAACATCTCTCAATTCCATTTTCAACACAATAACAACTTTCTTTAACTAAAAATAATTATATAATTATTGTATATATTTTTATATTTTTGTAAATATAGACTCTCACTTGCTTCAATCCATGGCTAAAACATCCCACACAATGAAAAGTATAATAGAGAAGTACACTAAAACTAATGAATCATGCGACATAGAGAAAACACTAAAAACTAAATTGTCACAAATAGCAATACCAAGGAAAAAGCAAACCCCTTTAACTCTGGCTTAATACACATCTCTCTCCATTAAAGATAGGGATTGGGCACCCTACGCGTTTTTTAATTTAGAAATTGCGTGCCCTACATATAATCTAGAATTAGGAACCACCCTCTTATTTTTTCAACACGTGTCCACCCCTTAGCAATGGCTTAATAATGTAATATAGATAAAACAATTCCTCTAAGGGTATGTCCTTATAACTCTATCCACTCCGAGGGGGCAACCTCCTTAATGTTCTTTCTCAAATCAAAAGGATCTGTTTAACCCTTTTACTTAGTTATAGTAAAATAAGAAACTTAATTAGGTGTAACCTTATCTTGTAAGCACAATCCAAGTCAATTCCAATTTCTAATCAAGTCTCTTCAATGAAGCCTCCACATCTACCCCACATGGCATTATGATTGACACCTTAGAGTTCAAAGACTTTCTATTAACTACAAAATCATATAATGGGGTAGGAGACGAACCCTCAATTATATAGATTTATTCGAAGATTTGGGAAAAAGTTTGAGCAAGCTTAGAGTACACTTGAACATATATAAGTACGCTTAGGAAATAAAAACAGACTAGAAGAAAATAAAATATTATATATAGGCTTTGGGTGGTAGCCTCCACAAAGTGGTTGTAGATGTAAAAAGGTAGCCCCTCTAAGAGGCATTATTTTCTTTCATTTTTCACCAAGTACATTTTTGTAGTTTCTATGGGATCATCAAAACTTGTATCAGAGCAACATCGTAGGATATTATTATAACATATGAAGTAAAGATGAATGAAATTAGTTCTATAAAAATAAGAACCAAACAAGCATGTATATCTGTAACACTAGATCATAATTTTGATGTTGTGGTACGTGAGATAACCTCTTGTGTAATGTGATCAAATATCAAATAGACAACAAGCAAACAACACAGCCTCATAATCTTTGCTCTATATAATCCCATATTCAAACTTTATAACTCCTCAACAAGTGGTTGGATAGAGTAGCAACTACTGTGTCACTGATTCAAAACACTAACTTGAGGTCAGACTTGTCAGTGTCCAAGCATTAGTCAGTGGTCAGGAATTGCTTGAGTTTCACCCAAACTGGACTGAGTCTCATGCAAATAACACAGTAGTGCAAACATGACCCAGTGTGACTCGAGTCAATCCTCAGACTTCTAAACTGGACTTAGTACCCCACCGTGTTCGAACGAGTTTGAGCCTCAGTCACAGTCTTTTAAATCATAGGTCTATATTGAAGTGTTTCTAATAAACAATGTTGATTTTATCTTTCTATGTCAATTGTTTATTAGTAAGTTTATAGATAAAATTTGCCACGATGTATGCATGATTGAGACCACATTTCATAAGCACCATTAACAGGGGCCACTCAAAGATAAAATTCTTTAGAGAATAGTAGTAAGCAAAATACCCTTTGGTCAAAGTGGCTCCCTAAGTTTTAAAGAGAAAGAAGAATACGAGAGAGAGAGAGAGAGATGTTGTGATTGAACGTGGTGAAGATACAGCAAAGGTGTGGCACATTAACAACTATTGTGCATCATATATCACATAAACCAACAATAGAAACAATATGGAATCAAAACAACATCATGAAATGAAAATACAGCAGTACGAACATCACAAAGCACAAAGATTTAACATGGTTCAGTCACAGATGGTGACCTACATCCACGGGAGAATGGTGCGAGACTTTACTTACTGATTCAATGACTTACTGATTCAATGGAGATTACAAGAGAAAAATGAGATCCAAAGCTCCAATTTGCACCAACTTTATCGCTAAAAAACAGAGCTCAAAGCACGGCTCCAAACACACTACAAATGTGCACTCTCTCTCTAAAATAGAGCCACCCATAGGGTTCCAAAAACCCAAGCGGAGGACCTAAAATTCCCCACTTTCTCTCTCTACAAAGGAGAGAAAACAGGGTACAGCAGAACCCTACATGAGCTCTCTCCTTTTCTTCTTCTTTTTTTCTCACTCTAAAACAAAGAGGAAAGCCCTTTTAAACATGAGACTCTCAATGCACCCCAGCCCTTGGATAAAAAACCAATCAAATAGTTTAGAATAAAGGAAGAAATGTCGACAAGAAAAGATAAAAAAATGAAATCCACATGTGTGATTTGGCTTCATACATACAACAATCTCCAACTTGAAGACAAATCACCAAACCTATAAAACAACCACCAATGCACAACTTTCCATCCTCTCGAGGTTATGTCACCTCCAACCCCGAAAGCCTTCTACACATCTTAATCTTTTAAATTAAGATAATCTTTGTCAACATATCTGCAAGGGTCTTCTTAGTGTGGATCTTGTCCTCCTGCAGATCTCTACGCACCAGGACCAACCGAATGAAAAGGTATCTGACCTCTATTGTTTTTTCTTGGAGTGATAAGCTGAATTCTTAACCGTACGAATAGCACTCTAGTTATCACAATGCATAGTATATCTATCTTATTTCACCCCAATCTGGTCAAGTAACCTCCTCAACCGAATCATTTCCTTTGCTTCCTCTGTCAATGCCACATACTCGGCTTCAGTTGATAACAAGACAACAATATTTTGCAACCTTGACATCCAGCTGACTGCACCACCACCAACCTTGAAAATGTACCCAGTGGTAGGACTTCTAGTGTTATGGCACCTGGCATAATCTGCATCTACATAACCAAACACTTCTAATGATGAGTTTTCAAAACACAAACATATATTTCGCGCCCCCTTCAAATACTGAAAGACCCACTTAATTGATTGTCAATGTTCGCAACCTGGATTAGACATAAATCTAGAAACAATTCCCACTGCGTAGGCAATATCAGGTCTAGTACAACCATCGCATATATCAAACTACCCAATACAGAAGTATATGGAACATTCTTCATCTTACTTTTATCTACCTCATTCATTGAAGTCATTTTTAGAAAAGTTAAAATGTGGAGCTAATGGTGTAGAAACAGATTTACAGTCAATCATATTAAAACGTTCAAGAACTTTAGAAATATATTCAGATTGACTCAACTAAAGCTCACTTACTTTCTATCTCTATAGATATGCATGCCCAACATCTTCTTGGTTGGTCCAAGATCCTTGGTGGCAAAATGTTTGGACATATCAAGCTTCAAACGCTTGATTTTATTGAGATCATTGCTAGCAACAAGCATATCATCAACATAAAGCAACAAAATAATAAAAGAATCATATGTTGAATCGTTGAAGTACACTCAATGATCAAATTCACATCTAGAATAGCCTTCACTCAGCATAAAATTGTCAAATTTCTTATTCCATTGCCTAGATGTTTGCGTCAAACCATACAATCCATTTTTCAACTTGCAAACAAAGTTTGGATTAGTTTTGTTCTCAAAACCTTCAGACTAATACATATAAATCTCTTCTTCAAGATCACCATGCAAGAAAGCAGTTTTAATATCAAGTTGTTCTAGCTTCAAATTAAGTTAGCAACCAAAGATAAAACAACTCTAATAAAGCTATACTTAACAACATGAGCAAAAATTTCATTAAAATCAACACCTGGTTTTTGCCCATAGCCTTTCACCTTAAGTCTGGCCTTATAGCGCATATGACCATTTGCCTCCTACTTAATTGCATACACCCACCTATACTTCAATGTTTTCTTCCCATGTAGAAGCTCCACCAACTCCCATGTATTATTATTATTATGCAAATCATCAATCTCCTCCTCCATTGCCTTATGCCACTTTTTAGCATTATGGCAATAAATAGCCTTCTGAAAAGACTCAAATTCACCACTATCAGTATACAAAGCATAATTTAAAGAAATATAGTATCTACATGTGGGCTTATTTAAGGAAATATAGTATCTACATGTGGGCTTGTAAAGACGTATAGATTCTCTCAATTTTGGCACAGGTTATAACAGATAGGCTTTCTTCATCTTCAATCAATCCAATGTCTTCCTCATAACTAACATCACCCCGTTGAGTTTTTTGTATTTGCCAAGGTTAAACAATGGGATTTTGGACTTGTATGTCCACAACAAGCCTGTCTTACTTTGACTCTTATTGCTTCTTTTCAAAAACATCACATTCTCATTAAAGAGAACATCCCTACTTTTTATGGTCTTCTTAGCAATAAGATCCCAAATCCTATAACATTTATTACCACCACAATACCAAAGAAAAACACATCTTCTTGACTTGGCATCTAGCTTGGCTCTACTTTCACTTGGCACTTAAACATAAGCTTCACACCCAAATGTTCTCAATGTTCATATGACACACTCTTACCTCTCCAAAGAATTTCAGGTATTTCACCATTCAAGGGTACACTAGGAGATCTATTGATCAAATATATAATTGTATTCTCTCTACAAAAAGCATCAAAAGCATTTGAGCAATATTCACTACCATTATTGGTTTACAGGCCTTTAATAAATCGCTCTGTTTCTTTTTCAGCCTTGGCTTTGAAAACTTCAAACACTTAAACCTTAGATGCCAAAGGATACAACCAACACTTTCTAAAATAATCATTTAAAAAAGTGATAAAATAAGAAGCTTCACCAAGAGATTTAACATTAACGGGGCCACAAACATCAAAATATATCAATTCTAATGCTTTACTTTTAATCATTTCTTTTAAAACCAACTTTACGTTGCTTACCTTTGGCACAATGATCACAAAAATCAAGAAAGGAATACTTAGAAATAGGAATAAGAGTTTGACTTTGTAATACCTTCATATCATGCTCACTAAGATGACCCATGTGACTATGCCAAACTTGCATGTCCTCTTGCTTACTAACTATAGCAATGCTCTTCTCTGCAGCATCATTCCTTTGAGTCGTGCCATGAAGAATGTAGAAACTTCCATCCTTCTGCCCCTTTAACATTGTCATGCAACATCTTGAAATCTTCTATAACCCATTTTCAAAAGTCATTTTGAAACTAGAGTCATCTAATTGCCCAGTAAAAATGAGATTTTTCGTCAAGTCAGGAACATGCCTCACATTACTCAATGTGTGCTTATTTGCATCTTATTGTTTGATAACAATATTTCCAATGCCCAAAATTTTGTAAGCTCGATCATGACTAAGATAGATAAAACCATCATCAACATCTATATATGATGAAAAGTATGATCTTTCTGGGCAAACACGAAATGAAACACCAGAGTCCAAGACCCAAGTATCTTCAACAGACAGTGTTGTACATACAACACTAAAGTGACTCCATCTTCACCATCAGATACAGTACTTTCTTTGGCATGGTTATCCTTGCTCTAGGCCTTTTGCTTATTCTTCAAAGCATAACCTAGGTTTCTTGTAATACCAACAAGTAACCTTCTTACTCTATGACTTGGACCTGCCTTTGGCATGAGATTTACCTCAAATCCAGAGGGTTGATCTCATTCCTCTATCTCTTGCTGCCAATACTTGATTTGATTCAGCAAGCTTTTGTGTAGATGTATTTCTAATCTCTTCATTTAGCAATGAAGCAACCACGTCTTTCAACTTAAACATGTTACCCATTGTATTTGTCACAGTGGTAACCAAGGTATCCCAACTAACAAGTAAAGAACTCAGCAAAAGCAAACATAAAATTTATTCATCTAAATTAACTTTTAAAGATCTCAATTGTGCAGAAATAGAATTAAATTCACTCACATGAGCTCTAATGGTTGAATCTTCTTTCATTTTTAAAACTTTTTCAGCGCATTCATTTTATTTGCGCCAGAGGGTTGTTAAAAACATTGCTCCAACAAAGCTATGCAAATGTTTTACATTGACAAACATCAAATAAACTTGAGGGTGAATTACAAGGTCTAACTGCTGCCAAACATGTTGATTAAGAATATCTTATTCCTAATCTTCCATTCCAACACGCATGGCATCTTTTATTCGAAGTAGTCTATCTAGTCTTCTCCAACAAGATATTTTCCGATATCATATTTCATATTGACCAATTATTTTGATTTAGTTTTTCAAATTCCATTGCCCGTTCCATTTTAGGAAAAATACAGTAAATAAGCACAATAACAAAACCATTTTCTTCACAAACACGATGAAACACAAAACCTAAGCTTTGATACCAATTGTGGTGATCGAAGGTGGTGAAAATACAGCATGGGTGTGTCATATTAACAGCTATTGTGCATCATAAATCACATAAACCAGCAATAGAAACAATATGGAATCAAAACATCATGAAATGAAAATACAGCATGAACATCATAGAGCACAAAGATTTAATGTGGTTCAGTCGTGACCTACATCCATGGGAGAATGGTGAGAGGCTCAACTTACTAATAAATGGAGATTACAAGAGAAAAATGAGATTCAAGCTCCAATTTACTACAAGTTTATGAATCATTAACAAGGCCCAAAGCAAGGCTCCAAACACACTACAAGTGTGCACTTTCTGTTTCTAAAATAGAACCAACAGGGTCCAAAAAACCCAAATGGATGACCCAAAATTTTTGAATTTCTCTCTCTACAAAGAAGGGCAAAACAGAGTACACTAGAACCCTACATAAGCTCTCTCCTTTTCTTCCCTTTTTTTTTTTTCCTCACTCTAAAACAAAGAGGAAAAACCCATGGGCCTCTCAATGAACCCCAACCCTTGGATAAAAAACCAATCCAATTGAGTTGACTAAAGAAACAAAAGTCAACAAGAAAAGATAAACAAGTGAAGCTCACATATGTGATTTGGCTTCACACATACAAAGCATGCAAAAGTAGTCAAACAAGAGGAAAGGCTTAAAAAGATGCAAACAGAAGGTTAAAGAGAAAAAGCCAACAACGGGGTATGAAGATCATTTTGAACTTCAAAAGCAAAAGTTTCCAAATTGTGAGGATAAGGTTGATTTGACGGGAGGAGGAGTGTTATTGATGAAACCCTTTGTCTCATATGCAACGTACAGAAACTTTCCTCGGCTCGAAGTGGGTCACTCGGCCGAGTCCAGCACATGACAAAAGGGCCCAAAAAGATAGAAAAAATATTTAAGAAATTTGAATTACAAAACGCATACATTAAAAGTAAAATCAAACCTAAAATACCTTTAAAAATTTAAAACAAGTATAAAAAAGTAGAGAAAACATGGACTTAAGAAACCCCAATTTTCAGATTGGGATATTTAAAAAAATCCAAAAAAGAATAATATTTGTAATTATGGCAAAAAAACACTCACCAATCATTGCCAAATGCATCTTAAATCATATAAAAAAAATTGTATAACTTTCATTTTTTCATTTTTTTTGGAATTTTTAAATACCTTGAGTTGTCATCCGTGCAAGAAAAATCGAACCGGAATAGTTAACCGGACATGGCCCAGAAGCGGTTCAACAGACCTAACCGGTATACCGGCCGGTTCAACCATTCTAACTATGTAAGTCTTGTGCAGTCAAAAAAGTGTTAAAAAAATTTACAAAAATACAAAAAATATTTAATAAAATATAAAAAATATATTTAAAGAATGATTAAACAAAAAACATCAAAATGAAGTTGATAATTAATGAAAAATGGACCTTAAATAACCAATTTATGCTTAGGGTATTTTTGAAATTTTTCACAAAAAGATGAAAAAATGTAAAAATAAGTATTAATGGCCAAAACAATTTCTAATATTTGTCACAATGATAAAAACATTAAAAAAAATGCATTACAAACAAAATCCTTTATTTTTGATGTTTTATATAAATGTTTTTAAAAAATTAAAAAATGGTCACTAGTCGAAACCAAAACTGACCAATTGGTTCCAATCTAACCGGACGGATACCAGTTTGACTGCTTGATTTTTCCTTCAATGGTTGTCACACAACTTGGAGGTACTCGGCGTAGCCCATAAGCGGAGTTAGTAGACTCGGCCAAGTCCCATACACTACTTACATGATTTTTATTTGAGAAATTTTTTTCTTATTCTCTATTTTAGGTTTTTATATATCAATAGATCTAAAGCCTCAAAATATATCTTCTAATCCATTAACTTTATCAACTTCTTACTATTGTTTTAGCCCTAACAAATATAACAAAAATACATTTATTCTGAACCCTGCTTTTCTATACACGATATATTCTCTCAAATTTTTCTCTCTTCGTTATGATTCTCCCGGACCTCTCTTGCTCCCTCTCTCTACCCGTATTTCCCCAAAGCCGTCTCTCTCACCCCCAACCCCTCTTTATCTCTCCCTGCGTTTTCCAATCACCCTCTCTCTCTCTCTCTCTCTCCGTACTTTCTAACCCCTCTCTCCCTTTGTTTTCCCAACCTCTCCCTCCTCTCTATCTCTCCCTGTGTGTTCCAATCAACCTCTCTCTCTCCGTGTTTCCGTACCCCTCTCTCTCTCTCTGTTCCCCAACCAACCTCTCTCTCTCTCCGTGTTTTCTAACCCCTCTCTCTCCCCCGTGATTTTGGCTTATTTGGCTACGTTGCCTTTCTATTCGGAATCAGGGGTTATTCTCATGGAGAGATAACTGAGAGGCCCTTTCTCACCTTAGATTGGATAATCAAGGCATGGACTTGGCGCCCAATATCAAAACTGGGCGAAATGGTGTGGCCTTGAGCATGACTAGGAAGGTGAATTGGTCTAACTGTAAATTTTGCTTATGCATAAATGAAACAGCCATGAATGCCTTCTCTGCAACTCTATTATTCACATAACATGTAACCAAGGCATTTCAACATGCTACATCAGGATCTGTAATGCTCTCAAAGACATGCTCTGCCATGGAAATGAGCCTTAATTTTCCATAGAAATCCAATAGAGCACACCCAACAAATAAGTTAAACTCAATTCCGATCTTTAGAGCATAACCATGCAATGAGAACCCAAAGTTCAGAGCCTCTAAGCCTGAACAGGCCATCAAAACACTACCCAAAGCAAATTCATTGGCCATGAATCCTCCCCATTTCATCTCTAGAAAGAGAAACAACCCATCTACCAGCTCTCCATTCTGAACAGTTCCAGTGATCATGGAAGTCCAAGATACAAGGTTTCTCTCAGGAATTCGATCAAAAACTTTGCGGGCTTCGCCCAAGTAGTGGCACTTGGAATACATTACGAGCAAATTGTTCAGCACAAATGTGTTCTTGATGAACCCGTACTTGAGAGCAAATTGTTCGGTAAAATGTGTTCTTGATGAACCCATACCTGATTATTTGAGCATGGACATGAGCACCAGCCATTCGGGATTTGCTCTTGCAGGAGAGAGAGAGAGAGTAAATAAGAACAGGAGAGAGATTCTGTCAAACATGGGGTTCTAGAGAGACGTGTTTATGGGTGTTAGGCTTAAAAGCATGGACTTGGAGAGTAGTTCTTAACCCTGTGCAGAATTTTAGAGAGAGAAGGGAGAGGAATTGACAAGTCTCTCCTAAGATTAATCCGATCACCAAAATATTGAAAATATTGAATAATGGGGAGAGAGGTTGGAAATCACGGAGAGAGAGAGGGGCTGAGAACACGCCGGGAGATAGAGAGGGATTTGGGGAAACACGGGAAAGAGAGACGGGGGAAGAGAGACGAAAATTGGGCAGAGAAGGATTTAGGGGAAAATGATGTGAAAAGAGAGAAATAACGGGTTAAAAAAATATATGTCTTTTTTATATTTGTTTAAAAATAAATAAATTTTAAAATAATAGAGTTAGTTTAAAGGTTAAAAGATAAAAAATTAGAATATCTATGATTTAATATATGGTTTGAAATAAAATTTTAAAATAAAAGATTTAAAGATTTTTTTTTTTTTTTGTTGAAGTTGTTAGCATTTGTATTGAGTATGGAAGATGTCCATGAAAGAAAAAATAGGCTCCCCACATGTCGAGAGCTCTATACAAAACCATCAAAAGGGTGGCCTGAGTAACTGCTTATATGAAAATTCATTAATAAGAAACAAAACAAAGTACTGCTCCAAGGAATGATTAGGGTGAAGGCACGCTAATAGTACTAGACCAAGCTGAAACAATTTGAATTTTAGTTGGAAGCAAATAAATAAAAATTGATCCACTTAAATTTCTTAATTTTTGTGGATTATTCATAAAAACTAGCAATAGAAGTGCATGTGATCAGTTGGGCACACGACATATTATTATTATTATTATTACTATTATTATTATCATCATCATCATCATCATCATCATCATCATCATCATTATCATTATTATTAGTACTATTACTAATTGAAAGTTGGACAAGGAGATCAAGCACTGTGTATATAATTTTTAATTATTTTTTTTTTATCATCGACTAGAATACTTAAAAAGTCCAAGTACAATAAAATTTACTCGAAACAAACAAATATATAAGAAAAAAAGGTTCTCACTTGTTGCCACTAATCACAATATCTTTTATTTAATAAACGAAAGAAATATAATACTTATAGAAATAACAAGGCACAAGAAATAAAGAGACTGTAATGCACAAAGCAAGATGCTGGAAGATTACCTCAATCGGACTTAGTACACCCTATACTGGATCTCGTCCTCCAATGACGCATGGGATCAATGGTCTATCTCCGATCTACAAAGTATGAAAAAGTCTTGGCTACTACCCTTACAAATATAAGAGCAATTGAACAACTTTTAGACAAAACCTAGACCTCACTATCTAATAGTAGTGGGGCATGCCCCCTCTTGAACCTAGCTTGGGGCTGCCCCTTACTTTACTGTTCTAATGGAGATAGATGAGATAACTGTCTTAGAGAGATGAGAAAGAGAGCCTAAAGGATGGCATGTCACCCTAGGTTTGAGAGAGTAGAGAGTGAGAGAAGAGAGGTGTAGAGATTTAGAAATGGGAGAGGCCGTTATTTATAGAGTTTTCAGGGGGTTAGGGTTTCTTTAGGGGTTAGTCATCTTTATGGAGATTAGACCTAGACCATTAATTATAAGAGACTTGTGGAGTGACATATCTTAGTCATCAAATCCTTAGATCAGCCATCATGATTCAAAGGAAGATGCTATAACCCTATCCTTCAGCTACCTAAACTTAATCCCATCAAATAATGAAATATGGACAAAATTATCAATCTTACTTTAATTTCCCAATGTCTACTTATGACATCATATATAATTGAAATCAATCATCCATAATTTCAAAACGTACTATATTATTTCAACTTGATTGATAGCCTTGGTGGCTTTATCATAAAATAATAAGTAAGATTTCATTTGAGTGGGTGTGCCACCATAGGTGGCCTCATGTGGGCCCCACAAAATTTTCCCGTGTGATTTATTTATAGTGGGCCCCACAAAAGTTTCTCATGTGATTTATTTATAGTGGGCCCGATAGCTCATGGTGGGGCCTCCATATATTTACGGAATTATAAAATTCATAAAATAATTATTAGAATATTGGAAATAAACATTATTTCTCTCTGAATATTCAAATACTAAAAATTCAATATCTCTTAATTTATAAATCTATTTTGTAAAATAAAATATCTAGAGATTTATAAAAATTTAAATAATCAATCTTAAAATCATTTAACATAAAAATAATTAATTCCTCTATCTTCTTGAAGCACTCTATCTTCTTCTGTTGACAATAATCTATACTGGCTTTCTCAAACTGACCCAACAGTTACAATGACCCACTGACCATGGGTTATGAAAGTCAACCAATAGGCAAGGGGATACAATCCTAATATGGATTACATGTTCTCCCCTAGAGACGAGTCCAAGGTTACACAGACTTGATGCAACCACAGCTCTATGGTTCATAGGGGTAACCTCTCGCACATGCACATGCTTCACTGTCAATGGTGACTTGTTTTCCCGATACGGCTATCATATGTACATGCCGTGTGATAGTTCGAGGATCAGGATTTGGCCCTCGCCCCTAGAAGCCTACTATCACGCACAAAGGCTACACAGTCTCTTGGCTCACAATCTTGGGCAACTCCGACCTCATCAAAGGATGACCCTGCAAACTCTCATAGGTTTTGTTTTATATGTTCAGGTAACAAGGGTTCTCCAACTCGATTGGCCTAGCACGTCAAAGTAACGGCAAATAGTATTCGTCTATCTCAGTCCACAAAGGATCATTCTCCCAACGAGTTTATGTTCGACCACATCAAATATTTGATTACCAGTTCTCATAAGGTCTTTAATGGCCATATAAACCCAAAATAACTTTGCCAATCTTGTCATGAATCGTGAACCTATGAGCAGAATAGCTAAATACGACTCATGTAGTCAGCCCTAAATGGTTCGGATGATGATGATAATAATAATTATTATTATTATTATTATTATTAGTCACGAACATAACCACTTCCATATTAATGTTGATAGTATTAGTGGTTCGAAAAACCGAGTGTAGCAAGCCAGAAAAAAACATATTGTTCGAACAAATATCAGCACATGAACAATAAGTATGCTAAACCATTGGTGTAAGAGCATCATGGTCTCCAACCTCTATCATGCAACCCAACCCAACTTCCAGGGGAAAAAAAAAACAATCAAATGAAAGAAGAAACGAAAAAAGTAGAAATACCTCAAAAAAAAAGAGTACAAATAAAAGTAGAAAAGAATTAGAAGAAAAACACGAGTACCTTAAGAGAAGAGAAGCAAAAACCAGGGCTTCTGATAGACTTAGTCGAGGAGAACCAACGCCTCGAAGGCCAAAACGTCGGCGATCCATGAAATCCAGCTTTCACAGAAGGCCGAGTCAGTACAAGGTTTTCCATATTCAGCACTTCGCCGACTCAGAAAACCAGGGCTTCCGCTCGGCCTACTACTGCTTGCTTTGTTCAAGTCCGCCTCCTCCTCACCAAAGAAGAAGGTAGTAATGCATGGCTTCCTTTGTGTTTTTTTTCATAACCTCGGGACAAGAATTCTTGTTTTCGTTTCCATTAATTGCATGATTCCAATCTTTGATTATTATATTAGTATTAGCATTATTGTTGTTGTTAAATAATGGAGCAATTGAGTTGGGACCAAAGGTGGGACCAATTCATAGGTTGGTGCCCATCCCTCACCATCTTTCTTTACTCGACCTTTACGTGCACTTTCTTATCTTTGTCTTAAAAAACACTTGAGTGACACGTTGGATTTTTGTCTTTTTTTTTACTTTTTAATAAAAAGTTAGAAAAAAAAACTGAATGTGTCTCTTACAATAAATGTTCTTAATTAAAAGGAGCAAAGCGTGTCTCTTGCAGTAAATTTTATTAATTGTACAATAATTGAAGATGAAGAAATGGAGATCCGAGTTATCAAATTTGCATTAGGCCTTTGGATTTTAGGCATAAACCGAAACGAAGCGAAGCATGAGGTTGCCGCTTTGGTCAGATTCAAGCCATTTCGTGAAGCGAAGCATGGTGTTGCTGCTTTGGCCAGATTCAAGTCGTTTCGTGCTGCTTCGATCAAATTTGGGTTTACTTCGGGCAGCAAGGAAGTAGCTATATACAATTTTATTTTATTTTTTTTATTATTTGTATATATTTTATATATAAATATCTAACTTATTTATATTAACTAAAAAGTCTAAAGTTTTCTTCTGAATTGCCCGAAGCACTAAATTGCTTTATTTTTCTTACCAAACCGAAAAACACTGCGAAGCGAATATGACAACATTAATAGAGACTAGTTGGATTACGTGCATTGAACATAGAAAATAATATCCATTAATCATATAAATATGTAGTGTTAACGTGCATCTCTATTTCGATCTTTGTTCAAAGAACCCTTACGAATTGAGTGGTTTCTAGGGTTATGACCCATTTCCTATTATTCACATAGTTCCCACAAACTTTGAATGTGGTATGAGTGACTTCTAGAGTTATGATCTATTTCCTATTACATAATATTATTACAAATTTTGAACATGTGTTAAACGTACGAGAAAAATATGACCTGCCTTGAGGCCTAATATATTAACATGAATCTAAACATAATTCTAAAAATAGTGATTTTCTACATAAGACAATCTGTTAACATTTTTTGATGATAAATCAAAACAATTATTATTGCAGATAAATATTGCACTACATAACAATGATTGCTTTCATAGAAGTGCAACATGCATGACAATAATAAAAAAAAGCACAACATGCATGATAACAACAACAAAAAATAAAAAACAATTATTATCGTGATTTTCTACATTAAGCCAATATGTTAACATTTTTTGACGATAGATCAAAACAATTATTAGCGTAGATAAATATTGTACTACATAACAATGAACATATGTTATTTGCTTTCATAAAAGTGCACCATAAATGACAATAATAATAATAATAATAATAATAATAATAATAATAATAATAATAATAATAATAATAATAATAATAATAATAATAATAATAATAATAATAATAATAATAATAATAATAATAATAATAATAATAATAATAATAATAATAATAATAATAATAATAATAATAATAATAATAATAATAATAATAATAATAATAATAATAATAAAGCACAACATGCATGATAACAACAAAAAAAGAAAAGAAAAAATCAATATGCATGATTGGGGCCAATTCTATTGATTTTTGGTAGTTTTATGGGTGCATGCATGGATCATTATAAATAAAGTAAAGACATTGTTTCTATGAGTCCATATAGAAATGAGTCTGCCTCTTAAAAATCTATTTTCGAGATGGATTTTCAGACCGAATATTTAAAAATATGTAATATCTAACATGGAGATCGAATATAAAAAAATAAATAAATTTTAAGAAATAAAAATTATAATTTTATGAAGAAAACATTGTGACTATTAGTTTCAACTGTTTTTAGATGGACCACTATTTGCATCCATATTTAAGATGGATGCTTTATACCTTAGGACCGCATATTATAGAAATGTGGTCCAATCTGCATGAAACAATTTTCCATTAAGTAATTGTTCAATGGTTTTATCAACAGTTTTATTAAATATTACAGCAAACAGTGAAAAAAATCAAACAAATTATTTTATTATTTTATTATTATTACTACTTTATATAAGAAATGACTATTTTTGGTTCTTGTGATCGAGAAGCTACTTGAGGATATTAAATGAAATCTACAAAAATATAAAAATCCAAAAAAAACAAAAAAATTATTTGTATTTTTTTTTTTTATGTTTTCTATCGTTTTGATAAAAATTGAAAAATATTTTGTCCCAGCTTGGGGATATTTAAAAAAATTTAAAATATAAAAAATCCCAAAAAATAAGAAATCAATCTCTAATATGTTTTTTATATATATATATTATTTATCATTTTAACAAAGATTAAAAAATATTTTGGCCATAAATACTTATTTTTACATTTTTGTAAACATATACTATCACTTGCTTCAATCCATAATTTACAGTGGAAATTACAATAGAGAATCACACTAAAACTAATGAATCATACAATATGGAGGAAATACTAATTACTAAATTGCCACAAATATAACAAAGATAGGTAGAAGCTAATATAGTTTATATGAGCAAATGGCTTAGGTGTGCCCCCTTTTAGTGTTTTTTGACTTCCATTACATCAAAACCCGAACTAGAGAGAGAGAAAGAGAGAGAGAGAGGGGGGGAGGGGCATGCATGCATTGAAAGGGGTTATTTAACAAAAATTTAAAAAATATAAAAATCCCAAAAAATAAGAAATCTATCTGTTATATATATATATATATATATATATATATATATATATATATATATATATATATATATATATATATATATATATATATATATATATATATATATATATATATATATAGTTTTTTATCATTTTGGCAAAGATTTTTAAAAACATCTTGGCCATGAATACTTATGTTTACATTTTTGTAAGCATAGACTCTCACTTGCTTCAATCCATAACTAAAACATTCCATGCAATGAAAAGTATAATAGAGAATCACACTAAAACTAATGAATCGTGTGATATGGAGAAAACACTAATAACTAAATTGCCACAAATATTGATATCATAGAAAAGGAAATGAAACTTTGCTGATTGAGAGTAAGGAAGACCTATGCAGCAAAGAGGGAAAGAAAGATAACAAAAGATAAGTAGAAGCTAATATAGTTTATATGAGCAAATGGCTTGGGCATGCCCCGCTTTAGGGTTTTCTAACTTATATAACATCAAAACAAAGAAAGATAGAGAGAGAGAGAGTGGGGCATGCATGCATTGCTATATATATATATATATATATATATATATATATATATATATATATATATATATATATATATATATTATCATTTTGGCAAAGATTAAAAAGTATTTTGGCTATGAATACTTATTTTTACATTTTTATAAACATAAACTCTCACTTGCTTCAATCCATAACAAAAACATCCCATGCGATGTAAAGTATAATAGAGAATCATATTAAAACTAATGAATTATGCGATATGAAGAAAACCCTAGTAACTAAATTGCCACAAATATTGATACTATAGAAAAAGCAAAAGACATGTACCTCATTGAGAGTAAGCAAGACCTATGTAGCAAAGATAGAGAGATACGAAATGATAGGTAGATGCTAACATAGTTTATATGAGCAAATGGTTTACGCATGCCCTCTTTAGGGTTTTATAACTTCTATAACATAAAATAACTAGAGAAAGAGAGTGGGGCTTTAGGGTTTTGGAACTTCTATAACATGAAAACCCTAACTAGAGAAAGAGAGTGGGGGGGCGCATACACTAAAAGAGGTTATCATGCTCTTGGATAGGGAATCCCCTAGGATATAGGCATATCTTTCTCTCTCTCTCTTAATTTGAGAAAGTTTGAACCAAAAAAATAGAGAAAGAAAAATTCTTATATTTCTCAAATTCAAATATAGAAACAATCTCTCTCTTTCTAAAATCTCTATTTTAAGATCTCCTATTTTAATTATAAAGTATGAAAACAATCTCTCTATCTCTCTTCGCAAAATCTCTACTTTCTCAATCTCTTTTTATGGAAAACGTTCAATTTTATCTAATAATGCTTTAAGGTGAGCTGTATCTATCATTCAGGAATGAGGGTGAACAATGCTTTAAGTTAAGGAGTATCGATCATTCACGAATGAGGGTGTTGTGTGGTCCGTAGTAAATGACATATAAAGCGTTTTTGTAAATGATATACAAAGTGTGAGTGTTTATAGTAACTTCTCATGGGAGCACATTGTATGCTTCCAGTTGATAATTTAAAAAAAAAAGGATTTTCATTTAGATTTGGGTAACCAAAATTGGACCGTCCTTGTTTTAGTAGTTTTATGATATTGTCTTTTCAACCACATAAAAAGTAGGCTTTAATGTTTTTTTTTTTTTTTTCCTAAGAAACAATAACAATTTTATTACATTATCCTTTGCAAGTTACATCATCGTGAATGCCAATTGGCCAATACAACAACAATACAATTTTAATTCAAATCTGCAAAACAGAAATGTCAAATCAAATATTACACAATCATTAAAGCCTTAACAGTGACTCCTTATTTTGCTAGAGCATCCGCTTCCATATTTCGTTCTCTATACATATGTACAAATGATCAAATCGTATCTATACACCTATCTAACAATTCTCTTAATAACTCATTAAGAAATCATTGCAATTGAGCTTCCTTTTTTTATCCATTTTATTACGTTCTACGAATCTCTTTCCACCACCACTGGAATATTGAAACTTCTCGCCAACATTACACCGTGCAGCACTGACCTAAGCTCGGCTTCATTCGCAGTTTTCACCCCTACTAGACTATTGTATTTTGTCAACACCACTCCTTGACAGCCCGAATGATACTTTTTATACCTGCTGGTCTTGGGTTCCCCAAAGAACTACCATCGAAATTTAGCTTGATCCATCATTCTACTAGTACTTCTCTTTTAGTTTTTTTTCTTTTCTTTTTTTGAGGTTGATTGATGCTGTGAAAAGATTATATTCCTAAAATTTCAACATCATCATTAGAACTTTTTTTTTTTAGGATTATACGAATCTTGATCCGATATTTCGAGAATTTGATGACCGAAATGTACTTCTAGATTGGGTTTTATAGGAGAGAGTGAATAGAGGAAAAGCTCCCACAAAAGCATAATGTTTTATAGTATGTGATTTCACCTCTTGTTATATGTGTGTTTAGAAGCTCAAATCTATTTTTATTCCTTCTTAACTTATTAAAATCAAATAGAATAGTCCATTTTTTGAATAGTAAAATTGATGTGTTTAGAAGCTCAAAATCTAGTTTTATTCCTCTTAAAATACTTTTCAGGTGATTCAAAAAAATATCCCTTTAAAAATACTTTTCAGGTGATTCAAAAAATTTCAGATGAAAAAAACACTCATGAGCCGGTCATTTCCCTTAGGAGTATTGTTGGGTTTATGTGGCCTTTAAAGCCATTATGAGCGTGTAATAAAAAACATTTATTATAGTGGAACACAAACTCTATGGGAGTGTGGTCCCTCGAAGACCATACTAAGCAAATAATGTTTGCTAATAACAGACTGTGCTTGACGATCTAGGCCAGTCAGTTGGAAAACCTAAGATACCTGGGCATAAAGAATAAACCGAAAAGCGTTTTGGGTTAGCCCTTGATGAGGTCATAGCTTATGCCTAGATGAATGAGTCGAGGGACTGTATGACCCTTGAGTGTGATGGTAGGCCTACAGAGACAGGGGTCAAAAACTCATCCATGTTCCATCACACAGCATGGATATCGATCGATCGTTCAGAAAAGCCAGTTATCCACCTTTTGGGTGAAGCGTATGCATGTGCGAGAGATACTCATATGCATCATAGAGCTACGGTGACATCTGGTCATGGTGACCTTGACTCGTCTCTAGGGGAGGGCTTGTAATCCAAAGACTGGGATTGCGACCCCTTGACTCATCGGGCCGACTTTGATGACCCGTTAATGAGCCCCTGCTTGGACTGTGGGCCATGGGAAATACTAAGTCGGTTCGATATAGCAAGTGCGGTATGTAGTCTGCAGTTGAAGGTGGAGTAGCCCACAATTACAGATTGAATTCCTAAAACCATAAGTATCATTTTCCCATCATATTAATTTAATTGGGTTCATTTTATTATTGAAATGATTTTAGTTTTATTATTTGAATTTTTATGAATCTTTCAATATTTTATTTATGATTTTTAGACTTATAAAAATACAGTTATTAATTTTACAAAATTATAAAAATTCAAATATATATTAAATTATTTTATTTAGTTTTAAAACATATTTATAAAATTCCATGGGGGCACATAGTGCACATGGGTCCACCATGTGGCATGTGGGTAGGGGGCCAATTGTTCTACATAGGGGTGGCACGCCCCACCCCTTTGGATTCTTTCTTGATTGCTTTGTGTTCAAGTCATTTAAGTTTTGGTAACTTTGATTTATAACATGTGGTCAAATCTTTAAGGGATATCAATTTGAGTATATAGTAAACATTGGCCTTATCTTGTTTAAATATGGTAGTATATATTAACTTGATAATATTTGACATATCCTTATGGAATATGTGATATGGATCATGCAATTTTATGGAATGCATGATATTTATTTATTTTAAATATATTGATGGGAAAATGGTTTAAAGAAAGGGGGATAATAGTTCATGCATTTTTCATAATGTTGATGATTCATCTATGAAATGGATGACTCAGATCTCTCACCCTACAAGTCACTTTGATCAACGGTTCATATTCAATCTCAAGAAAGAGGCAAACTATGAGAAACCCTACAGAAAACCTAGATCTAAATTTTACTATAAATTGGGGTGTTCTTCCCCCATCTCCGCACACCTCTCTCTCTCTCTCTCTCTCTCTCCCATAGACTCTCTCTCTATCTCAGATTTTCTCTCTCTAACTTTCTCTCTCTAAAAGTTTCATAGGGGGAATGCCCCAACCCTAGGTCTACTACTCTCTCTCTCTTGACCTAAAGATACTAAGGATTTGGGAAATCATGGTTAAAGCTTTAGTTAATTTTGGGGTTAGGGTTTTGTAGAGATTTAAGGGTGTTTACCTAGTTTGACCGAAATTAGCTTTCCTGGTTCGAGATTGATGCTAGATTTCTGATCCCACACCATTGGATGTGGTGACTCGATATGGGGCGTAATAGGCCTGATTGAGGTAATCTCTGGCATCTCATTTTTTTACTTACTAGCTCTCTTTTATTTTTATATTCTCAAGCATAATATTAGGTTGAATAAATGACATTAAGTGGTTGAGTTTTATTTTATTGTTGTGCTGTTTTATTTTAAAATATTTATTGATTGTAATAAGACCATCTGTAATTGATCTTTTTGCCAAAATACAAAAAGGGGTGATTATTATCATTAAAAAAAAAAAAAAAGCGGTATTCCTTGGAAAATATCACATGTCTTTCTTTCATTGGTATTAGAGCTGGTTTTACTTGATTGCCATTATGGGTCTTTTTTTATTTTTTCTTTGCTTGAGAAATGTATGGCTGCTGATACTTTCATCTCAGAGATTCTGAAAGCCGAAAAGTTTGATGTGACTAACTTTGCTTCTTGAAAAAGAAAAATCAAATTTGTGCTCTTTGAAGAAAACTTGCATGAGGTACTCTTTATAGACCGACCTCGTCGTCCAACTGACGACTCATCTCAAGAAATCAAAGATGAGTACACTAATTGGAAGAGGAGGAATCCGAGATGCAAACACATTCTTTTATTTGTCATGACTGACTCATATGCTTCTGAGTATGAGTCAATCTATACTGCAAGTGAGATTTATGATAAACTTGAGAGAGAGTATGTTGAACCCTCTCTTATGAAACAATCCATAGCTATGAGGAGGTATAATGACTTAAAGATAGCATAAGGTACCAAGTTTGCAGATCATATGCACATCTTTCGCGCGGTAGTCAGAGAGCTAGAAGATACAAGCATGAAACCCAATGAATCTATGCAAGTGATTCATCTTATGAATTCACTTCCTAATTCACAAGAGACTTTTATATCTTCCCTCTCTACTGAAAAAAAGGCACAAAACTTGGTGGAATTCAAGACAAACTCTAAGGGATGCTATACAAATAGTAAAATCTCCACCCTCTTTTAAATCTAAGAAAGAAAAGGGAAGATATTATTTTTGAAAGAAAAAAGATTTCAAAAGGAGAGATTTTGGAAATAAGGGAGCAAAGAGAGAGACTCAAACTTGCTTTATTTGCAAGAAGGTGGGCTACATAGTCAATAGTTATCGGTTCAATAAATCTGGAGGGACCAACAAGGAATTGACATGTGTGGTTCTTGACTCAGGGGCTACGGCCCATGTCACAAACACCAAGGATGGTTTCTGTTTTTTTACTCCCATGGAGCTAAGACAACAACATATTTACATGGGAGGAAATCAGAAGACTGATGTACTTGGTGTTGGAGATTTTGAGCTAAAACTAAAGAGTTGGAGCACCTTGATCCTAAAGCAAGCACTTTATGCTCCTAATATGAGGAAGTGATTGGTTTCAGTTTCTAAGATGTCTATGGCTGGATTCATAACTACTTTCATTAGGGAGAAAGTGGTGGTAAAAAAAAGGGAAAGATGTGATCACGACTGGACGACGTGTAGATGGGCTATTTACTATTGAAATAAAAGAGAATGTTGCTTATGTCTTGTTCCCTTATGAATTGGATGTTACTCTATAGCATATGAGGTTAGGACACATTAATATCAAACGAATGGAAAGATTAAAAAGGAACGGGATTCTTCAAAATTATAAGGGAGATTTATAAAAAATGTGCGAGACTTGTGTGCAAAGAAAATTAATAAGGAAAAATACCACCAGGGCAAAAAGAGCTACTAGCATATTGAAAATAATTCATAGTGACATATGTGGACCTATGAATGTGACCACAAAAAGTGGAAAAAGATATTTTATCTCTTTTATAGATGATCACTCGGGATATGGCCATGTGTATCTTATTCATACAAAATCAGAAGCCCTAGAAAAATTCAAAGAATATAAGGCCCAGGTAGAGAATCAAACCAACCTGAAAATTAAAGTCCTTAGGACCGATAAAGGAGGGGAATATTCTTCTGACATTTTTAAAGAATTGTACATTGAAATGGGATCATCTGTCAGTACACCATGCCTTAGACTCCTTAACAAAATGGTGTAGCTGAGAGAAGGAATAAGACCTTAGTAGAAATGGTAAGGAGTATGATGGGGCATGCATATCTCTCCTTGAAGTTTTGGGGAGAGACAGTATTAACGGCATGTTATATCCTTAATCGGACTATTACAAAAGCTGCCCCATTTACTTCCCATGCAATTTTCACACATCGTACTCCCTCCCTTGGACACTTGAGAGTTTGGGGGGCTGCTTAGCCCATGTCTTTATCTCACATCAAAATAGAACCAAATTGTAACCCAAAACTGTCAAAACCATTTTCATTGGTTATCCAGATCATGGTAAGGGATATCAATTCTACAACCTTGAAACATGTGCATTATTGAAAGCCGTGATGCTCACTTCTTCGAGGAAGAGTTCTTTGAAGTAAGGGTGAGTAAAAAACAAGCCGACTTTTATGAAGAGGCCAAAAACAAGGATGTAGTTTGAGACCTTGAACTTGAAACTTCTAAACCAACCCAACTTGATCCTGAGCTCCCTAAAAAAAGTGAACTTTTACATGAACCTAAACGAAGTAACCGAGTTAGTAGGCCGCCTCTTTACTTAGAACATTTTGTCTACCTTGGAGAACATTTTGATAAGGTTGGGGAAGATCTAGATTCAGAACCTAGAACTCCCCGTGAAGCCTTGACCTGTCCTGAAAGGGAATACTGGGTAAAAACCATAAAAGATAAGTATGCTTCCATTAATCAAAACCATGTATGAGAATTAGTACATCTACCTCAAAAGCGTAAGGCCATTGGTTATAAGTGGATTTTCAAGAAAACGTTGAACTCTCTGAAAGGAAAATAGAAAAATATAAAGCTAGGTTGGTTGCAAAGGAATTCACCCAGAAAGAAGGGAAAGATTAGGATAAAACTTTTTCCCCTGTTGCTAAATTTCCATCCATCCGAATCTTTATAGCTATAGCAGCCCATTTTGACTTTGAGGTTCATCAAATGGTTGTCAAAACAACATTTCTAAATGAGGATTTAGAAGAAGAAATTTACATGACTTAACCTGAGGGATTTGAAGAGAAAGGGAAAGAGAACCTAGTATGCAAACTTAATAAATCCCTTTATGGCCTGAAACAAGCATCGCGACAGTGGTACATAACATTCCAATAGACCATTGCTCTTGCAGGGTTCTCTACAAATAATGAGGATTATTGTATATATAAAAAGGTCAATGGGAGTGATGTGGTTTTTATATCGTTATATGTGGATGATATGCTAATTATTAGTAGCTCAATTCCCCTAGTAGTAAAGACAAAAAATATCCTTGCACAACACTTCGATATGAAAGATCTTAGAGAAGCTTCATATGTGTTGGGCATCAAGATAATAAGAAACATGAGAGAGAAGACTATCCAACTTTTCCAGGCAACCTACTGTAAGAGGATACTAGAAAAGCTTGATATGAGTATGTGTAAGCCCATGTCTACCCCAATAGACAAAAAGACGAAGCTTAGTCATAAAATGTGTCATATCGAAGACATGAATATGAGAACCATGGAGAAAGTGCCATATAGGAGCGCAATTGGGTCCCTTATGTAAGTCATGACGGGAACAAGGCCTGACTTTTCCTTCGTCATGAGCCTGGTGAACCATTTTCAAAGCAATCCAGGAGATGAGCATTGGAAAGCAGCTAAAATAATTCTCAGATATTTAAAAGGGACCATGAACTATGCGCTCACATACAAAGAGGGAACTGAAATAGCAATAGAGAGATATTCAGATACAAGCTATCTCGCGGATCCAGATGATGCAAAGTCTACATTTTGGTATGTGTTTATGCTTGGAGGAGGTGCTGTTTCTTGAAAGTCAAAGAAACAAGATATTGTGACTTTGTCCACCATGGAATCCGAGTATGTGACATGTTGTCTAGCAGCCAAGAAGGCTGTATGGATTAAGAAGTTTCTGAATCAGCTTAATTTTCATCATGTATGTTGTGAGGCAGTGCAAATTTTCTGCGACAACATGGTGACTATTTGTGTCTCTAAGGAGCCTTGGTTTTACAAGAATTCCAAGTATATCAAGCCATACTTCTATCACTTGAGAAATGAGGTGAGATTGAAAGAGATCGAGATCAACTACATATTTACAGATTTGATGATTGCAGACCATCTGACTAAGGGAGTTATCCCTTATGTTTTTGTAAGACATGTGAGAGAGATGGGGATGAGAGAAAGTGAGGAAGAGAGAATATAAGGCCTTCAAATGCCAAGTGGGAGATGTTGGGTTTATGTCGCCTTTAGAGGCCTTATGAGTGTGTATTGAAAAACATTTATTATAGTGGAACATCGACTTAGTAGGAGTGTAGTCCCTCGAGGACCATATTAAGCAAATGATGTTCGTTGATACCGGACTGTGCTGACGATCTAGGCTAGTAGGTTGGAAAACCCAAGGTACCTGAGCATAAAGAATAAACCGATAAGGGTTTTAGGTTAACCCTTGATGAGGTCGGAGCTTATGCCTAGATAAGTGAGCCAAGGGTCTGTGTGACCCTTGAGTGTGATGGTAGCGGCCAAAACCTCATCCATGTTCCATCACACGATATGCATATCGATAGATCGTCAGTTATTCACCTTTTGGGTGAAGCATATGTATGTGTGAGAGATACCTCTATGCACCATAGAGCTGTGGTCGCATCAGGTCGTGGTGACCTTGACTCGTCTCTAGGGGAGGGCTTGTAATCTAAAGATTGAGATTGTGACCCCTTGACTCATCGGGCTGACTTTGGTGACCCGTTAATGAGCCGCTTCTTGGATTGTGGATCATGAGAAATACTAGGTCGGTTCGATATAGCAAGTGTGGTATGTAGTCTGCAATTGAAGGTGGAGTAGCCCATAATTACAGATTGAATTCCTAAAACGATATGAAACATTTTCCCATTATATTAATTTAATTGTGTTCATTTTATTATTGAAATGATTTTAGTTTTTTTATTTGAATTTTTATGAATCTCTCAATATTTTATTTATGATTTTTGGACTTATAAAAATACAGTTATTGATTTTACAAAGTTATAAAAATTCAAATATTTATTAAATTATTTTATTTAATTTTAAAAAATATTTATAAAATTCCATGGGGGCACATTGTGCACATGGACCCACCAGTGGCATGTGGGTGGGGGTGCTACATAGGGGTGGCACGGCCCACCCCTTTGGAATCTTTCTTGATTGCTTTGTATTCAAGTCATTAAGTTTTGGTAACTTTGATTTGTAGCATGTG
The DNA here is from genome assembly GCF_054954075.1 of Amborella trichopoda. Taxonomy (NCBI): domain Eukaryota; kingdom Viridiplantae; phylum Streptophyta; class Magnoliopsida; order Amborellales; family Amborellaceae; genus Amborella; species Amborella trichopoda. The sequence continues at coordinate 9,109,266 of NC_142347.1, read as the reverse complement.
GTCAAACCTTTAAGAGATACGATCAATTTGAGTATATAGTAAACATTGGCCTTATCTTGTTCAAATATGGTAGTATATATTAACTTGATAATATTTGACATATCCGTATGGAACATATGAGATGGATCATGCAATTTTATGGATGCATGATATTTATTTTATTTAAATATATTGATGGGAAAATGGTTTAAGGAAAGAAGGATAATGGTTTATGCACCTTCCATAATGTTGATGGTCCATCTATGTAATGGATGGCTCAGATCTCTCAGCCCACAAGTCACCTTGATCAACAGTCCATATTCAATCTCAAGAAAGAGGCAAACTATGGGAAACCCTAGATTAAATTTCACTATAAATAGGGGTGTTCTCTCCCCATTTCCACACATCTCTCTCTCACATAAACTCTCTCTCTCCTCCCTTGGGGCTACGCCCCTCTCTTTCTCCTCTCAAATTTCTCTCTCTAAAAGTTCCATAGGGGGCACGCCCCAACCCTGGGTCTACTACTCTCTCTCTCTTAACCTAAAGATACTAAGGGTTTGGAAAATCAGGGTTAAATCTTTAGTTCATTTTGATATTAGGGTTTTGTAGAGATTTAAGAGTGGTTACCTAGTTTGGCCGAAATTAGCTTTTCCGGTTAGAGATTGAAGCTAGACCGCTGATTCCGCGCCATTGGATGTGATGACTCGGTGTGGGGTGTAATAAGCCCGGTTGAGGTAATCTCCGGCATATCATTTTTTTACTTACTAGCTCTCCTTTATTTTTATATTCTCAAGCATAGTATTAGGTTGAATAAATGGTATCAAGTGGTTGAATTTTATTTTATTGTTTTGTTGTTTTATTTTGAAATATTTATTGATTGTAATAAGACCATCAGTAAGTGATCTTTTTGTCAAAATAAAAAAAAAATGATTGTTATCATTTTAAAAAAAAAATTTGTTTTCCCTGAAAAAATATCTTATAGGTCTTTCTTTCAAGTATAACTATGATATTTGTTTGCTCATGAAGTGGGTCACAAAATAAGCGGCAACACCTAGTATTTCCAGCAAGTTTTAGTGGGAGAAGTCAATCTCAAGCACATAGGATGGATTTGGATGACCAACCCCACTATGTAATAATTCATTTCTTGGTGATTGGTAATGGTTATCCATGTTTGCAACACTTCTCTTTAGGCTTCCCAATGCAATGCTAAGAATAAGGATGTTATCATGCGCATGAAACCTGTGCTTCATGCGTGCACGCTCCTCCATCTTGTATGATGTGCCTTTCAAAGCATTTGTTTATGGCCAAGTGTGGCTGAGTGCCTACATCATGTATTTATCGATTCAATTGTGCATGTGATCCTAGTACACATCATTTACTTCTCTATTCAAGTGTGCATGTGATCCACGCCCACCTTTTAATCATGCACGCATACATATAGAACAAGAGACCATGTATCTCTATCTCTACTCCCCCGGGCGTCTACTATCCATTTTTTCCCTCGAACAAAACTTGATCTAGGGATATCTTTTTTATGTCATTTTTTTTTTATTAAATGTTAATGAATTTATTACTAATCAAAGGTTACATGAAGGAATTATATTATTTGAAACTAACAGCGACATCAGTGACACACCAAACTTTGCAAGAGCATCTGCCCATGCATTGGCAGCCCTATAAACATGATGAAAAGAGACAGTCATGGATTCCGCCATATCTAGGATCTGAATCCACAATGATTTTAGCTGCCACGATACTTTTTGTTTCTTATTGCACCAATTGATAACACTCAAAGAGTCTCCCTCCACCATACAACATACACCCAGATTCCTATCTTTGAACAACTTCAAACCATGAAAGAGAGCTAAAATTTCAGCATTATTTGCGGTAGCTATCCCAATGGGCCCTGCATATGTAAAGATAGAAACCTCATTCCAATCCTTCACCACCCCTCCTATACCTGCCTCCCCAGGATTAGCCAAAGAACTCCCATCATAAACCCTCACATCAGTGGCGGAACCCAAATACTTCTTGATCTATTTTTGACAACGCCCATCTGGAACAAGTTCGCAAGTCCGAGATTCCCTGCCCCTCTTTAGTGATAGACAAACCAACACCACAAGGAATGTTTAACATTGTTAAGGACACTATCAAAGGGTAAAGCATCACCATTAAAAGTTCGCCTATTACGCTCCTTCCAAACTTTCCACACAACTGCTCTTCTCGCAATCTTCCATATCACATTGCCTACTTTTGCTAGATTTCGATCTAATTAAGGTTTGCAAAGAAAAATGGATCTCCAAAAAATTGATTGCTGTGTATTTCCCCTACTACTTCCTATCCACATTCTTTGCCTATCAAGACCATATTTAGCAAATAGAACTTTATACCACAGATGGTCTTTCAGGTGAGAGCTCTGCCACCACCATAAGGACATTATTAACCAACAAAATCTTCCTAATACTAAAACCTCCTTCACTCCTAGGGTTATAAACTCGATCCCACCGTAAAAGGTGAAACTTTGTTGCTTCATCATGGGAACCCCACATGAAATTAAGTATCATAGCCTCTATTTTTTCGTTAAAGAGTTTGGCATTTGAATGAGAGAAGATGGGGAGGTTGGCCAGACACGATATTAAAAGAGTGACTCTTCATCCCAAGGATAAGAATTTAGGCTTCCACAACTCCAATTTAAATTGCACTCGCTGCACCACTTTATCCCACCCCTAAATTGAAAGTCTCGCATTTGAAATGGGAATGCCTAAGTATATAATCGGGAAAGAGTCTACCATACAAACTGCCAACTATTTCACAACTGCATCGCTATAGTTAATCTCCATTGTACAACTTGAATCGAGGGCTTGTGTGCTCTTGTGACTCGGTTATGCCAAAAAATATAGCGGATGCAGAACAGAGGCACACGATAGAAATTGACAACTTTATTGCTATGAGAAGGAAATACAAAAAGGGGGACATTCGCTCTTGGATCCTGCATAACCCAGACCCTCTTAGATCACTAGCGTTTGCTACCGGGGAAGTCCTCTCATTGATACTTGGTTGTGTTATCAGTCTAGAATGAGGCGGAACCTCAAACGACTGAAAAAGCCGACCTTTCATGAGAGACTCATGTACCCTACAAACTCCCAACGACAAGCTCACAACTTTTTGCTACGGAAGGTGGTAGTCTGTGTTTTTCCTTGGGTTTTGGAAGTTTTTGGTTCTTGGAATTGAGAGTTCTTAAGAGCATTTTGGGTATTTTGGTTTCTTGGTGTTTATGGGAATTTTTTGGGATTTTCTAATTTTGAGGGTATTTTTGGTATTTAGGATTTTAAGGAACAATGGTTTGGACTTAGAGTCACCCCGTCTCATGCTTGGTTGGCATCATTTCTACAACATCATCCCTGCACGAGGTCACTTGGAAGATGCCCGTAAAAAGCGCCGACTTAATGTCAGAAACCCCTCGGGGTGCACGACCGAGGTCGAATGGGCCTGAAGCCCAACCAATGTAACGTCTAGGACCCAACACCTCTCCATTCCAAACTCGAAAATTCTAAGTGTATTTTTGAGATTTTTGAAAAAAAATTTGGATTTTCTAATCTATAAAGGTATTTTGGGGATTTTAGCAAAGTTGAGGGTAGATGGGGGACTATGGGATGGAGTCAGGGGTAATTTGGAAAGTTCAATTGTTCTCTCTCTAGGGCTAGGGTTTCTCTCTCTAGGTTAGGATTTTGATGGTCTAACCTTTAAAAAATGAGATTAAGAGAGGTTTTATACAAAGGAAAATGTGGGTAGATTATTAAAAGTTGATGGGTAGATAATCAAAAGCATGACTCAAAGGTGGGTGGATTATTAAAAATAATTTCGAGTTAGGGCTGAAAATTGCCAAAAAATACACCTAAACTTTGATAATTTATATGTTTTACCCTTGATGAGGCTTCCTTTTTCATCCATCATCAAAACTGATAAAATCGGATTATTTTTCCACCATTTCGACCTAAAGTTCATTCATAAAATTGTGGAGCAACCAACTATGATCAATTTGCAACAAATTTGAACAAAAATTGTCCCCGATTTGCCAAGTTTTGTTAATTTTGAGTTTTAGTTTTCCATTTCGGGCAAAAATTACATGCTCATTTATAAGCCTCTTAATTGCCCTTAAATTCAGTTGTTATTCGATGATCACCCAGTGGAATCTTATGGAGGATGCTGAGGAGAGATACGACTCTTTTATTCTTTTCATTTTTAAAATTTGCAGTCTCATAAATTTAGGCAACTTCTCACTAGGATTTTCCCCTTTAATCGGTCTTTAATCGTGAATGTGTTCGTTTCTGAGTTAGGAAGTTTCCTGCAAAATTTTGGCTTGAATCTCTGCATGGATTGTGAGATATAGCTCCAAGAGAGAGCGGAAGTCATGGGGCTGATGCACACCACTTGGTCCAAACCCCCAACGTTTTTGCACGATTCGACTTTGATTCAAGTGGAGGAATCCATCAATCCATACATTGATGAAAGCGTATGTTGTAAGGAGAAACATACTGAAATTTGGGCTCATTTAACTATAGGAATTGAGAGATATGAGCCCTTGAGTTTTTGCAAAAATTTTGTTGCTTGCTGTAATTTCAATGAAGATGATGAACTACACGTACAGTATGGTCCATTCCTCTTTTTTACGTGGTCCTCCTGTATGCATTAGAGGTGGTGCTAAACAAAGGCATTTCTAAGTATCCAATTTGGCTAAATTTTTTGTCAATGGCTTTTTTCGTCATGACCTTTATCTCATAATTTAAGTGGATCCTACTTATTGTCCACTTATTTCTTGGGTTCTTTTTGTAAAGTTGGACTAGTTGGACTAATTTAAGTGGACCCTACCTGTGGTTCAAGAAGTTATGGAGGCTATTTCTCCTTCATCCGATGTTGAATTGGGCTCAAATTTGGTCCATATACTTTTTATATTGAGAGCTTCTTCCCTTAAAGTTTTTGGGTCATTTAGCTCTGTATATCTTGAGGAAGCTTTATAAATTGCCATTAGATCAATGTTGTGATATGGGTGATTGAGCTTTCCCAAACAATATTTTCATCATTTGGCCTTGGATTGGCCTTGGATTTTAGATAGTAGACTAAGGGTATCTTGGATTAAATATTGAACAGTTGGATTTCCATTTTGGTTTAGTTTGATCGGAGTTTGACTTTCCCTCCTCTTGGACCATCTGATTGCTGTTTCAGGCATGATTGAGCTCTGATTTTTCTCATTTTTGGAAGGAGCTTTATTTCATCATATTTAGGGAATTTTTCATATTAGTATTTATTACAAGGCAGGATTTTTATCCACTGTAACCATTTGTGGTAGTCCCTACAATATTCTGGTAGTTATCCTGTTGGGTCTTTCTTTGGCTAGACATCATCACTCCTTGAGTCACATGAAAAATACCCCTAAACAATTCCCCTCCTGAATGTCGTGACCGGCCTGGCCATGGAGAGCAAGATATTTGGCATCAATTTGGGGGAGGATAGTATTATTTGAAGGAGGACTGAATCTTTCAGGCATGTCAAGGACATCATTGATGTTTCCCTCCTGCTCCCATCGGTGATTGCCCAGGAGTCTTAATGACTTGCTCCAAGACATTTGAGGAAGTTTGTGTTGCAATAAGTGTCTTCACAACTTGCTCTCAGTCATTAGAAATTTTGAGGGTTGTTCATGTTTGTTGGATAAATCTTATTCATTCTTAGTTCCGTGATGTGGAAAGAGTCACTACACAATACACTACTTACTGACTTCCTTCTTGATTCGGTTGAATTGTTCTAGGACGTATAGTTTCCACGTCACCGAAAACCAAGACTAATAGGAATGCCCTTCAAAGATGAATGGAAGGGTATTCCTATGATGGCTAGAATCACGATTTCATATGTACTTAGGTGTTGAGTGGTGGCTAAGCCCTTGGGGCTATCCCTCTTTCTTCTAATATCAAGTTTCAAAGCTTACCTTTCAGCATTATATTCCGAGATAAGAATATCAATCTCATCGGTCCCTGAATCCACATCCAAAGCATAGAGAAGCCCGTCTATCTTTATTTGTTATAGTGCTCTACTCTATATGAAGAGTAATCAATTGATTTGGTTCCACTTCCATGGTTGGAAGGAGTTTTGACCATGCTGGGTGCCTCAATGAATTGGTCCCAGACACGGTTGAGGAATTTTGATGCTTGGTGTTCTTCGTCACATACTCTTGGGCATTTGAGAAATTTTATGGCATATTGAGTGTCTTCATGACTTGCACCTAGTTACCAAAAACTTTGACCATTATGAGTGTCTTGGCGACTTGGCCTTAGACCTAGTCGAAGAATTTTGATGTCGGGTGTCTTTGTGACTTGCTTCCGGGCCTCTAAAAAATTTTACAGCGTACTGAGTGTCTTCATGTCGTGCTCCCATCCACCAGAAATTTTGACCATGTTGAGTATCTTAATGACTTGCTCTCAGACCTAGTAGAAGAATTTTGATGTCGAGTGTCTTTCAAAAGGCTTTGATTTGAGATAAAATACGCCCGAGATAAAGACCAGGAAGGCACCTATTGAAAGCTCACAAGAAGGCACAATTTTCGGGTCACCAAAAATCCATTTTCCAACGACTCCAAAATATCATACAGTAGCCAATCGGAGACCAAATCACGTGGTTTTTTTATGCAAAATGACCATGACGACTTCCTTTTCGATTTACTAACCAAACAAGTAGTGGTTCGAGCTAGATCTAACATTTAAGAAATTCAAGCTTGCAAGTTTGGTAGGAATATTGAAACTTCAAATAACATAAGCAAAATTCCATGACACCATGTAAATCATATCAAAACGTTCTTTTTGGGATGATATATATTTTCTTTATCGTAAATCACCCGAAACATCGCTGGATAACACGGAAGAAGCCCCCAAACCATGTGGATGGGAAGAGACCCCTTGTTTTGGTCCTATTTGACATTTTCACATTTTCTTCGGGGTATATTTGATCATTTTTGTCCAATTTAGGGATTTTACTTTTAATTCACTTATTTCTATTTTCTAGCAATTTCCTTGAGTTTTGAGTGTACATGCTTTAAAGGGTAACTCTATATAAGCTCATACATTTTAATATGTTGAGGTTAGCAAGGTTGGCTTAGAATGAAATTAAAAAGGCTGAATTGAGCTTGACCTGAGAGAGAGAGGGTTTTCTTTTTGCTTGCTTGAAGATCCACATTCCCTAAGAGAAGAGAGAGAAAACTTTACACTTGAGAGGAATACCCCTACACCCCTACTCCTTACTCCTTACTCCTTACTTCCTACACCAATACTCCTGACTCCCTACTCCCCACACGCATACTTCCTACTCCCTACTCTATACACCACTCCTAGACCACACCAATCTATACTCCTCTCAAGGTGCCAGTCTCCAAGCCACCAGTCTCCTCTACTTAGGCACTGACCTCTGAAGCCACTGATCTACCCACCTTGGTACTTCTCTCTCTCTTCTTCTCTTTTATCTCTATCCCTCCTCTCTTCTCCTCCCCTCTCTCTCTCTCTCTCTTCTCTCTCTCTTTCTCCCTCTTCCCCTCATAGGCCGCCGATCACCTCTTCCCCTCATAGGCCGCCAATCACCTCTTCCCCCTCTATCTTTCTCTCTCTCTCTCTCTTTTTCTCTCTCCACACCAACAGCTAGTCCGTCAATCTCTCTCTCTCTTCACTCTAACTCTCTCTTTCTCTCTCTCCTCTCTCTCACCGGCGGCATAGCCATCGGTCTACCCCTCTTTCTCTCTTATCTATCTCTTTCTCCCCTCCTCCTCTCTCCCTTTTTTCCCTTTCTTTTTCTCTTCTCTCTTTCTCCATTACTCTTTTTCCCCTCTTCCCTCTCTCTTTGTTTCTTACTCTCTCTTCCTCTCTTCTTTTCCCTCTCTTCTTTACCCTCTCTTCCTTACCCTCTCTTCTCCTCTCTCTCTTCCTTATTCTCTCTTTCTCCCTTCTCCACCCACTCTTCTCTTTTTTCACTTCTCTTCCTTACCCATCTCTTTACCTAGCCCCCACTCTTTAAGGAAGCTTCCGCTTAGCTTAAGCTTGGGTTGGTCCCGACGGATCGACACCCTTGACAAGACACACAAAAGGAACTGAACTATTGTCTAATTTCAAATGTAAAGATTTGAAGGATTCTTTGAGGGACATGTGTTCTCCATCTGATGGTAAGACCACCTTCCTAACCGTTCTCATGCTAACAACCGCCGCCTTTGACAGGAAAGAAAGCCCATCTGTCCACTTGAGAAATCTCTCCGTGAATCATCTTGAATTTGGAGATTATCTAGCCGATGAGGCAGCAAGGCAGCCAGATCACTCAAATCCAACGACCCATATTCCTCATCAAGAGGGTGCTTTGAAAAGTCAGGCAGCAGTACTAACAGACCCAGATAGCTTGGTGTTTGGCTGGTGATTACAATCAGGTTCGAAGTGCAGATGAAAATAACAACGAAAATTGTCTTATGCCGGCTGTCACTAATTTTAATAATTTTATAATATCAAATGACCTCCTTGATCTCAATATTGTTGGAACAACATTTAGTTGGTCAAGTAATTCAGTCTTGTTCCCTCATATGCCTAGAATCGACAGAGTACTAATTAACAAGGGTTTAAAAATAGATCGGTGACCTAGATCGACCTAAAAAATCGTGTCGGTTTGGTAGATCGACGCATCGGAGAATCCAACCCAAAAACATTTTAAAAAATCACTAAAAATTTTTAAAAATAGTGTTTTGTTTTTAATTTCCAAAAAATTAGAGGTAGTGCATTATTTATTTTCAGCATTTTACAAGAATATGTGAATGTTGAAATTGTGCTCCCTTGTCTGGATGTTTGTTAACCATTCCTTCATATAACTGAAAAAAAAAGTTTATAAAAGTCAAAGATATAAATATAAAGTCCAAAATGGAGCATACAACAATCAAAATACAAAAACATAGCTGAGTATATAACACTTACTTATTTCCTAAAATGCAGTACATGATGGCATATTAATGCATCTAAGAAAATAAAGAAAGATACTTTATAACAATTAAAAACAATCAGAATAATATTGCATAAAAAATCCGATCAACAACAGGATAATAAAACATATTGCCTTATTATCAAATTAAGTCATTAAAGGAAAACGAACATACTTCCATAAAGTTTAGATTTTATTGCATTAAAAAAATTAAGATAAAATTGAAATATACAAGTTTTTTCCTATGAAAATTGTAAATTCATGAGGTAAAATTGAAAATAATTACAAAGTTGAAAAAAATATTTATTCTCATATGAATGTATCAAAAGCCTATATTTATCAAAAACCCTATTTTATTCATCAAAATAATTAAAAAACAATTACTCAGAAACTCTATAATGTTTTAAGATGTATTTTGGCAAATTCACCCATGAATCTTTGTATAATTAAACAACGGAACCCATTGATCGTGTGAAGAACTATATTTTCTTCAAAAACTCACAAAATTTGACACAAAATTCTAAATCGAGCCAAAAATCATTGGATTGGGGGACTTTTCAAAACCCCGAGAAAAACGCACAAAAAATCGTCACAAAAATTCATATAAAAAATATGAAATGATAAATCAATATCCAAATAGATTTGTGAAATGAAGCTATGGGCATCAAAATGCATACCTTAATTTGATTGAAATTGATGTGATTATCATTGGGGTTGCTCGAAGTTGGCTCACCATCATGCCTTTAAGAACAAAGTTTCGAGCAAAACCAACCTTGAATCTTTGTGTAATCAACAAATCAACCCAATGATTATGTGAAGAACTTGATTTGCTTCAAAACACGCAAAATTTGACACAAAATGTTTCTAAATTGAGGCCAAAATCATCGGATTGGCAGATTTTTTATAATCCCGAAAAAATGCAAAATTTTTTTCATATATTGTTTTCAATCATTTGATCTTTGTTTTATATCCACCGCATAGTCATTCAGTCCAATAATGCACTGAAAATCTTTGAAAAAAGCTTCAAAAGTTGTGTAAAAAACATCCAAAGAGAAACCCCTGACGCCATTATTGGCACAGTGCACAAACTCGGCAATTCACTATAGCGAATCATTGATTCAGATTGCCAAGAACCGCATTTCATAATGGATCGTCCATATCCCGATATATTGGGGGATGCGGATTATCATTGGTGATTTCCGATTCGGATCGGACGATTTCGATTCGTATCTCTGAATTTTCAAAAACCTTGCTAATTAACAACTATGGGATTCTATTTTCTCGAAAGCCATTTTAAAGGCCCTACTACACATGGCTTTCAGATCATGTCCTGACACTAAAGGAGGCGCATATGGCCTAATCCCTTTTTGCTTTGAATTGATGTAGATCGAGGATCAATCTTTAAGAGGGAAAGCCCCATCTGTTTGGCAAAATACGATAGTTCAAGGATGGGGAGGACATGTCATAGCAGGGAAGAATTGGCCACATCAATGCTCAAGTTGCACAAACAGAAGCTCAAATCACTAATCTTAATCAAATTGAATAGTTTAATACAGGCTTAACTGAGGTACAAAAACTTCACAGGACGGTCTAAAAAATGAAATGGAGGACCTTCTTAAATTGGAATAAATGTTTTGGTGCCAGAGGTCTAGGTCCAAATGGACTAAAGAAGGAGACAACAACACAAAATATTTTCATCCTACAGCTAATTCAAGGAGAAGATCCAACAACCTCGCTGGCATTCAATTACTAGGAATGCAACGGGATGATAGAAACGGCAAGGAGGAGGCTATTATGGCATTTTTTCAAAGAGCATTCACCTTAGAGCCTAGATTTCCTTTTTCTCTAAAGGATTGATGGTAGAAGTTCTACTGAACTTGAAGCTAACTTTACATTGGAGGAGAGTAGAGAGGTTGTTTTTCCTCTACCAAGGGATAAGGCTTTGGGACATGATAAATTTCAAGTTGTATTCTTCTAGGAATTTTGGGACATTATAAAAGATGACTTATTAGCTTTCTTTCAACAATTTCACTCTGATGTCACGGTTAATAAAGCTTTGAACTCAACTGTCATTGTTATAAAAACCAAGAAGAAACAATTGGAATCCCTACAAGAACTTAGGCACAAGAGTAGTAGCTAACATATAAAGAAGGTCAGCTCCTTTGTACTTGAGGACCTCAATCCACATTTATAAAGGGGGGACAGATAACAGATGGCCTACTGGTAGCACAAGAAGTGATCCACTCCATAAGATGTATGGGAAGTAAAGAAGTCTTGCGTAAATTGGACTTTGAAAAGGCTTTTGACATAGTAGAATGGGATTGTCTTGATGATAGTATGAGAGTGATGGGATTCAGAATAAGATGGAAGAGATGGATCATGGGTTGCCTTTTGGCCACCCATTTCTCTATTTTGGTGATTGGTAAAGCTTGTGGTTATTTTAAAGGCATGAGAGGCCTCTGACAAGGTGATCTACTCTCACCATTCCTTTTCACACTAGTAGGGGAATCCTTCGATCAGTTGATGAGGAGCACTCTGAGATTGAATATGATCGAAGGGCTCAAAATACTAGAATATGATGCCCACGCTTCTCATTTACATAATGCAGACAATACTCTGCTCCTTACCTCGGGATCAATGGCACAAATACAAAATATTTGGTTGTTTCTAGAGTTCTATGAAGTCATCTCGATAGCTAAGATTAATCTGCTTAAAACTAAACTTTATGGAATCAACTGTTATGAGAGTGATTTTTTAAATTGGATTGATTGGATGGGTTGCGGTGTAGACACCTTGCCATCAAAATACTTAGGGGTTCGCCTAGAAGATGGTCGATTACCGAAATCAGCTTGGGATACTATAGTGGAAAGATTTAAATACAAATTAGATGGATGGAAGAGTAGATACCAATCCTTTGGAGGAAGGACTACTTTGATCAACTCCACAACGGCCAACATCCTAGTTTATTATCTTTCGCTTTATCAGGCACCAGTTTCTGTACTCAAAAGATTGGAGGCTCTTATGAGACAATTCCTATGGAGTGGATCTACTGAAAACAAGAAATATTGTTTAGTCAAATAGGAAAAGGTTTGCTGACCGAAGAAGGAGCGTGATTTGGGCATTTGAAGACTCCACCATCTCAATGATGCTCTGCTCACTAAGTGGTGGTAGAGAATAACACATGAGCCTTAAAATAAGTGGCAAAACTTGATCAAATGCAAGCATGGCATTGATCATAATGGATTTTATCCTAAGAAACTAATTACTGACGATCGACATCAATGATTTGCAAAGGCATAAATTTTGTTGGGAACCTATTTTCGATGTATAACAGAGTTAAAGTAAGCATTGGGAACAAGACCAGGTTTTGGTCAGCTAAATGGTTGGGCAATATTGTTGATATTTATTTTGAATTCTTGAATCTCTAATTTTAAGGGATTGGTTTCCTCTAATTTAGGTTTCCTATTTATTTAGGTAGATCCTATTATCTAGGATTTAAGTTTATGGATAAATCCTACTGGATTAGGATAGAGCTTTAGGTCCACATGGATAGAGATAAAGTTTCTTGTTGATAAAGTTATGAAAGTTAAGAATGGTTTGACGTACTTGTTTTTGGGGCTTTATCTCCCTACATAAAGAGGCTTTTCTAGAGAGATAAAACATGTGTGAAAAAGTAGGCCATACATAGGTGTACTTTTGGGTTTGTCCTCTCTTGTAGAGAGAGAAAGTGCATAGAGAAAAGTAGAAGGAAATTTTTGAGGATTTTGCAGAGACAAAAAATTGTAGAGAAGAAGGCTTTGTAGGAGATTGAGTCTCCGGTTCTTAAGTAAGTTGCCTTGTAATTTCAGTTCTTTGATCGAGTGAAAAACATCGATCATCTTTACCCGTGGATGTAGTCACAATTGTGATGAATCATGTAAATCGTGGTGTTCTTTTTTCTGTTATTTATTTCCTGCTTTATTTTTGTTGCTTGTTATTTGTTTTGTGTTGATTCTTTTTCTCGTACTTTATTTGCCAAAAATCAACCCGTCGGGTTTAGAGCTTCCGCGCACAACAAATAGACCATTAAAACTCCAATTTCCTAATATATATAGACAAATCACTTTTAAAGGATCTTATATTTCTGTTTGGTGACTGGTTCATTGAATAGTTTGATTTGGAACATAGAGCTTAACATTAAGCTTTATGTTCCAAATCAAACTATTCAATGAGCCAGTCAACAAACAGAAATATAAGATTCTTTAGAAGTTATTTGGAACATAGAGCTTAACATTAAGAGAATAGACCACCTTCAGTCCAGGCTATGTTAACACTAACGTACGAGGACAATTTTAGGAAATGGGGGGAAATTCTATGGAAAGCTTCTGTTGCTGCTACCCTTTGGCACATATGGGGGGAAAGAAACTCTGGGATCTTTCGAGGAGTTAAGATTACATTCCAAACCATGTTCCAAAAAATAATGTCCTCTGTTATCTTTTGGGCCTCCCATCATAAACTATTTGTGGGTATCTTTACCTCTTCCTTTATGCGAGAAGAGGAAAATCTCCTTAACCTCAGTCATCACAGGAGTCAAAGTACCCCTTGATGGACTCCTCCTTCAGAGAATCAAATAAAGCTCAACTTCGATGGAACCTCTTTGGAAAACCTTGATCTAATAGGTGTAGGGGATGTATAGAAATCATAAAGGTTAAGTCTGTTTGAAGACATTTTTTAGCTCCGTGGTCCCCGATGCGGAATAAAAAGAGGAAGCAGATCAATAAAGCCTTGACATACAGTAGGATTCTCGATAGACTTAGAATTGCCGCAAAATAGGTAAAAATCTTCCTAACCACTTCAAAAGGCCACTTGCTAAGTTTCATTGCGATCCGACATGTCTAAGACAGTGCAGACAAAGAAACAACTTCAAAAAAATCAACCTCTATCACCCTAAAACGGACTCTGTAACTGGAACTATATTTTCGATGCATCGAAAAGTTGTGGGACCACCGCCATTGGATCCGGTACTATCGAAAACCCATATGAGTCAAGTTTCGGCTTAATCGGGCACTCTAGGATAAAGTTATGAGTAAAATACAAAAAAAGGGTAGGCTGCACACTATTCCAGTGCGCCTCTCTACACCAAATCACCATTAAAGGTGGTTGTTTTTACAGTCTCGGGCAGTGACTTTCGGGGGCCATATCTCATTTGTCCCAAGTTCGTTCTCGCTCAAATTTTGTGAGCGTGTTCATCTCATCAAGACGAGCGTTTTGATATGTGGCGCGCCCCATGAAGACGTCCGAACAAGGAGAAAAGCTAGAGAGACATTGCTGATCCGTGAAGAAAGTTGCAGGAAAATCAACAGCGATACACCTAACTCAAGCGGCCAAATCACGGTGCTCGCGCATCGGATTGACATGAGACCAGTTCCATCGCGTGCGTAAGGTCTAGGGCTACCATTCATTCGAACTTCGTATATGATGAACGGTCGGATTTCATACATGAAGCCAATAAAGTGATTATAAATTTTAACGCCGAAATTCCAAATTCCTGTCAAAACTACATTGTAGCGAAATCTTCGTCCGGGCACGAAATCGAGTTGCGTTTGTTGCCACGCTATTGTGACGACATGCTTAATGTGATTTGGCAATGAAATCATGGAAAAACATCAAGAAACGAGCACACTATCAATCTGAAGCTTTCAAAATTCATCCAAATTTCAAGTCGCATGATCGTGGCTTAGAAACATGGTCCATGGCTTGAAGTTGGTATCGTATTAATCACCATGCCGAGCCCTATAAGAAACAAATCATCTTTCGATCAAATGGGCACCAGAGCAACCTCGGATCATCCATGGAAGATCCTGTACATTCTAGGGCAGCAGCAGGGACTGTTTTAGAATTCTATGTATTGGCAGGCAGGGGCAAACCAATCATTTTGCACCTATTTTTAGAATTTATTTTAATTCAATGAAATTGTAATTATCATCAATTGATATAGTTTTTGGGCATCCACCCATGTTTGAGCGTAATTCTATAAATACATGCTAAACCTAATTGTAAAAGGTTGGCCTAATTCCCCCTCAGACTTTCAATTGATCAATAAAGTTTGTGTTTATTCTTTGAGTTCGTGGGTGCATCTTAGAGAGAGAGAGGAGAGAGAAGAAAAGGGTTTGTACCCTTTGGTAATGTAATTTTCTCTCTCCTCCTCTCGTCTATGTCTCTTTCTCTCTCCTCCTCTCGTCTCTATCTTCCCCTCTCCTCTTTTTTTCTTTCTCTTACTTCCTCTCTCTTTCTCAGCTTTTCTCTCTTCTTCTCATGGCTGTGGCAAAGCCGTGCATATCATATTCTTCCTTTTCTTTCTCTAAGTCACACGGCGATGGTAGCATTGTGTGTGTCCCACTCTCTCTTTTTCTTCGTCTTCTTCTTCTCTATGTTTCTCTCTGTCTCTCACTGTCTAAACATGCACGACGATGGCAATGTCGTGCACGAATCTCTCTTTCAATTTTCTTCGCTCTCTTCTCTATCTCACACACACGATGATGGCAACACCATGTGAGTTTTCTTCTCTCTTCTTCTCTATCTCACACACATGGTGATGGCAACGCCGTGTGAGTTTTTTTCACTCTCTTCTTCTCTATCTCACACACACGGTGATGGAAACGCCGTGTGAGTTTTCTTGTCTCTCTTCTTCTCTATCTCACACACACGGCGATGGCAACGCCATGTGAGTTTTCTTCTCTCTCTTCTTCTCTATCTCACACACATGGTGATGGCAACGCCGTTTGAGTTTTCTTCACTCTCTTATTCTTCCTTCTCTTCTCCTTCTTTCTTTATTCTCTCTTTGCTCTAACTTTCTTTCGGTCTCTCTTTGTTTAAACACGCACGGTGATGGCAATGCCATGCACGAATCTCTTTCTCTACTTTTTTCTCTCTTCTCTATCTTTTGCTCTGTCTCTCTGTGTCTGAATATGCACGGCAATGGAAATGCCGTGCTCAAATCTTTCTTTCTATTTTCTACTCTTTATGACACACATGATGGTGGTAACGCCGTGCGTGTTTCTTACTCTTCTCTTTCCTTATTCCTCTTCTCTCTTTCCTAATCTCTTTCCTTCTTTCTCCTCCTGCCCTTTCCCAATTTCACTTCTCACTTTCCTTTGTCATCTCTTCTTTCCTTTCTTCTCTCTCAACTTTCCTTTCCTCTTCCTCTTTCCTAAAATCCTCTTTCCTCTTCCCTGTCTTTCTTACCTTCACTCTGATTTCTTTTCTCTCTCCTCTCCAGTCGTGCACGGCGATGCTTATCGCCGGGTATGACGTTCTCAGCTTTCCTTTATCTTTTGGAAATATGCACAGTGAGCTGGGCCCTAACCCGAGTGGCAGGCCGGGCCTCTGTCCAAATTTCCCCTTTCCCATATGGTGTACGGCGATGCTCATCACTGCACACGACACTCCTTTCTCATTCATGTCTTCTCTTCTATCATGGATGGCGGAAGTCCATTGCCGTCCATGCTTCTCTCTTCTTTTCTCTCTTCTTTCTCTCTCTCCTCTTCTCCCTCTCCTTTCTCTTTCTTCTCTTCTTTCTCCTTTCCCTCTCTTCTCTTCTCTTTCCTTTTTCTCTTCTAAATCTCCTCTTGCCTTTCCTCTCTTTTCCTTCTCTTCTCTCCTATTTCTCTCTTCTTCTCTCTCTCTCTACTTTTCTTATCCCTTATCTCCCTCTTTCTTCTTCTTCCTCTCTCATTTGACCAAACGACAAGTCTAGTATTGTCACGGTAGTCTCATCGTTGAGCAGTATTGCTGGCATGCTGGTCTTTTTACTGTGCCCATCTTACTGTCATGTCAAACTTGTCATTGTTCTAGGCTGGTTGGTGTTGGTGTTGGTGTTCTTTCATCGAGTAGTACTGCCGCCGTGCCGGTCTTGTTACCGTGCCCGTCTCGTTACCGTGCCCGTCTTGCTACCATGTCAGGTCAATCATCATGCCAATCTAGCCACTGTGCTAGGCTAGTCACCAGGTCAAATGTCTCTTTCTTTTCTTCTTCTTCTCTCTTCTTCCTTCTCCCAACCCTCATCTCATCATTTCTTCTCTTTTCTCCTTTGAATGTGCACGCTATGTGTCATTCACCCAAAGACAGGGTCCTTCAGCCCACTTGCCTTATAAAATTAACCATGTGTGTGTGATTGCAGAAACAGGAGACTACAAGTGAAGGGAGGCCATTTCGATCTAGTTGTAGGACTGGAGGGCTTTATTTGTGTACTAAGGGGGCACTCATGAGAGCCAACCCGAGTAAGTCCCGAACCCACCTTAAATTCCTTTCTCATCAGTTGGTATACCTGCCCTTGCTTCTGAGCGAGGTTCTCAAGAGAGCGATCTCAAAGTCCTAAGTTCCCTCGAAATCCGAGATGCATGCCACCAGATCATCCAGATCCGGAGGGTGAGATCGAGGCACCTAACCAGCTTGGTGACTCCACTGGGGACTTACTACCCCTTCGTTGGATCATCCTTGTTTGGCTAGTTTCTCCTTTATTTTTCTGTTTTCACATACCACATGGCTTCTGGGTTCTTTAACCCGTTTATTCGAATAGGGGATTTTTTTATCCTCGCATTCGTGAACTTTCCCAGGAACAAGTTCCTCGAATTCCGTTTCCAACCTTCCTTTTGAGAAAAGACTTAGTGTCTAGCTCCCAGGTCTTAACTTGAATAGGCGTGAGGAGGGACTTAAAGGTCCCTAATTCCCCATTTCTTCGCCCTGGTGGAACTACCACAAAGGCGCCCTGCATTGGCAACACGTCAGCTACCACTAGCAGCATGCACCTTGTCACCGGCAAGTCATTAGTCGGTCACATTGCCGAGGTACACTGAAAGGCTGCATAGTCCCTTTCTGCATAAGGCAAGAAAGTTTTCATTGCCCTTATGGGTCGCCATAAGGCCAACCTCCACATTCCTGCACCACCACACGTCTCTATGACTATAGACTCAACACATCGAGGAGGAGACCTTGGGGCCTCCACCTCACACACACGCATTAAGGTTCGTGGGTCATCCACTCAAGTCACACCTCGAGGCAGCCCTTGTGCTACCTCGAGTAAGCATTCAAGATCAGCCCCCCTTGGGCTGGAACCTGTGCACATGCATATGCATCTCACTGCTCGGGGCAACGCCGTTGCTGCGTCAACCCAAGCACATGGGAGACGACCTTCGTCCTTCCACTCAGCACACACTTGTGCACCCTGTGAGGGGCAGGCTTCCACCTGTTCCCTTACAGACACGTGCTCGAAGTTCTTGACCTCCTAAGGCCAGACCACCTATTTGAGCCCTGGCTGACCCCCAAGTCACCTGGAATGCTACTTCAAGAGGCGTACACGTGCCACCTTCCAGGCCACTGCTTGCTCCTGACTTGGACATCGTCGAGAGGCTCTCCCCTCTTCTTTCGCCCTTTCTTCTCACGACAGAAACCTCAAGACCTGATATTCGAAGGTTTTCCCTAAGATTACCATCCTCTGCCAGCCTCATCAGATCCGGTATGCCTCTGGAGCCCATAAAGGAGCTCGAGGCAAAGGCCTGATAACTGATGAAGTTCTTCAACTTCTGAGGCAGCAGCCCAATCTGGCCCCCGTCCAAGGTCCACATTCGCTACCCCATCTCATGGACACTGCCCTCTCAAGCTTTAAGAAGGCAGGTCAACTTCAACCCAAGTCTCAGTTATTGAGAGAGGTCTATCGTAGTTTAAAGCTCAAGAAAGATAGAGGACTGCAAATTCCGATTAAGGAGCCGACCAGAAAAGTCGAGCCACCAAGCTCTAAGGGTCTCCACCCTCAAAATCCCTTCTTCCCTCTTCGAAACATAGAGATTGAAGAAGAGGTGTGAGAATCTTGCATTGTGGCCAGCGTCATAGAAGACGACCCGACCACCAAGCAACCACGGTCCCAAGACCGTCAAGAGATGATCCTCACACAGTCTGCAGACAAGAGTCGAGTCCAGTTGAGGCATGCTGACCGATCTGCCACGTGCGACCCGTCAAGCTTGAAAGCCCTCAACTGCAACTAAGGCCGACCTCCCTAGAGAAATAGTCAGTGTAATGGTTGTAAACGAACCTGACAACTCTCAGGAAGAGCGCATGAGTAAATTTGAGGACATGGTGTGCATAATGATGGAGAAGATTGATCGCATAGAAGCCGTGCGACACTCTGTTAACCATGAGGCCAGGTCCCGTCACTCAGATGCTGCACCTCCAAGGCAGCCTCTTCACCCTATCTCACAGGACAATTTTGTCCCTCACCTCGTCTCGCAGGCAGACATCGATGCTATGGGGACTCACAGCTTAAAGAACAGACAAATCTCGAGAATACAGGGTGCAACTCTTTATCAAAAGTCGTACCCTTTATACATTGGTCTGACGTCGTTTCCCTCAGACTATAAGAAAGGGAAGTTTTCCCTATTCAATGGTGCCACATCTTCACACCAGCATATCACTCATTTCCAAGCGGCATGTCGAGAGACAACAGCTGGCGGGAGACTCCTACTCTGTCAGTTCGTTGAAGCACTTGACGACCTGACTTTTTAGTGGTATGCTCGGCTTCCCCCAAACTTAGTACATAATTGGGAGGAAACGAAAAAACTATTCCACCAGCGCTTCTATAAGGTTGAGAGAGAGGTTCAAACCCTCGAGCTTCTCACATTGACCCAATTTCCAGATAAACCCGTAGATCAATTCATAGCAAGGTGGAGAGATTTGGGCGCTCGTCACCCTAATCCCATGCTTGAGAAGGAAGCTGTTTAGACCGGTGTGCGAAACCTGCGACCTGAGATAGCTCTACATGTTGAGGCCTCCAACCCCGACCTTCATGTCAGAGCTAATCTCTAAGTCAGTTTGCATAGAGAGTCTGTCACGCCACCATGGTGGGTCGCGACAACAGTCCTCAAGCTTGGGAAACAATCGGGGGAATGGTAGTTCTCAGGCCAACGCCCGATGTAATCAACAAAAAGGGATAATCAATGCAGTTGTCACCATCAATGATGGAAAGAAAGCTGCCTCTCGGACTTTGGACCTCTCCAAGGAGTAAGCACAGCAAAGACAACACCTCAGACAGGCAAACAACAGCCGTCATACAACCGGGTACCCCCACTTACAAACCTTAACCGAGATGACTATTGGACTAGACATCAGAACAAGGTTTATTCTTTTGAAAAGGAATGGGTTTCTACGCTGCTCCGACTATTGCTGGGACATAACATGATTGAGCTACCCTAGATCAAGTTCCCCGATCAAGTTGGTCTCGATACGCACACAAGATACTGTGCTTATCATCAAATGGTCAACCACTCCACAGAAGAATTCTACACACTTCAAGATCTCATCGAGGCTCTGATCTAAACGGTGTGAGATCAAGCTCGAAGAACTCAAGAAAGCATTTGGGGTTGCAGAAGCGTCCTATGCAGTGACAGTTCAAGAAGAAGATGAGGCACCCAACATCCTTCGTGCCTTGTTTGCCAGGATGCTTTAAGAAGGCCTCATCACGCCAAAACCAACAAGACAACCCAAGCGAATGCTCTGACTTCCACGAGCTATTAGTGAAGAAAATGCAGAGAGCCTAAGAAGTTGGTGACATTCCAGACAGAGATCCCCAAATCTCTCCTCCACTGGTACAAGAGGACCCCTTGACTCAAGAGCCGAGAAATCATAATTCAGCCCCTCTTCTAGCCTTGTTTGAGGTGATGCTCCAATAAGGGCTCATCACTCCTAAGCCGGCAATGCAGCCCAAACACCTTGCCTATGGGACCGAGAATCACCGGTGCCCATACCATCAGATATGGGGGCATGAGCTGAATGAATGGGTGCCCATACCATCAGATATGGGGACATGAGCTGAATGAATGTTATGGGTTCAAAGCTGTGGTTGCGGAAAAAGTCCAGGCAAGTCACATTGATTATGCTGAACGCCCACAAGTCGATACTTCCACTCAGGAGAGTGTCCTAATACAAGACTCCCCGAAGGATGCCTCTGATCCCGCTGAACCCTCGACTTCCCAGCCAAGAAAAGTCCATCACGGGCCGAGCAGACTCAAGTCTTTGAAGGGAGAAGCGATTCGTCCAGCTAGGGCTGTTCACAAACCTAGCAAGACAGACCAAGCACCTCCAAAGGTGGCTATAAGAAAACGAGCACCAAGGGATGCTCACCGGAAGAACATGGTTCCTCATCCATCGGTCGAGCCAGAATTCCTCAGGCCTCTTCCTCCCTTGCCGACTTTAAAAGACTTCATACTGGTCGCCACCGACCTTATTCCTTCGTCTCATCAAGAGGATACCCCTGAGTCATCTCTTACTCGGGGCACGTCCAATGAGGGTGATGATGTTAAAAGTACTCCCCAACGACCTAAGCAAGGGAAAGACCCAAAAGACCCCCTGCACACGTCCAATTGTGGTGATGATGTAAAAAGCTGTCCAAATCGGTCTAATGAGGGAAACGACCTTAAAAGTCCCTCACCTACTGACCCTTCTCCTTCTTCCTCTTATTCTTCTCCTTATCCTTCCTCTTCTATGTCTCCTACAGGTACAACCTTGAAACGTCCAAACTTTGAGGCTCTTGACAGAGAGTTCGAAAGAACCAATATAAGCAGGACGCACCAAAGACGGCTATAAAATACGTTAGCCCAGGCGGCTGGATTCTTAACAGTTGCTGACGCCTTAGTGGCTTGAGTTAAGTCAGAACCATCCTCTTCTACCAGGAAGTACAAGAATTCAAAGTCAAAGAAACCCCAGTGGCCTCCTGAGCTTGACTTTGAGTCGAGACTAAAAGAATCAAGAGGGTAGAGCTCTATCCTCAGGAGGCTTGCCACATGGTATAGGTCTATGAAGTATCAGCTAGCACGGGGCAAAAACTGCAGACACCCTTGCAAAGACTAAGCGATTCATATGAGGGTCCTTCTGGCTCTGCAATTGTTGAATCTCAACTTCCCTGTAAATTTCAAATCAAACTCCTGCAGCCTAATATGCCGTCCATATTTGAGGTCGACCCTTCTGTGCCCCAGTTCGAGAAAGGTGTAGAGATCATGACCTATGCCAGATCTCTATTGGAAGCGGAGATGTCAGGATCATGGGTCTCTACACTTGAGGTTAATGAGAAAACCTCTGAAGCCAATAATGACGAGTTGCAAGAGGCCCTATAAGAGTGGCAAGAAGGTGGTCAAGCCACAGCAGATGAACTTGAGGAAATCAATCTAGGGGATGACGCCAACCCCAGACCCAATTTCATCTCGACGATTATGTCTCCAGAAGAGAAAGAAAATTTCATTGTCTTCTTGTGAGAAAACCGAGATGTCTTTGCATGGCATTACCATGAGATGACTGGTTTAAACCCTCAAGTTGCGATTCACCATCTTGGCATCGATCCAACTGTCAAACTTGTCAAGCAAAAATCAAGGAGATTTAGGCCTGACCTCGAAATGCAGATAGATGCCGAGGTGACCAAACTCAAACAAGCAGGCTTCATTCGCGAAGTCAAGTACCAAAAGTGGCTGGCAAATGTTGTACCAGTCAAGAAGGAAAATGGTCAAATCAACATCTGCATTGACTTATGTGATCTGAACACCGCTTGCCCAAAGGATGACTTCTCGTTGCCATTCACAGAGATACTCATTGATTATATGGATCACTGTCAAATCTTCTCCTTCATGGATGGATACTCCGGGTATAATCAGATACAGATGGCACCAGAAGATGAGGAAGCCACCGCATTCTTGACTCCAAAAGTGGTCTTTTGCTACACAATGATGTCTTTTGGATTGAAGAATGCTGGTGTCACATACCAGAGAGCGATGACAACCATCTTCAAGGATATGATGCACAAGGAGGTCGAATGTTATGTAGATGACTTGGTGGTAAAATCCAAAGAGAAAGACGCTCATATGAGAGACCTTGAAAAGTTGTTCGAGCGGTTACGCCTTCAACAACTTACATGAACCCGCTGAAATGCACTTTTAGCGTGCATTCAAGAAATTTCTTGGGTTCATTGCTGGAAGCTGAGCCAGTCAAGATCAAGGCAATCAAAGAAATGTCATCATCAACTACACTGCGAGAGCTGTGCTCTCTTCAAGGGCAGCTGGCATACATCCGCTTGTTCATCTCGAACCTCTCAGATCGCTGTAAACCCTTTACACACCTGTTAGAGAAAGATACCCCATTCATTTGGGATGAAGCATGTCAAGCAGCCCATGATGACATCAAGCATTATTTTCTCAACCCTTCAGTGCTCTCTACACCGTTATTTGGAATACCTCTCATCTTGTACGTGACTGCTTTGAACGAGTCACCAAGGATATTGTTGGCGCAGAACAATGATGAAGGGAAAGAAACTGCACTGTACTATCTCAGCCGCAGGATACAAGGGGCCGAGAAAAATTATCCCCTATAGAGAAGATGTGCTTGGCCCTAATCTTCGCAGTACAAAAGCTCCGCCACTACCTACTTGATCATGAAGTAAAACTTATTTCAAAGGAAGATCTCGTAAAATTTCTCATGACACGCCCATGCCTATTAGGACGTCTTGCTAAGTGGGCATTATTGCTGATGGAATTTAACATCACATATGTTCCACAAAAGGCCATCAAGGGCCAAGCTTTGGCAGATTTTCTTGCATCACACCCATACCGGCAAAATCTCCTTTATCAAGTGACCTTCTTGATGAAGAAGTATTATGTGCAGAACTTACTCATGCATGGGAGATGTACTTCAACAAAACCTTCCAATCTGATCGAGGAGGCGTCAGAGTGGTATTTATGACTCCAAAAGGAGGAGTACTGCCTCTTTCTTTCTCTCTCACCGAAGCCTGTTCCCATAACGAGGCAGAATGTCAGGCTCTTATAATTGGGGAAGATAGCCTTTGATCTAGATTTGGAGCAGCTCAAGATCTATGGTGACTCTGAGTTGGTTATGCTGCAGCTTAAGGGAATATATGATGTGAGAAAAGACATTCTCAAGCCTTATCACGATACTGCAAAGTCATATATGGCTCAGCTTGAGGATGTTTCTCTAAGTCACATCCCCAGGAGATTAAACTCGCAGGCTGATGCACTCACAAAGCTCGGCACTAGAATTCAACTGTCCTCACCAGGGCCTACTCCTGTTTGGGTCGCAGAGTGGAGACACATTTAACTAAGAACCGAAGTGGACACAGATGATAAGAGAATTCTCTTTCCCGAGTGTCCACCTTATTCATTCAGGGCACTTCGATCGGCCAAAGAAGTTATTAAGACTGAACACGAAATGGCACGAAGTTAAGGAGCTAAGGCTCAAAATCAAGAATCAGAATTCTTTGACCCAATATGCTCAGAAGTCGAGCAGGTAGAAAATTAGAGAGAGCCCATCATTAATTTTATAAAACATGGTAGACTCCCAAAAGACCGTGTCAAGCAAAACAGTGTGCGTCAAATGTCTACCAAGTATACCCTCCTTGAAGGAGACACTCTCTTTAGACAGTCATTTGACGGTATTCTTCTTAGATGTGTGGACGTGCAAGAAGCAAACAAGGTACTAGAAGAAGTACACTCATGCATCTGTGGACTACACCAGTTTGGCCCTAAGCTCTATGAACGAATATGCAAATTGGGGTACTATTGGCCTTCAATGATTACCGACTCCCTAAACTATGCCAAGAAGTGACAGGTCTGCTAAATACACTACAGCCTTGTTCATTCGCCTCCAGAGCCCTTGCACCCTATAGTGGCATCATGGCCCTTCTCACAATCGGCAATGGGTCATGTATTTATTCTAGCTGCAATAGATTACTTCTCCAAGTGGGTTGAAGCGGTCCCCCTTAAGCAAGTTCCTAGGACCACAATGGCTAATTTCGTCCGACATCACATCATATACCTTTTCAGAGTGCCTGACCGGATTATATCTGATAATGGCCCTCAGTTCAGAAGTCATCACATCAATCTCTTAGTTAACCAGTTTGGTTTCGAGTGGAAGTACTCAACTATGTACCACCCTTGGGCCAACGGATAAGCTGAGGCTTTCAATAATTCCTTGGGCAACGTTTTAAGGAAATCGATATCAAAGACGAAGAAGAACTAGCACGAGAAACTTCTTGAAGCGATGTGGGCCTATCGCACTACCACACGAAGTGCCACTGATTCCACTCCCTATTCCTTGGTCTATAGAGGTGAGGCAGTCTTACCCCTCGAGATTCAACTACCCTCATTACGGGTCGCCATACATCAAGGACTGACTGAAGATGAGAGAGTCAATCTTCGCTATCAAGAATTGGATGCGCTTGATGAAAAGAGAATGCAAGCCTAGCAGAATCTTGAGCACAATCAGGGGAGAATGAAGACAGCCTTTGACAAGTCAATCAAGGTTTGCACATTTACCCTTGGAGATCTGGTTCTAGCTGTTAAAAGGCCGATTGTCATGCATGGACGGCGTCAAGGGAAGTTTGAACCCAAGTGGGAAGGTCCCTTTATAATAAAAAAGGTCTCGACTGGCACATCCTGATGGAGAGGAGGCAATGCCCCTTATCAATAAGCGATACCTAAAGAAATACTACCCATGATGCATACTCAAAAAGACTCATTGCACAAACAACAAAGAGTTAAAAAAAGATGGTAAAAAGAAGACAAGCAAGATAGTTCAAACAAAGTTTAACTCTTTTTATTGCTCTTTTTATTGCATTAGAAGGAGTTACAAGCTAAAAAAAGGCCCATTATTACGGAGGTTACAAATCTATCATGCAGTATTGCTCTCACAAAGGGAATAACTGCGGTGGAACGTCGCTCTTGCATCTGAGGAAAACAGAATGGCTGCCCTCGGCGTTGCTCTTGCATTTGAGGAGAGGACGGTTACAGGCAAAAAATTTCTTTCGCCATCAGAAGCGTTGCTCGTGCATCTGAGGAGACGATGATGGTTACAGGCCAAAAGTGGCTCTCACAATAAGAGAAGGTGGAAGTGCTTTGATGGGGTATACCAGACATATGAAGCAAAATTCTCTGACAAGGAACTGGCCTATGATGGAGAGCCAACCTTGCTCACAGTGAGGGCCCTTCCACAAAATAACATGGACTTCACTGTTGTGCTGGAGTACTTGGCTTCTGACAGGCATCATAAACGCAACCTTACCATTAGCCATCACCCTTTGCTTACCCAAGTCATCGTTGTGTGTGACAATCACAGCGGGCAACTCTTCCCCTAGCATAACCACAGTTGAAAGCAACTTAATGTCATTCATGAAAGGATCGTCAAGTGAATAGCCACCGCCGCACATGATCAATGTCGTATGCGTCATGTCGCTGGCCATGCACTGATAAGCGCCGGTGTGAGGTTAGCGCCTCTTGTGTCTCTAAAGCCCAGCGGCGGTTGCACTTCTTGAGGACTAATGCCGGCTGTGACTAAGAGGGGTAACGCCGACGGTGTTGGACAAAGGGGGTAACGCCGGCTGAGGCTTAGGCCGGTTGTGTTCACTGTCGCCGCACGTGTTCGCTCGTGACAGTGACCTTTCACCTTCCCGTGACCCTTCGTCTCCTCGGCGATTGTGAACTTTCCCAAGACTCCTCATTTTCCTACGATGACCCAAATCCTCGGCAGCCTTTTGTCTCCCCGTGAGTGTCCGACTACCTGCGACTACTCACTTTCCCTGCGACCTCTGGTTGCCCACTGGGAAACCGTCTCCCCGCTCGCTGGAAACCAACTGTGACACCTCTCCCACTACTCCGATGACTAAGAACCTCTGTCGGAATACCTCAGCAACCCACCGACGTTCTCCCTGCTTCACCTGAACCTTCTGTTCCTCAGCGGAAGCCTCGGTGCTCTCCGATAAACTCTTGCAGACACCCTGTCGAAGCTGCTAAACTTACCGAAATACCTGCGCGCTCGCTGGAAGTTCTCACCAGAAGTCTCTTCTCTCCCACTGTTACACTCTCATTGTTTTACCTTAGGTAAAATAATAAAAATGGGGTCTTCCCCCCTTATATAGAAGACGGTTCCCCAAGGTACCCCTCACAAAGCAAGAATACCAGACAGGACCTTGAAGGCCAAGCAGTAATGAGCCGGATTGGGTTAGGCTCAGACTCGAGGCCCAAAACAGAGGCTTATCGCCGACTGCGCAATGTCAAGCACCACCCTTTAGATGGGCTGGACTGGGTCGGGCTCAGACCCGAGGCCCGAATGGAGGCTTATTGCTGCCCGTCACTAATGCCGCGTGCAACCAATGTTGAACGTAGGGTAATGCCGGCTGTATCGTCGAGTGTGACTAACACCATGTGCAAAGCTACACGCGTCAGTACTATTGTCGCCTATGACCACTAGTGCTATGTGCACCATTGACTATCGCCGCGTATGTTACTGTTGTCCATGGCTAGCGTCGTGTATGTCTGAACTTGATTATCACTGTGAGTATTCTACCACTATCCCTAGTGGAGTTGCATTAAAGCCATAACCTCTGTCATCCTCAGTGGAGTTGCATCCAGGTCGTTCCACCCAGCTCATGACTGGTCATCCCCAATGGAGCTAGATGTAGGCCGTTGTCCCTCATCCCGAGTAGGAACTACACTCGTACTGCAGCCCATTGATCCCCAGCGGGAGTTAAAGTCGTGCTTACCCCTCTACTTCCCTGTGGATCAGCCACGTACGAAGCTATCATATCCCTAGGAGTCAGGTTACTTTCATGAGCCTATTCCCCATGGAGTTCCTTAGGGAGTCATACGTCCCCTAATCCCCAGTGAAGTCTGCTTCCTATCTAAAACCCCTGCTATCATTTTACCCCAGTGAGTCAGATAGCTATCCACAAACCTATTCCCCATAAAGATTTTTCACCTACTAGACGACCCACACTATGGTCTGTGCTGCATGACCTTAAACTGCACAGCCTTGGTCTAGATGCACGACCTTAAACTCCATGGTCCAAACTACATGACTTTAAACTATAGCACTATGGTCCAAACTACATAACTTTAAACTTTAGCACTATGATCCATGTTGCACGACCTTAAACTCCATGGTCCAAACTACATGACTTTAAACTGTAGCACTATCGTCCAAACTACATAACTTTAAACTTTAGCACTATGGTCCATGTTGCATGACCATAAACTGCACAACCTTGGTGATGCATGACTCCATGGTCCAAACTACATGACTTTAAACTGTAGCACAATGGTCCAAACTACATGACCTTAAACTGTAGCATTATGGTCCAAATTACATGACTTTAAAATGTAGCACTATGGTCCAAACTACATGACTTTAAACTATAGCACTATGGTCCGAACTACATGACTTTAAACTATAGCACTATGGTCCGAACTATATGACCGTAAACTGTAGCGGAGGTCTAGTTGCGCAACCTTAACTACATGATCTTAGTTGCTTCCTAGTTGCATGACTTTAAACTACATAACCACAGTCCAAGCTATATAACCTTAAACCACAATGCACGCCCTGGCTGCATGACATTAAAAGGCTTAGCACCATGGTCCAAACTATATGACCTTAAAATTGTAGCGAAGGTCTAGTTGCATGCCCTTAAACTGCATGGTCCTAATTGCATGACTCTAAACTGCATAACCACGGTCCAAGCTATATGACCTTAAAGCATAGAGCACGTCTTGGCCGTATGACGTTAAACTTCTTTGCACAGGTCCCAAAGGCATGACCTTAAATACGCCTCCACACGCACACACACACGCTTTACGTGCATCTTCACGCACGTCTTCCCTAACCACCCATTCGTGTGCGTGTTTCACCTTCATTTTCTCCCCAGTTAGTTTGTTCATTTCGTCACTCTCCATCATTCCCCAGTGAGTCTCACCGTGCTCACAAAAAGGTGAGTCATCTCGCCATCCATACTCACCGTCAGCTAGTGGGTCACCACTTTTCCACCTTCCATTCATACATCATCCATCTTTCATAGGTAGCCTCATGTCATCTCCCCAAAGTGAGTCAAAACCACCACCATACTCACTCCATGGCCTCCACAGACTGTCATCCGTCTCTACTATTGTCCAGTTCTATGACCTTAAAATGTAGTACACGTCCTGGCCGCATGATGATAAGAGGCTTTGCATAGGTCCCGAAGGCATAACCATAAATATGCGTTCACAAAAAAAAAAGAAAAAGGGCATGGTGTATACCTGGACAAGGGAACGCCATGAGTAAAAATGATGGACTGGAATTGTCAGTAAACCATGAGTAAAAGAGTTCCGTGAGAATAAAAACTCGGGCTCGGTGAAAACCCGAAAGGGCACCGTGAGTAAAAATTAAAAACAAGGATGGACATGGTCAAAAGGTCATGAGTAAAAGAGCCCCAAATAAAAGGAAGTTAGTGAAAATTGTCTTTACGGCACCACTTCCCAAGTCCAAGTGAAAATTCGCAAAGGACGCTTGGACCAATAAACAGGTTGATGCAACACTCACCTCAATAGGCGGCTTTAGCAACATTCTAAAGAGAAAAATCCCTAGTGTCATAGTACCATCCAAAAATATGAGCATCAAGCAAGATTTCGATAGCTTGAGTCCATTTACAAAAAGATTCGAAAAGACAGAAGACTCGCCAAGAAGGCAAGACAAGTCTTAGGACAAAGAGCACTATTCTCACGAGGTCACCAAACACACTCCAAAATGCTAAAGATGCCCCAAGAAGGTCAAGCCAGCCAAAACTTGGACCTGCTATGTAATGACACTGCTAGCAGGGGGCAGGGGTTATACCCACAGCTGGTCACCTCGATAAATTGAGGTACCCTGCCCAACTGAGTACAATCTGGTGCACCACGCAAACGGACGCCAACCAAAGACCCTTCAGCACATCATCCACAACCAACAACACAACAAACACATTGCAAAATGTTAAAGACGCTCTAAGAAGGCCAAATTCAGCCAGAACTTGGACCTGCTATGCAACAACACTACTAGCAGGGTAAGGGTTATACCCACAGTTGTTCACCTCGATAAACTGAGGTACCCTACCCAACTGAGTACAATCTGGTGCACCACACAAACGGTCACCAACCAAAGGCCCATCAGTAGACCACCAACAAACCCATACCAAAATGGGAAAAATGCCCTTTAGCATGGCACTCGACCGCCAGACGTGCCTGATTCTGATCAACAAGGTCTGTACAAAATCCTTAGCTGTCAGAATCACAATTAGTCCCTTGAGGGTGAGGACTTCGACAGGATCCCCCAAAAAAGTTACTTATCCCTTAAAATCTCCATGGATAGACTTGTATATTACATCCAAACATCTGAGCATCCTAGTTGCAACATTGCGTGAATCTCCTCGGCATTCACGTGGTCTTGTCACTAAGAAGAAAAAAGTAATAAATTCGAAGGAGATTTTCTGAATGTTATCCTTCTTGCTTCTCTTGAAGCACACCATTTGGTGGGGCAAGCTGTTTGAAAACATTTTTCAGCACCTTAGTCTCCGATGCGGAATGAAAAGATGAAGCAGGTCAATAAAGCCTTGACATACTGTGAGATTCTTGATAGTCTCAGAATTTCCCTAGAACAGGTAGAAATCTTCCTAAGCACTTCAAAAGGCCTCTTGCCAAGTTTCGTCATGATTCGACATGTCTATGGCAATGCAGACAAAGAAACAATTTCGAAAAAATCAGCCTCTACCACCTTGAAATGGACCCTATCACTAGAACTATATTTTTGGTACACCAAAAATCCATGGGACCACCGCCGTTGGATCCATCCAGGTCGAAAACCCATATGGGTCAAGTGTCGGCTTAATCAGGCACTCTAGGACAAAGTTATGGGTAAAATACCAATAAGGGGTAAGCTGCATACTATTCCCCTGGGCCTTCTTACACCAAATCACCATTAAAGGTAGTTCTTTTTACAGTCTCGGACAATGAGTTTCGGGGGCCATATCTCACTTGTCTTGAGTCGGATCACGCTCAAATTTTATGTGTGTTCGTCTCATCAAGACGAGTGTTTTGATATATGGCACACCCCATGAGGACTTTGGAACAAGGAGAAAAGCTAGAGAGACGTTGCTAATCTGTGAAGAAAGTTGTACACGTCCTGGCCGCATGATGATAAGAGGCTTTGCATAGGTCCCGAAGGCATAACCATAAATATGCGTTCACAAAAAAAAAAGAAAAAGGGCATGGTGTATACCTGGACAAGGGAACGCCATGAGTAAAAATGATGGACTGGAATTGTCAGTAAACCATGAGTAAAAGAGTTCCGTGAGAATAAAAACTCGGGCAAGGTGAAAACCCGAAAGGGTACCGTGAGTAAAAATTAAAAACAAGGATGGACATGGTCAAAAGGTCATGAGTAAAAGAGCCCCAAATAAAAGGAAGTTAGTGAAAATTGTCTCTACGGCACCACTTCCCAAGTCCAAGTGAAAATTCGCAAAGGACGCTTGGACCAATAAACAGGTTGATGCAACACTCACCTCAATAGGCGGCTTTAGCCACATTCTAAAGAGAAAAATCCCTAGTGTCATAGTACCATCCAAAAATATGAGCATCAAGCAAGATTCGGATAGCTTGAGTCCATTTACAAAAAGATTCGAAAAGACAGAAGACTCGCCAAGAAGGCAAGACAAGTCTTAGGACAAAGAGCACTATTCTCACGAGGTCACCAAACACACTCCAAAATGCTAAAGATGCCCCAAGAAGGTCAAGCCAGCCAAAACTTGGACCTGCTATGTAATGACACTGCTAGCAGGGGGCAGGGGTTATACCCACAGCTGGTCACCTCGATAAATTGAGGTACCCTGCCCAACTGAGTACAATCTGGTGCACCACGCAAACGGACGCCAACCAAAGACCCTTCAGCACATCATCCACAACCAACAACACAACAAACACATTGCAAAATGCTAAAGACGCTCTAAGAAGGCCAAATTCAGCCAGAACTTGGACCTGCTATGCAACAACACTACTAGCAGGGTAAGGGTTATACCCACAGTTGTTCACCTCGATAAACTGAGGTACCCTACCCAACTGAGTACAATCTGGTGCACCACACAAACGGTCACCAACCAAAGGCCCATCAGTAGACCACCAACAAACCCATACCAAAATGGGAAAAATGCCCTTTAGCATGGCACTCGACCGCCAGACGTGCCTGATTCTGATCAACAAGGTCTGTACAAAATCCTTAGCTGTCAGAATCACAATTAGTCCCTTGAGGGTGAGGACTTCGACAGGATCCCCCAAAAAAGTTACTTATCCCTTAAAATCTCCATGGATAGACTTGTATATTACATCCAAACATCTGAGCATCCTAGTTGCAACATTGCGTGAATCTCCTCGGCATTCACGTGGTCTTGTCACTAAGAAGAAAAAAGTAATAAATTCGAAGGAGATTTTCTGAATGTTATCCTTCTTGCTTCTCTTGAAGCACACCATTTGGTGGGGCAAGCTGTTTGAAAACATTTTTCAGCACCTTAGTCTCCGATGCGGAATGAAAAGATGAAGCAGGTCAATAAAGCCTTGACATACTGTGAGATTCTTGATAGTCTCAGAATTTCCCTAGAACAGGTAGAAATCTTCCTAAGCACTTCAAAAGGCCTCTTGCCAAGTTTCGTCATGATTCGACATGTCTATGGCAATGCAGACAAAGAAACAATTTCGAAAAAATCAGCCTCTACCACCTTGAAATGGACCCTATAACTAGAACTATATTTTTGGTACACCAAAAATCCATGGGACCACCGCCGTTGGATCCATCCAGGTCGAAAACCCATATGGGTCAAGTGTCGGCTTAATCAGGCACTCTAGGACAAAGTTATGGGTAAAATACCAATAAGGGGTAAGCTGCATACTATTCCCCTGGGCCTTCTTACACCAAATCACCATTAAAGGTAGTTCTTTTTACAGTCTCGGACAATGAGTTTCGGGGGCCATATCTCACTTGTCTTGAGTCGGATCACGCTCAAATTTTATGTGTGTTCGTCTCATCAAGACGAGTGTTTTGATATATGGCACACCCCATGAGGACTTGGAACAAGGAGAAAAGCTAGAGAGACGTTGCTAATCTGTGAAGAAAGTTGTACACGTCCTGGCCGCATGATGATAAGAGGCTTTGCATAGGTCCCGAAGGCATAACCATAAATATGCGTTCACAAAAAAAAAAGAAAAAGGGCATGGTGTATACCTGGACAAGGGAACGCCATGAGTAAAAATGATGGACTGGAATTGTCAGTAAACCATGAGTAAAAGAGTTCCGTGAGAATAAAAACTCGGGCAAGGTGAAAACCCGAAAGGGCACCGTGAGTAAAAATTAAAAACAAGGATGGACATGGTCAAAAGGTCATGAGTAAAAGAGCCCCAAATAAAAGGAAGTTAGTGAAAATTGTCTCTACGGCACCACTTCCCAAGTCCAAGTGAAAATTCGCAAAGGACGCTTGGACCAATAAACAGGTTGATGCAACACTCACCTCAATAGGCGGCTTTAGCCACATTCTAAAGAGAAAAATCCCTAATGTCATAGTACCATCCAAAAATATGAGCATCAAGCAAGATTCTGATAGCTTGAGTCCGTTTACAAAAAGATTCGAAAAGACAGAAGACTCGCCAAGAAGGCAAGACAAGTCTTAGGACAAAGAGCACTATTCTCACGAGGTCACCAAACACACTCCAAAATGCTAAAGATGCCCCAAGAAGGTCAAGCCAGCCAAAACTTGGACCTGCTATGTAATGACACTGCTAGCAGGGGGCAGGGGTTATACCCACAGCTGGTCACCTCGATAAATTGAGGTACCCTGCCCAACTGAGTACAATCTGGTGCACCACGCAAACGAACGCCAACCAAAGACCCTTCAGCACATCATCCACAACCAACAACACAACAAACACATTGCAAAATGCTAAAGACGCTTTAAGAAGGCCAAATTCAGCCAGAACTTGGACCTGCTATGCAACAACACTACTAGCAGGGTAAGGGTTATACCCACAGTTGTTCACCTCGATAAACTGAGGTACCCTACCCAACTGAGTACAATCTGGTGCACCACACAAACGGTCACCAACCAAAGGCCCATCAGTAGACCACCAACAAACCCATACCAAAATGGGAAAAATGCCCTTTAGCATGGCACTCGACCGCCAGACGTGCCTGATTCTGATCAACAAGGTCTGTACAAAATCCTTAGCTGTCAGAATCACAATTAGTCCCTTGAGGGTGAGGACTTCGACAGGATCCCCCAAAAACGTTACTTATCCCTTAAAATCTCCATGGATAGACTTGTATATTACATCCAAACATCTGAGCATCCTAGTTGCAACATTGCGTGAATCTCCTCGGCATTCACGTGGTCTTGTCACTAAGAAGAAAAAAGTAATAAATTCGAAGGAGATTTTCTGAATGTTATCCTTCTTGCTTCTCTTGAAGCACACCATTTGGTGGGGCAAGCTGTTTGAAAACATTTTTCAGCACCTTAGTCTCCGATGCGGAATGAAAAGATGAAGCAGGTCAATAAAGCCTTGACATACTGTGAGATTCTTGATAGTCTCAGAATTTCCCTAGAACAGGTAGAAATCTTCCTAAGCACTTCAAAAGGCCTCTTGCCAAGTTTCGTCATGATTCGACATGTCTATGGCAATGCAGACAAAGAAACAATTTCGAAAAAATCAGCCTCTACCACCTTGAAATGGACCCTATAACTAGAACTATATTTTTGGTACACCAAAAATCCATGGGACCACCGCCGTTGGATCCATCCAGGTCGAAAACCCATATGGGTCAAGTGTCGACTTAATCAGGCACTCTAGGACAAAGTTATGGGTAAAATACCAATAAGGGGTAAGCTGCATACTATTCCCCTGGGCCTTCTTACACCAAATCACCATTAAAGGTAGTTCTTTTTACAGTCTCGGACAATGAGTTTCGGGGGCCATATCTCACTTGTCTTGAGTCGGATCACGCTCAAATTTTATGTGTGTTCGTCTCATCAAGACGAGTGTTTTGATATATGGCACACCCCATGAGGACTTTGGAACAAGGAGAAAAGCTAGAGAGACGTTGCTAATCTGTGAAGAAAGTTGTACGAAAATCATCAGCGACACGCGTCGCTCAAGCTGCCAAATCATGGTGCTCGCGCATCTGATTGGCATGAAACCAATTCCATCGCGTGCGTAAGCTCCAGAGCTACCATTGGTCCGAACGCCGTACATGATGAACGGTCGAATATCACACATGAAGCCAATAAAGTGACTGTAAATTTTGGTAGTGAAATTTCAAATTCCGATACAAACTTCAATGTTGCGAAATCTTCGTCCAAGCATAAAATCGAGCTGCGTTTATTGTCACCCTATCATGGCTTAAAACACGATCTATGGCTCGAAATTGATATCAAATCGATCATCATGCCAAGCCCTACAAGAAAATAATCATCTTTTGATCAAACGGGCTCCAGAGCAACCATGGATTATCTATGGAAGATCACGTATGTTTTAAGGCAGCAATAGAGACTGTTTTGGAATTCCATGAATTGTCAAGAAGGGGAAAATAGTCATTTTGCATCCATTTTTAGAATTTATTTTAATTCAACTAAATTGTAATTATCATCAATTGAGATAGTTTTTTTAGCATCCACCCATGTTTGGGCTCAATTTGATAAATACATGCTAAACCTAATTGTAAAGGGTTGTCCTAATTCCCCCTCAAACTTTCAATTGATCAATAAAGTCCATGTTTCTTCTTTGAGTTCGTGGTTGCATCTTAGAGATAGATAGGAGAGAGAAAAAAAGGGCTGGTACCTTTTGGTAAGGTAATTTTCTCTCTCCTCCTCTCGTATATATCTCTTTCTCTCTCCTCTCTTCTCTATCTTCCCCTCTCCTCTTTTTTTCTCTCTCTTGCTTCCTTTCTCTTTTCTTTCTTCTTCTTTTCTCGGCTTTTCTCTCTTCTTCTCTGTGAACATGCACGGTTGTGGTAGGGCTATGCATATCATCTTCATCCTTCTACTTCTTTAACTCACAAGGCCATGGCAATGTTGTGTGTCTCCCATTCTCTATTTCTTCTTCTTCTCTATTTTTCTCTCTGTCTCTCACTGTCTGAACAGGCATGGCGATGGCAACGCTGTGCACGAATCTCTCTTTCTGTTTCTTTCGCTCTCTTCTTCTCTATCTCACACACATGGCGATGGCAACGTCGTGTGAGTTTTCTTCTCTCTCTTGTTCTTTATCTCACACACAAGGCGATGGCAATGTCGTGTGAGTTTTCTTCACTCTCTTCTTCTCTATCTCACACACACCATGATGGCAACGCCATGTGAGTTTTCTTCTCTCTCTTTTTCTCTATCTCACACACACGGCAATGGCAATGCCGTGTGAGTTTTCTTCTCTCTCTTCTTCTCTACCTCACACACACGGCAATGGCAACACCGTGTGAGTTTTCTTCCCTCTCTTCTTTTCTATCTCACACACACGACGATGACAACGCCGTGTGAGTTTTCTTCTCTCTCTTCTTCTCTATCTTACACACACAGCGATGGCAACGCTGTATGAGTTTTCTTCTCTCTCGTTTTCTCTGTCACACACACAACAATGACAACGCCATTTGCATTTTCTTCTCTCTCTTCTTCTCCATCTCACACACACAACAATGGCAACGCCGTGTGCATTTTCTTCTCTCTCTTCTTCTTCTTCTTCTTCCTCTTTTCTTTCTTTCTTTATTCTCTCTCTGCTCTATTTTTCTTTCTGTCTCTCTCTGTTTGAACACGCACAACGATGGCAACGCCATGCACGAATCTCTTTCAGTACTTTCTTCTCTATGCTCTATCTTTTGCTCTGTCTCTCTCTGTCTGAACATGCACGGCAAGGGCAACGCCGTGCACAAATCTCTTTTTCTATTTTCTTCTCTCTGAGACACACACGACAGTGGCAACGCAGTGCGTGTTTCTTTGTCTTCTCTTTCCTTATTCCTCCTCTCTTTCCTAATCTCTTTCCTAATCTCTTTCCTTCTTTCTCCTTCAGCTCTTTCCCAATTTCACTTCTCACTTTCCTTTGTCATCTCTTCTTTCCTTTCTTCTCTCTCTACTTTCCTTTTCTCTTCCTCTTTACTAAAATCCTCTTTCCTCTTCCCTGTCTTTCTTGCCTTCACTCAGATTTCTTTTCTCTCTCCTCTCCAGTCGTGCACGACGATGCTTATCATCGGGTATGACGTTCTCAGCCTTCCTTTATCTTCTGAAAATATGCGTAGTGAGCCGGGCCTTAACCAGAGTGACGGGTCAGGCCTCTGTCCAAATTTCCCCTTTCCCATGTGGTGCACGGCAATGCTCATCGCCATGCATGACACTCCTTACTCATTCATGTCTCTTCTTCTATCATGGACAGCGGAAGTCCATCATCGTCTATGCTTCTCTCTTCCTTTTTCTCTCTTCTTTCTCTCTTCCGTTCTCTCTCTTCTTTTTCTCTCTCCTCTTCTCCCTCTCCTTTCTCTTTCTTCTCTTCTCTCTCCTTTCCCTCTTTTCTCTTCTCTTTCATTTTTCTCTTCTTCATCTTCTCTCGCCTTTCCTCGCTTTTCATTCTCTTCTCTCCCATTCCTCTCTGCTTTTCTTATCCCTTATCTGCCTCTTTTTTCTTCTTCTTCCTCCCTCATTTGACCAAAGGGCAAGCCTAGCATTGTCACAGTAGTCTCGTAGTTGGGCGGTATTGCCGACGTGCCGGTTTTGTTACCGTACTCGTCTTGCTGCTACATCAAACTTGCCATTGTGCCAGGTTGGTTGGTGTTAGTGTTCTGTAGTCGATTAGTACTGTCGTCGTACCGGTCTCGTTATCATGCCAGTCTTGCTACCACGTTAGGTCAATCATCATGCTAATCAGCCATTGTGCTAGGCTCGTCACCCGGTCAAATGTCTCTTTCTTTTCTTCTTCTTCTCTCTTCTTCCTTCTCCCAACCCTCATCTCATCATTTCTTCTCTTTTCTCCTTTGAATGTGCACACCTTGTGCATATTCACCCAAAGACAAGGTGGGATCCTTCGGCCCACTTGTCTTGTAAAATTAACCATGTGTATATGATTGCAGAAACAGGAGAATATGATTGCAGAAACAGGAGAATACAGGCCAAGGGACGCGATTTCGAACTAGTTGTAGGACTGAGGGGACTTTCTTCGTGATCTAAGAGGGTGTCCACACGAGCCAGCCCGAGTAAATCCCGAACCCACCTTAAATTCCTATCTCATCGGTTGGTATACCTGCCCTTGCTCTTGTGCGAGGTTCCCGAGAGAGCGATCTCAAAGTCCCGGGTTCCCCTGAAACAAGAGATGCGTGTTGCCAGATAATTCAGATCCGGAGAGCGATATCGAAGTACCTCACTAGAGTCCTTTTCACCTATTCAGAATACATAGGAATAAAGGACTAGTAGACAATAGAAGCCAAAACCCTTCTAATTGGAATCAAGAATTTTAACCATTCTTGGGGAAGAATACAACAGATTGAAGGAGATGCCCAAAACATTATTAACTGGGGTTCTGGGATAAGTGATCCACCTTGGTATTGGAGACATATTTTTTATGAGATTGAACACTTATGCAGGGACTTGGAAGTCATTTGG
Source organism: Amborella trichopoda (assembly GCF_054954075.1). Taxonomy (NCBI): domain Eukaryota; kingdom Viridiplantae; phylum Streptophyta; class Magnoliopsida; order Amborellales; family Amborellaceae; genus Amborella; species Amborella trichopoda. The sequence goes on along the minus strand of NC_142347.1, from coordinate 9,070,823 downwards.
AAGCACACCCGAAGGGCCGCAAACGCAGATGCACTCGCTAAAGAAGTTGCCCGACAACATACCTAACTAGATGCAGTTAGTCTGGGTGAAGGAGAAAAACTACAAGCCCCCACACAGTTTTCTTTTGTTTGTTTCGTAATAGTTTGTGTAAAGGGCCAATACTATAAGCCCTACTATGCTTTCCTTTGTCCGCTTTTATAACTGGGATTCTATGCTTTCCTTTTGTCCGCTTTTGTAATTGGGCATATCTATAAGCCCTTCTCAATGGTTGTGTCTGTCTCGTCTGGTCCTCCACTTAGGGACCATTACACAGCTGAGGTCCACGCGTGGTGGACCTCACTGTACCGATGTAACTCCTTTTATTTAATGTTAAGTCAACTTTTATCAAATAAAAAGCAAAAAAATTAAAAGAATAGACACCAATATGGAACAACTGTATATCTCTTTGATGCAGTAGTTATATTCCTTCTTCTACTACCCCAGTAGGGAGGATTCCATTATTTGGGAGCTCACGACTAATGGGTTCTTTTGAGTAAAGTCTTTGTATACTGATATTAGCAAAGACAAGATACTTAGCGTGCATAATCAGAACACATGGAATTGGAACATCAAGGCTTCCTTAAAGAGTGAGAACTTTCCTGTGGTTACCCGAACAAAACCGCAAACGAACAGCAGAACAACTGAGGAAGAGAGATAGAGTATTGGTGAACATATGTATTCGGTTCAAGCAAGATGTAGAAAGTAGTAACCATCTCTTTCTCTATTGCCTTCTTACAACTTCTCTATTGCCCTCTTGAGCTTAGTGAGGTTCATCAATGGATTATTATAGAAGAGGACTGTGTGAATGTGATCAGATGGTGCTTGAATCCTTGCAACTCTTTGGCAAATGACCTCCACCATGGATTTATCCTTCAGAACATGGAGGTCACTTTTTATACCCTTTTAATCAAAAAACTTTTGTAACCCTCCTTTTCCCTTTCCACCCATTAAAAAGGTTTTTTGGTTGAAATGGTATAAAAATATTTTTCAGGGTTATTTTTTATGAATAAAATATAGCTTGAAAGAAAAACGAAAGGAAAGTCTATCCTGAAATAATATAAAAAATTAGGGTTATATCCGAAATTTTCCCTTTTATTGTGCTGACAAGAAATGAAGTGACACATATTTGGTTCATACTTTTGAACATATAAAAATGTATTCCAAGTGAAAGATATTCACCGTAAAATGACTTTTTTTATAAAAAAAGAACTCACCACATGAAGTGGGGGAAAATTACAAAACATTATTTTCCCATCGAACCTAAATTAGACTATCTCAAAATTCAAGTTTTAAAGAGAAAGTATTGGAAATAGGTCAGGAGCTCATGAACGGCATCGGGCTCTCTGACCACAGCCTTGCAGGCATGTTGCCATTGTGAGGTTCCCGTTGATCTCATATGCCCTGGGAAAATACGCAGAAAGCCACCCGAAGACATAATGCACTAGGAAGCTCATGGTAAAATGCCCCGGGAGTAGAGAGAGAAAATATGTCGAATTTTAAGTTGTAAATAGAGAAGCTACCTCAAAATTTGAGAGAGAAACTATACCAAATTTCAAGTTTTAGAAAAAATATCTCAAATTTTTTGAAAAAGAAACTATCTTAAAATTCTTAGAAAAATAAACTATTTCAAAAATTTACAGAGAGAAGCTATCTCAAATTTCAAAGTTTTAGATAGAGATATCATCTTAAAATTTTTAGAGAGAGTAAAACTAACTCAACTCTCAAAATTCTAAATAGAGAAACTCTCAAAAATTTTAGAGAGATAAACTAATGTTCAATTTTAAATTTTAGAAAGAGAAACTATCTCAAAATTTTTAGAGGGAGACACTACGTAAAATTTCAAGTTTTAGAAAGAGAAACTATCTCAAAAATTTTAGAGTTGGAAAACTATCTTAAATGTTCCAGAGAAAGTAGCAAATTTGAGAGAGAGAAATAAATTCATAATTTTTAGAGAGAGAAATTATATCAAAATTTAAGTTTTAGAGAGAAATGTTATCTCAAAATTTTAGAGATAAATTGTTATAAATTCTTTAAAAGGGAAACTATCACAAAAAATTTATAGAGAGAAGCTATCTTAAATTTCAAAATTTTATAGAAAATACAATATCAAAATTTTTAGATAGAGAAACTATCTTAAATATTCAATTTTAGATAGATAAAATATCTTAAAATTCGGATAAAGCTTTCAAATATTAGAGAAGGAAACCATCTCAAAATTTTTAGAGAGAAACTATCTTAAAAGTTTTAGAGACAAAAACTATATCAGAGTTTTTAAAGGTAGAGGCTATCTCAAATTAAAAAATTTCTTGTAGAAGGCTTTCAAATATTAGAGAAAGAAACCATCTCAAAATTTTTAGAGAGAAACTATCTTAAAAGTTTTAGAGACAAAAACTATATCAAAGTTTTTAATGGGAGAAGCTATCTCAAATTTAAAATTTCTTAAAAGAGAAAATATCTCATAATTTTTAGAGAGAGAAACTATATTAAATTTCAAGTTTTAGAGAGAAATTATCTAAAAATAGAGAGAAACTATATTAAATTTCAAGTTTTAGAGAGAAATTATCTCAAATTTTTAGAATGAGAAACTAAGTTGGATTTTAAGAGAGAAATTATCTCAAGGTGTTCAGAGAGAAGCTACTCAAATTTTAAATTTTTAGAGGGAAAAACTATTTCAAAATTTTAGAAAGAAAAACTATCTCAAATTTGTTTCGAAAAGAAAAATTATCTCAAACCTTTTAGAGGGAGAAACTATAATAAATTACAAGTTTTAGAGAGAAACTATATCAAAATTTGAGTTTTAGAAAGTGAAATTATTTCATAGTATTTAGAAGAAAAAACGATATCAAATTTCAAATTTTAGGGAAACTGTCTCAAAATTTGCAAAGAGAAACTACATCAAATTTCAAATTTTAGAGAGAAAAACTATCCCAAAACTCTTAGGGAAAAACTCTTAAAATTTTATAGAGAGAAACTATCACAAAAATTTTAAAGAAATATGCTATCTCAAAATTTAATTTTAAAAAGCTACTTTGGCGTAAATGCAAACATAAATTTTATTGGAATCAATAGTATAATTTAAAAAGTACTTGGAGGGAGCGTATGCTTAGGCCATATAGTCCAAAGGGTATCTAGGCGGTCAAGGGGTCCAGGCCGCCAACGCGGTCGAGGGGTCCAGGCCATGTTTCAAAAAGCAGATATCCATATAGATAATTCAGTGTTTCAAAAAGTGCTAGGCGGCATCTAGACGGTCTAGGTCCAGGCACCTAGGCGGTCGGGGGTCCAGGCCGTGTTTCAAAAAGCGCTAGGTGGCACCTAGGTGGTCGGGGGTCCAGGCCGTCCAGCTCCCAGACAGGCCCCTAGAACCTGGGTGGCCTAGTAGATTTTTTTTTTTTGGGTTTTCTCTCTAAAATTGCCTCTAATGTGTTTTAAATTTCAAATGAACCTAAAAGTGACCCAAAAATCCCCTTGGGTAATCCGTCCAGCCTATTGGCCCGCCTAGACGCTGGCCGATCCGCTTTTTAAAACTATTATATATATGCTTCCTTGTTTTTTTTATCATGTTATGTTCTCTCTCTCACACTGGGCCTCTTTCTAAATACGTTTTACTAAATATAGTAAAAACACAAGCTTGAGCAATTCTTTCCCTATAGATTGTTAGTATATGTAAAATTGTGTTTTTTTTGTAAAACTTTTCCTGTCAAACTATTTCACGCAAACGAAACGACCCTTAAGATTTTCCCAGCATAAGAACTACATTTCCAAGCAGAACTCAACTTTCAATTATATAGCTTAGGCCTCAAACTTTTTTCTAGTTCATACATATTGTCATGGTAATAAATGACTATGCAATTTAATGTAATATAATCAAGAGGTTGCACTGTAATGGAGAGAAGGGACAATTGTAGGGGTTCATATTATATGGAGCTTAAATAAATTCGCCTAGCATCTGATGAGCCCATATGGTGGTGTGTAGTCCTGATATAGTTACCCTGTTCCCTTAAGTTCTTCTAACGAATTACTATTAATGGAATAATCAAATCAAATATATGGCCAATTGTTTACAGGACGAGCATTTAAATACTTTGCGATTTGGCAAAAAGATAAGATCCTGTAGCATGGAATTGGAACCGCAGAGAATCACTCTGATTGTCAACAATTCAATATTGAGAAATCAAACAATCTAGAAAATGCAGTTCTTAATAAAATGCTTACTACTATGTACATTGCATCCCCATCAAAGAAAAGTCGATCTATTTTCATGTTTCTTGCTCCATATATTCATTCATATAATAATCTCCCTAGAGCATATATGTCTTCTCAGCAAATTACTTTTCTACGGCGACAACCCACCCGAAGTTGTCCTCCATGAGTCCCCACTGGATACCCGTGAGTGCAGAATATAGTTGCTGAGATACCTTACCAACTCCGCCATTTCCATATTGCATCCTGCAAATGATACAAATTGCATTAAGGTCAAATTTTCATTGAATTGCCAGCATCGCGACAATGAGACCGTGAGCCTTGAAAGAAACAAGTTTGACAGACATTATAGATGTTCCACTCATAAGCCATATTATGTAGGGCCCTATATTCCTCATATATACTACTGGAGTGGCAAGGGGAACATATGGATGCAGTGCAAATGGACTGGGACTCAGGAATGCATGGTAGGATTTTGGGGAATTCGCTATATTAGATATCATTTTAAATGCATTAGCTTTACAGTTGGTCAGACATAGCTAAGAGTCTTGGAAACCTAAACATTAGAGTCTTGTGATTGGTCCATGGTGAGACGTGCCCTAAATTCCGCAAAAAGCAAGTGTTGTACAGATTGAGTTAGGTAGTGTCCTAGGTTGCCTTGAGGATGTTCTTAGTCCTAATAAAATAACAATATAATGTGGAAATTCAACTATGAAGTCCTTCTGCAACCTTCCCAAATCCTCAATAAGAGCTAAGAGGTAATTTACACTAGCTAAACTAAACCCTAACCAATCCTGTCAGTCATTTGTTGTTATATTTTTCTTCTGTCCTCTTCTATCCATGTATATGCCTCAGTTTGCATGACTACTCCAGTAATGAGTGACAGCTCAACTCCCAAAAAAGTGAAGGTATGGGATTTCTTTCAAAATTTGTCCATGAATGATCCACATCTTTTTCTTCCCAAATTTGTTTGAGGTTTCATGGATCGCACTTGAGAGGGGAAAAGCTGAAGAGGGATTGGGCTATGAGAATTAATGCCCATGAAATGTTTTGAAATGTTTTGGTGTTTTTGTGTGGAGGGAGGGTGGGGTGGGGAGGGGGGTATGACATGATTTTGGAAGGTGCTTAAATGGATTGCTTGAGAGTTGGGACTAAAGAGAACATAGTAAGAAATTTATAGATCTTTTGGAAGCATAATCTCCAATAATTATTGGGGTTTAGCTCTATCAACCCAATGAATGGAAGCTAATGATTATAAGAGCCAACACAAGAGCCAGGCAAGTGCCTTGTGTACCGAGCCACCAAAAGGCAGGCCAAAGCTTACAGTGAACACATATCCTACATTTTTCAGGATGGATCCTATCAGGACTCTTTTAAAACCTTTCATAGGATTTGTAGACATTGGAAATTCTTCGGGGGGTATAAACTAGAGAGTTCTGTTGATAAGTTTCGCGTTGTCTCTTGTTTCTACTTGGCCCCACTACAGTGAAATTGACCACAACAGACTAATGTAACCAAAAGATATACCAGAGGTCACTATCACCAAGTTTCAAGTTCTCAATAGTTGTTCTTCCTTTGAAAACACAAAACTAATTACACGATAAGGGGCACACCATTTGCAGGAACAATTACAAAGGAACTACACCAGAAGTGCTCTGGAAGAAAACTTTTACAAGAGTACGACGGTACACACTAGCAATTAAAAGGTATGCATCAAAGAACACATCAAAAATAAATAAAAAAATGAAAAACCTGGCGTTTGAAGATATAGTTGCTTACTTTTTCCTCTCATATGTGATACTTCCAACTGGAGACACAACCACTGCACATCCTGTGCAGAAAACCTCATCGGCTTCAAACAACTCCTCCACTGGTATAGGCCGCTCCTCAACCTGCATAATGGGGCAAGTGATTCAACCATCATCAAGAAACCATAATGGTACAACATCCATGATGTCAGAAAATCACCACAGATTCCATAAAAACAAATGCATCTCCTAAAAACGCAAGCATCCAACATCCACAGAAGCAATAAGATTCATATTTTGCTGATGATGGTTGAGGAGTGGCCTATACCACTTCCATAATGGGGCAAGTGGTTCAACCATCATCAGCAAACCATATTGGTTCAACATTCGTGATGTCGGAAAATCACTACAGGTTCCTAAAACACAAATGTATCTCCTGAAAACACAAGCATCCAACATCCACAGAAGCGATAAGATTCATATTTTGATCCGGAAAGTAATTTTGCTATCATTTTTTCCCTTTATCTATCACCTACATGAGACAAACACCAAAGCCTAAAAACTGAGAAGAGCTCCATAGCACTAGAATTGTGCACTCAAATAATCTAAGGATTTATATTTAAGAGGAAAAATAATTGAAAGATTATAAATTCTAGATGTTAAAACTCAAATGTCATGGCATATGACATGAAATTCAGAACTTTTAATATCTACAACACCAAATAATTTTCTTCCTATAATCACGCCTTCAATATAAAAGGATGTGGAGAAGCCATCCAAGAACATTGAAATATTTCTTCAGTACCAGAAAGAAACATATGAGATAGCATAAATAGCCTTGTTGCAACTCAGTCATCACAAAAGTTATTAATATCAAAGCTTTTGCCTTCCATACTTCCCAAATAGCATCCATCCATGACAAAATCACAATTGTAAAATGATGTACAAACTTTAGTACTTAGTTAAATGCAATTCATTTCACATTGAGGTAACTAGCTGCAAGTTGAGTACCTTGTATCCTTCATTTTGAGCAACATCGATAATACTCAACCGTGTAATTCCTGGCAAAATGGTCCCTTTTATTGGCGGAGTTAAAATTGTTTTCCCCTATTCAGCGAAGATGGACAAAGAAACATGTAAGGAGCACAGGCAGAGCATAAATAAGTTATCTACCATAATCTTGGTTAAAAATGATAAATAGCATGCATCAATGACATACAAGTAACACGCAAAATAATCCCGAAAAAAACCCATCATTTGTAAGTAAATATTTGATAGGGATCATTTACTAGAAGAACGTATTGGCACAATTAGATCAGATTCTAACACATAGTTGTTGGAAGTGGGAGCAGGAGCAAAGAATTTACCACATAGTTGCCACATGCTAGAACCTCCCTAGCCAGAGAGCTCTTTTCAAACAATTATTTAATTGATAAAACAAAAAGAAATTACAAATAAGAAATTTTATTAAGAATTTAGAATATCCAACAATTCCCACATATAAAAGTAAAGAATGGGAAAAATTTATTTAAGGAATAGGCCAGGGGCCTGGGTGGTTAGTGTGCTTGAGCAACAAAATGACATTTGGGGTTCTATTCTTACCTGCTATATAAACCCATCAAAACATATTTATGAATAAACTAATTGTTTCTAATTCATATATTTTTATATTCCTTTGAGTTGTAGTTTATGTACCAATAATATTATGATGATGCACATCGGGATAACAAATAACACTACAAGGGCGTTGATTTCTTATTGATAAAAAAAATGCTTTATTTACCATTTCAAGCTCTAAAACCTTAACAAGCATATCAAGCTACTTTATTTAGAATTTTACACATCACAACCTCCAAAAGTATTAGAGAGTTAGAGACAATATGATTGCAATTAAGATAAAAATAAATCATCGGTTCAGCCTGCTCCTTCGACCGGCTAGAGGTGATCCCCAAAAAGTGGGGACTGAGCTAACAAATTTAAAATTTGCAAGCCCATTGAGATACCTATTCTAAAGCGTCTAAGGGAGATCCCATATCAGGATCTACATGAATTGGGAGATCCCAGTAACTATGGTCTAGCATAACATTTCGATCACGAGTGATCTAAGAAGATGATCGAAAAGCCGTCCGTCCAACCGCCTAAGCGGACTTTTGGATAAAACGCCTAGGCAGTTATAAAGTGGACACTATTAAGCGGCCAGAACTAGGCACCCGCCTAGGCACCCAAGATGCGTGACTAGGCGGTTAAAAGGACAGGAAAAGGCATCTGCCTAGGCATTTTATCCTTTTCCAAAAAAAGAAAAAGAAATATACTCAATTTGAGTATTATTACCATCTATGTGTAGTCTTTTCAGACTTAAAAGATTTTTGTGTAGTCTATATTGATGATATTCTAGTATTTTCTAAATCACTAGAAGATCATAAAAAACACTGAAAATAGTTAGTGATAAATTCCTAGACTGGAATTATCCTAAGTCCTAAAAAGATTGAAGTAGAAAAAACTTCAATTCAATTTCTTGGAATAATCTTGGACAACCAAGGGATAAGATTACAAGAACATATTATTACAATCTTGGACCAGCAAGGGATAAGATTACAAGAACATATTATTTCAAAAATAAAAAAATTTCCTGGCAAACTTGTAGATAAAAAACATCTACAGAGTTTTTAGGAATCCTTAATTATGGGCGAAACTTTATTCCAAACCTCTCCAAAAAGGAACAACCTTTATTGAAAAAACTCAAGAAAAATAAAGAATTTATTTGGGAAAATAAGGACTCCAAAGCAGTCATAAGTACAATAATAATATTGCTAATGATATTTATATATTTTTTAATTTTTAATATTATACATCTAACAATAATATCATAATCAAAATCATTAAACATAATAAATTTATTTAGTATTAATAATAATATTGGATAGAGGGGAAGGAGAGAGAATACAATGATAGAGAGTAAACATTCATGTAGGAGAGATATAGATGAGAGAGAATCCATTAAGAAGAGAGAATTCACAGAGAAAGAGATTTTTTTTTTTAAACTTTCAAAGAAAGAAAATATATTGAGAAAAAGAGATGGTGTATTTTTTTTTTTTTTTTTAGGGGGGGGAGAGAGGGGGGAGAGTAAATATTAAAGATAAGAGAGAATCTATTAAGAGGAAAGAGAGAGTGAATATGGTCATGAATATGGGAGAGTAATAAATATGTAAGTGAAAGTTAAAATTGGAATAAATAAAGTCTAAAGGATTAAAATGAAAAAAGAAAAAAAGATACTTGGCATGAGAATAAGATGGTCCTCCTCTCACTTTATATATAATAATAGAATGATAGACAGATAGATAGATATAAATCACATAGAATGCATTAAATCCTTGTATCTGTGAACCAGAACTCAACACTGGCCATAGAAAATCAGGCTATGACCAGCACAGCCCGAAAAAAAATCAGATGGCAGTAGTAACGCAACTCCATCACTACATTCAACTGAACACATACCATCAACATGTCCTAAGAAATATTAACGTCAAGCACTGATTTCCATTCAAGTGTAAACATGATAAGAAGTGCACCGATGCAAACTTAAAGGAGTAGAAACTAGAATCATCAAAACTTTCCAACAGGTTGCAGGGAAAATTTTATTTTTACTCAAAAAAAGCGCACAAATGAGGATAAATAAAACAAACTGGTGCCAATCGAAAAGCAATATCACACACATGTACTCATGCATGCATGTCATGCATGCACTCAGGTGCACGAGCACACTCATAGGAAACATGCATTAAAAGATGCAAATGTAAATAGTGTTGGGATTATGTGGCCATAAAAGGCCTTCTTATAACTAATATCCTAATATAGTGGAACATAAACTCAATGGGAGTATGGTCCTTAATGGACCATACTAGGTAAATGTTATTTACCGATACTAAGACTTGACATGACGTGCTAAGTCAGTCGAGTTGGAATGCCCATGGTACCTGAGCATGGAATTAAACCGATGAGGGATTTGTGGGTAGGTCATCCCTTGATGAGGTCTGAGTTACCCGAATGAGTGAGTCAAGGGACTGTGTGACCCTTTTGTGCGATGGTTGGCCTTTATAGAAAAGGGTCAAAGCCTCATCACTTAACCATCACACGACATGTGCATATGCTAGCCATATCGAGAAATCGAACCATCTTTCAGGGTGAAGCGTATACATGTGCAAAAGATTATCTCTATGCACCATAGAGTTGTGGTTGCCTCAGGTCTAGGTGACATTAATTCGTCTCTAGGGGAGAACCAATAGTCCATAGATTGAGATTGCGTCTCCTTACCTATTGGCTGACTTTGGTGGCCCAATCATGAACCCCTACGGTGGTTTGTGGGTCATGAAAACTGCTGGGTCAGTTTGAGAAAGCAAATGTGGATAATAGTCCATAGTAGAAGGTGGGGTTCTCAACGATCTTATAATTTATAAACCTTGTTAGATCCGATTCCCATCAAAATTATTTCGTTTTAATTATTTTTTATGATATATGATTTTTAGATTGATTATTTGAATTTTTGTGAATCTCTGGATATTTTATTTTTACAAATTAGATTTATAAATCTACAGATAATCATTTTTTAGTATGTAAATATTAAAAAAAATAAAGTTTATTTCCATATTTCTAAAAATTAAAATATGAATTTTATAATTCACTAATCATATGGGGGCCCCACCATGGAACATGGACCCACCATTAATTAAATCACATGGGGGATTGAGTGGAGCCCACATGTGGCCACCTAAGGGTGGTACGCCCCACTCAATAAGAAACACCCGTCTTACTGTAAAAATTGCACATGACTTGATTGAAGTGGGGACAACATGAAAACCACCAAGGGTGGCATGCCCCACTCAAGGCAACCCTTACAAAAAGTTGGCCAAGCCAACATGGCTAGCAATTCAAGATGAAATATTTTGGTATGATTTGAAATTTAAGGAAGATTGATTTCAATCAAAATATTGTGTAAGTAGGTTATGGAAAAATATAGTAAAATTGATAATATTTTTCATATTATAATATTTGATGGGATTTAGGAAGCTGGAGGATAAAGTTCTAGCAATTTCTTTTTAATCATGCTGGTTGATGTAAGAAACGTATGGCTCATATTTCTCACTCAATAAGTGATGCAGAGAAAAAAAAAATTTAAATTTTTTATTATTATTAGGATTTTTAAGTATATCTCTAACTTAATAATAGGAGGTACGTAGGGATAATTAGGTGCGAGTTTATCTTGTACGTGAATGAATTGATATTTATCAATTGGGTGGTTAGTTTAAGAGTATAAATAGGATAAAGTTAGTACTAGGGGGTTTATCTTTTCAACAATGGGTAAAACGTGGGTGGCACGTGAATTTAAGAGAGAGAAGATAGGGGTGAGAGAAAATAGGTTAAGGGAGATAAAATAGGAAAGTCAGTTGTTTATTTTCTTTTCTTTTTCTTACTCTATTTAAAGAGACATTTCCCTTCATTGTAAAGAGGTGAATGAGTTAATAAAATTTGGTCTCGTGAAGAGATTATTTTGGGGTGGATTCCCTTGCAAACCTTGAGAGAGGGTATATTCTCTCAAATCTTTTCTTTTTTTATTGTTATTATTTTGGTTTATTTCTCCCTACATCAATTGGTATCAGAGCAAGTTAGGTCTAGAATTTACAATGCCACTAAAAGCCAATCAAGCTAATCCTGCCCTGGCTATGGAAAATCATTGGGGAGAAATTTTGACTAAAGCCCTAGAGGATTTTTGAACTGAAGTACGTGAGATGAATCAGAGAATGCAACGGCTAGAGGATTTTCGAACTGAAGTACGTGAGATGAATCAGGAGATGAATCAGAGGATGCAACAGTTGGATCAGAGATTGCAGCGGTTGGAGAATAACCTTCCTCGCGAAGAAGGTACTAGCAACAACATTAATCTTGCATCAGAAATTCCACGACAAACCCAGAATGTTGATTTCACGCGTACTGAAGAAATTTACAGGCCAAATCCGCATCCTATAAAGCGACCACGAGATTTTAGTATTAAAATCGATCTCCCAAAATTTCATGGTCAAGGGTATTCATCAATAGAATATGGTGCTTCTTTGGCAGAGGACCCATTCCTAGTTCGAAATAATCAGCCCAAGCTTTTATTCACCAATTACTCTTGGGACACAGTTGCAGGCAAAGAGTCTTATATTAGTCTTGAAGACATTGAAGAAGAAATTAACATTAAAGAAATTGAAGAAAAGGTGTCGAGACGCGGGGTGAGATTACATCACCAATTAGCAAATGGTGATTGGCTTCAAGCTCAAGGTCGAGCTTCTCCCAATCCCGAGAGAATGATGCAAATAAAAAAAAAATTAATTAATTTTTTATTATTATTAGGATTTTTGAGTTTATCTTTAACTTAATAATAGGAGGTCCGTAGGGATAATTAAGTAGGAGTTTATTTTGTACGTGAATGAATTGGTATTTATCGATTGGGTAGTTAGTTTAAGAGTATAAATAAGATAAGGTTAGATCTAAAGGGGTTTATCTTTTCAACAATAGCTTTGGGTAAAATGCGAGGGTTTATCTTTTCAACAATAACTTTGAGTAAAACGTGGGTGGCACGTGAATTTAACAGAGAGAAGATAGGGATGAGAGAAAATAGGAAAGTCAATTGTTTCTTTTCTTTTCTTTTTTTATGTCTATTTAAAGGGACATTTCCCTTCATTGCAAAGAGATGAATGAGTTAATAAAATTTGATTTCGTGAAGAGATTAGTTTGGGGTGGATTCCCTTGCAGACCTTGAGAGAGGGTATATTCTCTCAAACCTTTTCTTTTTTTATTGTTATTATTCTGGTTTATTTCTCCCTACATCAACAGGTCTCTTATGCTTAATGGTCTGGATAAAATCTCGGATGGCTAACCCTAAGGAAACCCTCGCTCATGAAAAATTTATAAACAGGGGTTTTCTCTCACATAATTCTCCACACCACATATCTCATCTCTCTCTACTCTCTCTCTAAAAGGGTGGCACGCAACCCTCAGGGTTTTCATCTGTCTCCTCTCTCATCTCAAGATCTTTAAAGTGGGTTGGAAGGGGGTCACGCCCCACTTAGGTATTAAGACGGAGCACACCCACTTAGTTGGTGAAGGCATTGAAGCCTTATGCATTTAATTGTTTCATACTCTCATAATTAAGGGTTGAGCCTTAAGCTTTCCCATACTTGGTAGATCCAAGATAGACCTTTGATCCCGTGCGCCATTGGAGGAGGAGACGAGGTGTGGGGTGTACAAAGCCAGATTGAGGTAATCTCCAACATCTTCCTTTTATGCTTTCTTGTGATCTGTTATTCCTATGAGTATTATGTGCTTCATAATCCCAAGATCAAGTTTATGCTATTTTTTGTGTCAAAAAAGGATGGTTAATGTGGCAGTAAGTGAGAGTCATTGGGATTCCTTGTGTTTTAATTATTTCTCATTATGCATTTGGACATCTGTAAGTAATCCGGGTGGTGAAGATAAAGAAAACATAGAAAACTTTTAACCGGTAAACACTTGCCCGGTTACATAGTCCAATTTTCATTGGTTTCAAAGCAAGATCATTTGCTGCCATATCTCTTTTATTTTACTTTTTCTGTGAGTTGAAAACCAAAGATTCGAAAGACAATGGATTTGTGGTCATATGGCAAACTTCCGGAAAGCTCAATGGCATGACTCCTACACCGAAAAGGCACTCTGTAGAATCGGGTATTCTTTGTTGTTTAAAAGAACTGATATGAACAAGAGAATGAGGTATTTCTCTAATAAATACTTCAATGATATTTTGTGTTTTTGAGAGAACTGAGAGGTATCAGTTGTGACCCTGTAAAATCAAGGAATTGTACAATGAGTTTCATGAATTTTTCCACCAAATAAATAATTTTATTTCTAGGTAATATTTGACAATAATTCATCAAATTGAGTCTACTTTCAACCAAAAATAATTTCATGAAGAAAATTCTTGTGGTTTAAAAGATATGGTCTTTTATTGAAGGGTGCGTAAGTGTTGTTTTCTACAACGAAACTGTTTCAGTGACATGAATGTCAACATTTTATTTCCATTCTTAACAGAATGATTTGAGGGCCACACTGAGTTTCAAGTTGTCATTTTGAGTTTAGTTTCTAATAAAATTTATTTGAGAGAAAAATCCATAAGAAATGGAGAATTTTTTTTTTGGAGATGGGTCATCCTGAATTTCTATAGTTAGATGTGTTTCATTGAGATGTAAATATCTATATTTGTCACGCCTATTTAACATAGTAACATGAGGCCTGCAGAATATATTTGTTGCTATTTTGTCTACTTCCAAAGGTAATTTTTTTAGATAGTGTTCATCCTGGAATTCTGCAATATGATATATTTTGTTACATGAATAGTGTTCATCCTGGAATTCTGCAATATGATATATTTTGTTACATGAATGTCATTTATTGATTTCTCTGAAGAAAAATATTATTTGGGAATCACACTATGATGTTATGTTTTTGTTTTGAGTCTATTTTTCAACAGAAAAGATTTCAATAAGAAATTCTTTGAGGAATCAAAGAAATAAATACTTTATTGAGAGGCGTGCAACCTGATTTTCTGTTGTGAAAATTGTGTTGTGATGTATATGTCACTAATTGATAAACTCACTAGTGGTGTGATTTGGGGATGGCACTGAGTATTGATTTTGAAATTTGAGTCTGTTTTCATACTTAAAAGTTTCAAAGATAAGTTCTTTATCAGTTGAAGAGATATCATAATTTTATCATGGGATGCTAATCTTCTATTCTACAATAAAGCAAAAGATGTGACATGTTAAGGCACATCTTTGTACTCCTTATAATAGAAGCATTTTACAGGCTCATTCAAAGCAGATTGTGCCATGAGTATGGTTTTTTAACAGTAAAACTTCAGAGAAATGTAATGTAATGTTGGGAAATATGATACTCTATGTGAAGAGTGCTAAATCTAGGAACTGCATAAATAGAAAAAACACAATGCACGTAAAAGCACCTTGGTTTCTCTTTGTAATAAAGGGATATGTATAAGGGACTTGGGAGAAGCATAGAAACTCTAAAATATCAGAGGGAGAATCAAAATTATGATTTTTGGAAGGATATGATGAAGAAGAGGATTTCTTCATGGTATGAGAAAGGGAGAATTCATGTGCTGAAGAGAGGGCCACTTTGTTGCCATGTAAAATCGATGACCAAGAGATTCTCCATCAGTTTTGTGCTCTTCCAAAATCATAAAAAGTTCGTCATCAAAGAAAAGCAAGGATCAAGAAAGCCCAAGTACCACACCACATGGTTTTAAGGTATGAAATCTATCCAATTTTTTTGCATGGTCAGGTCATACAGGGAAAGAGGATGAAATTTTCTTTTCATCTCCTATATACTTCTTTGATTATATCTTGGCTCTTTGTTTTTTAATATGAATGGAATATATGGACATTAGTTGATAGGTGCTATCGAATTTGAAATTGTCAGTTTTTGAATACCGTGTGTTTTTGTGCCTCTTTGTGCTTGTACATGAACTACTTAAAGTAATAAAACACATGTAGATGTGGTTTGATCAAAATCTACGGACCTAAGTATCAAACACGAAAGATGGGTATGGCTCATTCAAATATGTAGCACAAAGGGAGTGTTCTGATAGAAACCGGTCTTGATAACCATCCTCGCAATAATGTCTGATGATAATGGTGTGTTGCATGTGATGAGGATCTCATGTTAAAGACTCCATGTGGTTTGATCAAGATCTATGGACCTAAGTATCAAACACGAAAGATGAGTATGGCTCATTTAAATATGTAGCATGAAGGGAGTGTTCTGATGGAACCCAATCTTGGTGACATCCTCTCAATAACGTCTGATGAGAATGGTGTGTTGCATGTGATGAGGATCTCATGTTAAAGCCTCCAAATATTTTCCAAGAAAATATGTGTATTTTGGATATTTGTTAGTTTTGCTACACCTTTTTAGTAGTGTTTCATTTTAGATAAAATCATAGATGGATTTTATGATTTGTTTTGTGGCTATAACATGACTTGGTAAGTAATTAAAAGTATATGTGGTCAAAAAATTATAAAGGCTAAGTAAGTTCTTTTGGAAATCGGATTGGACCTTTTATGTTGAAAAACCTAGGTCTATGGATACGACTTTGAGAAACACCATAGTCTTCCTAGGCCCACTAAGTATTTATGGAAAATCATTTAAACCACCGTGTTTTTTTTCTAACTATTGCTTGTGAAAATATACCAAGTCAAGAGTTTTTATTATGAGGAGAAATATTGGGTCTTGAAAGTATTTTATGTACATGTGAGAAAGTGTAATTTATCTATGAACAGTTTTTAAATGCCCATATGTCAACTCATGTTTCATAGTACCAAATATGTGACCTGTTTTTGAGTTCTTTAGAAACTTCGATTACCTAAAACCATAAACCATATGGTATGTCATGGGATAGCCATCTTGCTAGGCTTCCTTGACACATGTTGGGTTGATAAGATAACATGGTTTGTATGGATTTACAACCAAGAGACTAGTGTGGTTGAACCTTTGTGATTCGCAAAAATGGTTTTTACAATTTGCGAAACCATATGGGCATCGAGTTGCTATTTGGTATGAGACTTGCTATACGACCTCATGACAGGCATGAGAATGCTGAGATAATTTTTGTTTTTTACATGTTAGTTTTGAGTGAGAGTTGTTAACAATCCTACGATTATTTTTAGCTGCTTGGATATTCAAATATACAGGTATCCTATTATAAGAGATCCAGATAGCTTAACATTCCAGTGGGAGTACCTGCTAGTGTTTGGCGAGCCAACTGAAAAATGTTGTTCACCCATGGCACTTGGATATGTGGTGCCAGTTGTATGGCTGAAAATGTTGTTTCACCGATGGCACTTGGATATGTGGTGCTGGTTGTATGGCTACACAGGATACATGATGATCTTCAGTGACAACGGGTCCTAAATTCGCGATGCGATATGAAAAAATAGATTACGACCACGTTCAGGATGTGATCGAAGCAGCAAAGAGAAAGAGACTTCATGACTCCCTCAGAAGCTGCATCCATAAACCCTTTGTGAAAGGTTTGACAGGCGACAGAGTTCACCAGGGTTAATATAATGAGAGAGAATAAGTGAGAAATGCTTGAGAGAGATTGCAATTGGGGGATGAGAATGTGAGGAAGAGAGATTGTAAAGCCTTCAAAGGCCAAGTGAGAGATGTTGGATTTTTGTGGCCATTAAAGGCCTTATGAGAGCATGTAACTAATATTCTGATATAATGGAATATAAACTCAGTGGGAGTATGGTCCTTAGTGGACCATACTAAGCAAATGTTATTTGTCGATACTCAGACTTGACATGACGTGCTAGGCCAGTCGAGTTGAAAAACCCATAATACCTGGGCATGGAACTAAACCGATGAGGGTTTTGTGGATCATCCCTTAATGAGGTCGGAGTTGCCTAGATGAGTGAGTCGAGGGACTGTGTGACCCTTTTGTGCGATGGTTGGCCTTTATAGAAGAGGGCCAAAGCCTCATCACTGAACCATCACACGGCATGTATATATGCTAGCCGTATCGAAAAATTGAACCACTTTTAGGGATGAAGCGTGTACATGTGCAAAAGATTATCCCTATATACCATAAAATTGTGGTTGCATCAGGTCTAGGTGACCTTAGTTCGTCTCTAGGGGACAACCTGTAGTCTATAAACTAGGATTGTGTCTCTTGCCTATTAGCTGACTTTGGTAGCCCAATCATGAACCCCTGCAGTGGCCTGTGGGTCATGAGAACTGCTGGATCAGTTTGAAAAAGCAAGTGTAAATTATAGCCCAAAGTAGAAGGTAGGAGCGCTCCAGCAATTTTATAATTCCCATCAAAATTATTTGGTTTTAATTATTTTACTGATATATGATTTTTAGATTGATTATTTGAATTTTTGTGAATCTCTAGAGATTTTACAAATTGGATTTATAAATCCAGAGATAATCATTTCTCAATATTTAAAAAATGAAAATATGAATTTTATAATTCACTAATCATATGGAGGCCCACCATGGAACATGGCCCAACCATTAATTAAATCACATGGGGGATTGAGAGGACCAGCCCACATGTGGCAACCTAAGGGTGGTACGTCCCTCTCAATAAGAAACACCCCTCTTATCAAAAAAATTGCACATGACTTGATTGAAGTGGGGACCACATGAAAACCACCAAGGTTGGCACAACCCACTCAAGGCACAACCCTTACTAAAAGTTGGCCAAGGCAACATGGCTAACAAATCAAGTTGAAATATTTTGGTATGATTTGAAATTTAAGGAAGATTGATTTCAATCAAAATATTGTGCAAGAAGGTTATGGAAAAATATAGTCAAATTGAGAATATTTTTCATATTACAATATTTGATAGGATTAGATTTAAGAGGCTGGGGGATAAAGTTCTAGCATCTTCCTTTTAATCATGATGACTGATCTAAGGAATGTATAGCTTATATCTTTCACCCCACAAGTCTTTTATGATCAATATTCTGGATCAGATCTCACTAAGGATGGCTAAACCTAAGAGTACCCTAGCTCATGAAAAATCTATAAATAGGGTCTCCTCTCCGATAATTCTCTACACCACAAATCTCATCTCTCCCTACTCTCTCTCTCTATAAGGGTGGCATGCAACCTTAGAGTTTCATCTCTCTCCTATCTCATCTCAAGATCTCTAAAGGGGGTTAGAAGGGGGTTACACCCTACTTAGGCATTAAAAGGGGCACCCCCCACTTACTTGGTGAAGGCATTGAAGCCTTATGCACTTAATTGTTCCATGCCTTAAGCTTTCCCATGCTTGGTAGATCCGTGATAGACCATTGATCCTGTGTACCATTTAGGAAGAAGACCCTGTGTGGAGTGTACTAAACCCGGTTGAGGTAATCTCTGGCATCTTCCTTTTATGCTTTCTTGTGATCTTTTATTCCCATGAGTATAATGTGCTCCATGATCCCAAGATCAAGTTTTTGCTATTTTATTTGTGTAATAAAAGAATGGCTAAAGTCGTAACAAGTGAGAGTCCTTGGGATTCTGTGTTTTTATTATTTTTCATTATGTATTTGGACATTTATAAGTAATCCAAGTGGTGAAACTAAAGAGAAGATAGAAAATTTTCAATCGGTATTTCAATGAAAACACCACTGCTTTAATGGACACATGCACATGACAATGCAAAGCCTGGAGACTTCCATCTCAACTTTAGAAAATAAACTGTCAAAAAATATAAGTCATATCCTATCATAGAGAACGCATGGATGCTAAACTTGCATCCAAGTTTGTTTCCAAGTTTTAGATCATTGAAGTGTCAAATAATAGTACAACAAGGTGGTGTCTCAAGATTCTAAAGATAAATCAGCGAGAACTACACAACTCATATACACTTCCTGGGAATAAAAGCATACAACTTGGACATTCGATTGACAGCCAAAGCAATTTATTAAAGAGCAATGGAAGGCACAAAAGAAATCCAACACAATAGTTAAGATTGATATGGCACTCAAACAAATGCAAATGATCAGCCATTCTGCCAAAAAACAGTTGAACCAGCTTGACATTCAATACCAATATATGATATACCTTCACAAGAAAAATGTTAGCAGCTGAAACTTCCTCCAAATACTTTTTGTGAATAGAATCTAAGTACAAAACCTCAGTGTACTTTTCGGATTTTGCCCGTGCCTGTGCCTTCAAAACCTATAGATAGATAAAACAATGAGCACATGAAGCCAACAAAAATCCAACAGGAAACTTGCGACCAAAAAAATAGAATATTAGATTGTCATGCTATCTTGTTGGCAGAGAGAAAAAATAGTACAAGTAATTGATAACAACAAAATCCAAAGAGAAAAATGAGAATGTAGATGCAACTGCAGTGGGATTATGCTCCAATTAGGCCAAGGAGCACCACTGCCAACCTAACTTCAGACACACATCTAGGAAGTAGCATTGGACTTCTTCTCAATGAAATTTATTTTTCCTCATTTTTTTTGCATGCAACCCCAGGTTGCCCACCCGCAGTCCTCAGGCCAGCGAACACCCTGAACACCTAGGGCATGCCACTTCAAATAAAACACTGATCCAAACTTTTTTTTTATAATAGGTTGAACCAACGACCCATGATGGGAGCACAATTATTAATGAAGACAAAAATAATCGACTACTAATTCAATCAAATCCAAGTTCTTTAAGAAAACATAGGTTCTCATGCACTGGAGAAGAAATACTTCAATGTTTCTTGAAATTTCCCAGAAATTTCACTTTACAAGGAACATTTGTCTTTCTTGATTTTCAGCCATCCAAATCACACCCGCTTTTAGGTAGCATCAATCAACCAGACAGGGTGCGGCAGGGCTTGGTAGAAGCGAACTTAGATGCCTCTCGTCCTGCAGTGCCCGGATAGGAAATCCAAAAACAACCTCATTCAAAGGTCTGTCTGGTCCTCTCTTCCCCTGCTGCGGATGTCCTACAGTGGAGTAATCGTACTGTCAGTCTCAGTTTAGTGTTCCTTTCTGCCGCTATCTACTGCAGGACCTCCGTCCCCGGACAGGAAGCCGGAGGCCTGTCGCCGCAGCTACAAGGTGCAGGGATCCCACGGAGGTTAAGGCTGGCCCCTTAGGTCCGAAGCTGTATGCCACTCCTGCGCATGGTGTCTATAGACCTGCCACTCCAGCACCGCGATCGAACATTGGAGGCTGGGCCTCTATCTGTTGGAGGACACTGAGAAAAAGGAGCCATAGGCAAGTCTTGTCAAAGCCCAAGCTGATGAGGGTTTTTTGCTCTTGTGAAGCTCCAAGCGAGAAGATGTGTAGCCTAGCAGCCAGTGGCGAGCAAAGCCAGTGGTAACAACAAGCAAACAAAGCCCTCTAAACTATTGGGAGCCTCTTCTACACAAGCCATTGGCCAATTCTTGTCAAAGCCCTCAACAACGAGGGCTTTTTGCTCTTGCTTTGCTAGTGGTAGCAACTTCCAATTGTTTAGGGTGCTTAGATTCCTGTGCTACACATCAAAGCACTCGCTCCGTTAGGGGGCGGCAAAGCACAAGTTTGAGAGTGCTTTGCCGCCCTCACCTCGTAAGTGCTTCGCCGCCCTCACCACGTAAGTGCTTTGATAATCCTGAGATGGCTACTTGTGGCCCAGCGTCTGGAGGGACTTCCATTCAGTTGCAATTCCTTTAGGGCGTACCTTAGAAAGGGGCTTGCCGCCCCTTTGATGAACAGCCTCTAGCATAATATTATTCACCAGCCAAACACTTCAGAAAGAATAGTTCCTTCACTGGCATTTTTTCTTTGTGCCTCTAAATATATTCAAGAACCTAACACCTAAGTTTCTTATCATAAGATTGCCAATTATATTTGTGACAAAGATGGCAAATCTTATGAAGGCATTTGGTGCCTTTGTCACCTTTCTTCAGCCATTTAACTCTAACCCATTCATGCCAACTGATATTTGCTTGACTAACAATATGTTAAAGCCATTTTGTGGAGATTTAGAAACAATTAGTTTACAAAGCCAACGATCCTGTATAACCACGTAACTTCAAAAGAACCTTTAAACATTAATAATATTCTTCTTAATCTGTACATCTTCGTATGAAAAGGTATCTAACTTTAGATACTGAATTTCCTATTTCTAATCATTAGTAAGACTTGAGAAAGAATAATCCACCCAAATCTTACTAAGCAAAACTTTCTAATGGATATTAGAGACATAATACCGCAAAAAATACCAAGAAGCCAAAATCTGCAAAATATTATAGTCAAAGATCAGGCAAAAATGATGAGATCAAAACGTTTCTTGGGAAGGTACCCATGCTAAAATGACCAAGGAGACAACACACTAACAGGAATGGCTATAAGAATCATACTGCCTCAAGGATTCCACTTGATAAAGTAGACAACTATAACAGCAACAAACTTCAAAGTATCATGCATCTAGTCCAGTTCTTAATATTTGAAAAGGAAAAAATAGGTGCAAAATAAGGAAAAATAACAGGTGGAAACTGAAAGATTAATGTAAGGCTTCCTTACTGCGGCATAGTTTCCTATTGTCTTTACACCACCAGTCCCACCTCGAGTGGCACGATGAAACTCAGTATCAACCAACAAGCTTATCGGAGCCAAACCTTCCTGATACAAGAAGAATGTAATTCAAATTAAAATGAAATAGAGATCAAGCATCGTAGTAAAAAAAAAACGTTTAGTCCAAATGAATGTGGAACATCTGCTCTCTTCAAACAAGGAACAGAGAGTGAAAGACTAAATTATTCATGGCTAACGTAATGCACAATTTAAAGGTGAGGAACAAATCAAAGTAACACCACGTCTTTACTCACAAACTATCCCCGTCAAAATAAATTAATGCTTTTTAATGCCATCATTTTTATCAGATATGCCTCGGATGATGCTAACCTTTACCTTATTACACAAAAATACATCATACCACTTGATTTAACTTGACGGACACTCAATGACTGAACATATTTTCTTTAATGGATTTAATACACTTCTCTTCAATCAAGAGAAATAGTAGGTTCCAAATAGTAAGTATACATTGTGCAGGTAAAAAGATGATAACGCTCAATATCTTATTATTACATGGTGCTTAGTAGGAGGAGACTCCAATAGAGCTCCACCGTTAATAAAGAACTCCAAGTAAAGTTTTCTGGTGCTTAGCAAACAAAGGTGGATTGTAAGCAATTAGAATGATTACATAGGGTTAAAATGTAAGGTACGAAGTAACTAGATCCCTTTTGCATGCTCAACCCCATACTCCAAGTGCCATTTTTTGTTTTAAATGCATGGTTTAACACCACCCTTGATTTAAAAAAGCCAAAAAACGAATTTGATCCTTATTTTAAAAAAGCAAAAAAAGAAATTTGATCCTTATTTTAAAAAAGCTAAAAAAGAAATTTGACTTGACCTCATAGCATTAAGACCATCCCCATTGTCTATAGACAAGTCATAAGAGACCATACAGATGAATACGGTGCCTTCATCCAGGGAAACAACATCAATAAAAAGAATCCCAGAGTCACACTTTATAACATCATCAAAGTTAAGTTTCCTAAGGCAACAGAGGTGCCCATGGAACTGATCGCTTCAAGGACGTACTTATGAGCGAGATGGTTTACAAGAAACAGCAGAGAAAGAGCAATTTAGAAGGAAGCACTGAACAGGAGTAAAATTGCTTAGCCAATTATCAAAATTATTTTCCTTTAGTTCGTCAATATGTTCAAAGTCATCCGGTCAAAGAGGCAAGTCCACTGAGGAGAACGAATTACATTTCAAATCAAAGTGCTACTTAAGAAGCTAAAAGGTTAACCATCCTAAGAGAAATGCAGCCTCTTCACTGTTAAATTCTCACAATTAGCAATTTGTTAATAAAAAAATTGCCATAAAAGGATACCATATAGGAGTTATACCCAATTTCCAAATTTCAAAGGTTGAGAAGGAAGAATAAAATACTAAAAGCCATCTCCTAAGAGATTATAAAATAGGTTATGAAGCAAAAAGATCTGGCGCATGAAAAAGTACACCAACAGTTGAGATGCATACTATTCAAATTACCAATACTAGATGGTATTTAGTATATTATTTGAACAATTTAAAAATACGGTATTATATTAAGGGAGCAGCACCAAGGTCCAGTCGCAACCCTCTCACGTGGCAAAATTCACTAAATGATAGTTCTCATTTTCTTGACAGCCAGAAAGCCGACAGGTCCATGACCTACCAAAGGTACGCTCTGTAATAGTTTTCAAGTTGTTATCTTCCTGATATAATATAGACAAGCTAGCCATTTTGACGAACATGTAGTCACGGTTAAATATTGAGCAACGACTAGTTACCACTCCAATCTTAAACTGATTATTTCATCTCCGAGAAATATTAATAGGGCATAGTTCAATCAAATGGGTCTTTGAGGCCGGCCAGCCAGACACCAGAAAGAACACAGAACAATATCAAGAGTTAATTTCAAGAGGTAAACCCATCACTTTTTCAAAATGAACAACTAAAAATTACTAAGTCCGGTCACTTTTCCAGTCATGGGTTGACTGGCCTAGGCACCAAATAGATCCATAAACCTAACTCCCCAGGGAGGCACCAACTTGCAATTACACTGGTACAGCGATGGGCCATAACACTTGAATACAATGATTTAAGAACCAGTGACTCGGGCTCAGACTGGCCTGAGTCACTCGGACCTGGCACCCTGCCTGGTCTGGTAGAAAAGGACCAAAACTCAGTGAGTCTCAACGAATCCTGGTAACTTTCAAACAGAGTGCCAGATTTTTTTTTTTTTTTTTTTTTTTGTGTGGGGTGGGGAGGCAGATCAACCTTGAAGTAATTCCCAGATTTTTTTTTTTTTTTTTATGTGGGGTGGGGAGGCAGATCAACCTTGAAGTAATTCCCAGATTTTTTTTTTTTTTTTTTGTGTGGGGTGGGGAGGCAGATCAACCTTGAAGTAATTCCCAACTGGCGATACATATACAAGAAATGTGTATTCGGGAGCTGGTGCAAGGCCCAGAATGGGCCCGCTTCCAAAAAGCAAGGGACGAATATATAGGGAACCTTTTCCAAATGGAGGAACCTGCAATAAAACAATAGAAACAATGTAGTCAATTAAGGTTGCTTCTAAATATTTCAAATCTTAGATATCGGAATTTTGAAAGAGGGTCTATTATTTGAGAATCTGCTGTACCCAGCGTCGATTAGCCCAAACTGTTTCCTTAACAGCATCCACAAATTGCTCTACTGAAGGTGATGGCATACACATACGCTCAGCACCCCTCTGCATTCTTAAGCCATTCTCTTCTGGACGAAAGAGAACTACATCACCATCTTTTTTCCTATATGCTTTTAGACCTTCAAACAAACCCTGCAGGAAGAAGAATAACAGATTCTTAAATTTCATATCGTATGGTAAATTATGATGATGATGATGATGGAAAATTACGATCAAAGCTCTCAATTTCTGAACAAGAAATTCTTTGTCGTATAATGAATAATAGGATGTGAGTCTGAAACCATTTACAACTAAATCTACAGAAACTTGCTAAATAACTCAATGAATCCAAAAAAACAAGTGCATAACCATGCACAAACACCTTTAAAGATACGCTTGCAACAAAAGACACAGAATGGATCCTTTCCAATGGTCGACATAATGCCTTCCAAAAGAACCGGTCCACAAAGGAATCAAAAACCAAGATGCACTCAAATCATTTATGACATTCATCATTTTCCTTTCAGTCAAGACCTCTATGACTGATTGACCCTTGAGCCTCAAATGACACAAAGTGGCAATCCCAATCTCATGTCATATGTCTGTTTTTTCATAGGCAACTCTATCATCGATACTGTGGATGCAGCAGAATGCTTCCCTGGAATCTATTAGCAAAATAAGATACAATGGACAAATTATGGTGGAGAATATGGTTTGGACGAGTTTTTGAAAAACCGCCAATCCGATCCGGAATCGGGAATCGGCTAGATCATTCCGAATCTTAATCCGACTATAAAACAAAATCCGGCCGTTTTTCTCACATGATGAGATCACGAATTGTTGATCCGGTCGTTTTTCTCACATGAAACGATTCCGGTCGTTTTTCATGATGATGTTTTTCATGATGATATCATAAATCGTTTCGTGACATTACAAATCATTGATCCGGCTATTTTTCTCATATGACATCACATATCGTTTCATGACATCATATATCTAACCTCATTTGCTCCACGTCACAGAACGTTCTAAACTCTCCACCTCATGCGCGCACTTTAAAGTACACGATTCTTCTCTACCGCACGCGCATGCAGTTTCAAGTGGCCCATTTGATGGTATTTATATGAGCTCGTTTAAGTTAGTTTTCGATGTGGGATTGCGTTGCGAGTACTGCGCATAACTTGCAAGTGGTAAGGTTCTTAGGGACATAATAAAAAGTGCATATACCATATTCCTGCAGGATCACAATATACATTTAATCCCTTAGGTGAAAAAACACTTATGGTGCAGTTTTGGATCCAAAATATTTTATTTTGAACAATAAAAAAATATCTAAAATATTGGGTTCCACTATACAATCTATCAATATTATAAAAGATAAAAAGTAAAGAAAAAAAGAATTTGAGTTTCTAAATACTTAGTGAATTTTTTTATTTTTTATTATAGTTGTTAATAAGATTTTTTCTTAAAAAATTAGTACTAGCTCATAGGATATCAGAAAAACCAAAAAATAATATTGATTTATTGAATATTAAAAAAAACTAGTTTATGGGATATTTTAAGAGAAAAATAACACTAGCTCATACCACTTTAGAATTTATTTCAAGTAGCTTCATCAATTGTCCCACGTTGCAAATATGAATTTTTTTATTTATTTTCCTAATTTTATTAAAATATGATTGCAAATTTATGTTACCAAATTCCATATTTCCATCAACACTAATTATTACACATTAGATTTATTTATTTGTGAGAATACCCTTGTTTTTTGAATCATTTATATTTTAATATTGTGATTAGTAATTACACTAATTACAAAGATAATCAAATCTTATATTTTATTTATTAATTTATTTACATTAGAAATTATGCAATGAATTATTTTTTGTTAAAGTTATAAATTAGATTTTTAAATTAGATGATATTATAAGGCAAATTCAAATTTATTCTTATTTGGATAGTAAAATGATGATATAATAATAAAATGCAAACCAATAATTATATTTCATTGTATAACATTGTATTTAGTTAGGTTTTAATAAATCTTTGATGAGAATCTTCATACAGGGAAAGAATATCTCAATATTCATATATTGATGCAAAAAAATTAAGTTTATTAATGTAGTACCCCCATTTTTTATTGGATTCCTAAAAAACAACATTTATCTTGAATTTTTATGATTTTTTTGGATTTTTTTTAAGGCTTAATCCGACGGATTTTCGATCCGGGTCGCCGATTCACCGATTCGGACGGGTTTTTGGGGTGCCCGATCCGGGGCACCGGTCCATTTTTTAAACCATTGGTTTGGACAATTTAAAGAATTATCAGAAGAAACTCGTTGTGAAACACCAAAGACATGCCCTTATACTCCTATACTCCATAATAACATGGGAATTGTTGTTGTTGTTTTCTTTTCTTTTCTTTTTTTGTTTCTTTTTTTTTTTGTGAGAAAAATAACATGGGAGCTGTTAAAAGTAGAACAAGACATACCTTGGAACCATATGGACTCAATTCTTCATTCCGACTAACAATCTAAAGCTGTCATGACAATTCCAAACCCAGTTTTGTCCAACATTTCTCCCATAAAGGATCTAGCCAGGAAAAATCCAATCATGCATGTCAACAATTCGCAAGGGCTATCTACACCAAGTAATTAGTCAGGTGTTTCTTGAAAAGTAATTAGTCGGGTGCCTTTAAGCTTTGTTATATTTAAAAAGTCCATTGTTGTATCCACATGGACATAAAATTAGATTCCTTGTCGATGATACTTTTGTGGAAGGGGCTTTACTTTCAGAAATTTTAAACCCTCATCACATTTTTTGGTTGTCTTTTTTGAAAAGCACATTCATTATAATAGAGTTGCAAACTTTCCTATCTTTCCGGATTTCTCTCAATGAAGCTGAGACATAATGCAGATAAGAAAGGTCCGATATAAGATTATATAAGATAAGATCCAAGCAGCAAGAAACTTGATTAATGAAAAGTGTGACTATGTGGAACTCAAGGTACTATATTCAAAAGATTTCTTTACTTTTATTTCAAATACTTGAATTCCGCTTACATGTGCCACAATATATTGCTGAAAAATTAAAACAATGCCCCAATTACAACTTAGGATCTTTATTTTTATTGCCAAGAGAAATAGAAACTATCCAGGAACTTTAAACTAGCTTTTATAACATTTTTTAACACAATATAAGTTCTTGAAAAATTATAGAAAAATAGACAAATAAAATTGAAAATAAATAAAAACTTATGGGAAGACTTACTAGAAGATGCTTGGAGTAACCTAACCAGGACTTGGTACACCCCACACTCGATTCATTGACCAATGGTGTACTTTTCCTCCTTAAGGTGTTGCTAAAAATTCTAAGATAGAGAAGCTTTATAGGCAATCCATCTATCTCTAGGGTTTTAAAGAGCTCAAGAACAATCTAGGGTTTATAAAAACCCTATGGTAATAAAATAGGCTAATCTTTGAAGTTCATCTCTCTAAGCTAGGCTTCTCTATTCCTTTTTCCAAAAGAAATATAACAAACCCTATCTTAGGGTTTCATCTAAAATATAGAGGAGAGAGAGAGAGAGAGAGTGGTGGCATGTCTCTCTTTTGGTTAAGAGACAGAGATGGCGTGCGTCTCTTTTTTGGGTAAGAGAGGAGAGATGGCATGGTAAAATAAAAGAGAGAGAGAAACTTTTGTCGGGAAGAGGAGAGAGAGATCCCCCAAATTTGGTGCATGTGGGACAGAAAGACCCCCCCCTCCCAAAAAAAAAAAAAATTTGGGGCATGAGAGAGAGAAGAGAACCCCTCAATATTAGTACATGAAGGAGAGAGATCCCCCAAATATTGCTGCGTGAGGGAGAGAGATCTTTTAGGAGAAAAAGAAAATCTTGTGATTGGATCTTAAATAGGTTCAAACTAGTTCTTTAAATAGAAGGAAATCTAGAGGTAACCTATCTTCTAGTTTGAATAGGATTTACCTTATCTAATTTCCTATTACACTTTTTTAAGATAAATAGGAAACCCGTGGGGTGAGAGATTAATTAGCGTCATCCATCCCAAAAATTAGCCATCATGATTTTGGGTGGAAAGATTACGAACATTATCTAATGTTTTAAAATACGGCTGCATCGCCCGCATATGTGACCGCATCATGCGCTATGCACTAGACAGCGCATCAAAAATCCCCGGATATGCAGTTTCGAGAGATGCGCCCACATATGTGCCGCATCTCTCTGCATCAGAGCCACATCTCGCATCTCACTTCATCAGGCTGCATAATCTTCTGCCATTTTCTTTCTAAACTATACCCTTCAAGCAGGAGTAATAAGGTCATTTTGACCTTTGAATTGGGGGGGAAAGGGTTTGGGGGTATTAACCACCCAAACAACATTTTTTCAACCACATTTGTGGCTCTTGTTAGATCAATTGAATAAAAAAAAAAAATTGGATGGAAATTTTATTTGTTGAAGTTCTTCGATTTGTGCAATTGTTGATGCTTGATTGTTGATTTGCATCTTTTGGGTGTTGATTTGTATCTTTTTGTTGTTGATTTGAGGATGTTTAGCCGAAATTATAACAACAAATCGACGGTTTGTAACTTTAAAACTCTTTAATCTTCATGGACTTTTAGTTTGTAGTATTTTTGTAACTTTAAAGTCTGTGGTTGAGAATTTGTGCTTATGGTTGTTGGTTGTTGATTGTTGAATGTTTTATGAAAGCTAGCTTCAAGTTTCTAGTTTCTATCAAGGGATAGTGGATACGGAATCTCCGACAGCTAATACTTTTGGAGTTAATAAATAAACTAACTACCTACTATCACATATATCACCTCCATAATTTGTTTTTAGCATTAACCTATATTTTTAGAACTTTTAGAATTTTTTATATTTATCTACCGCATCACTGCGATGCACCTACATCCAGACCGTATCGAGCTACACCGCCGCATTGCCGCGATGCACCTACATCCAGACCGTATCGAGCTGCATCGCCGCATCGGCTCTCCCCCACTGCTTTCGGTTGCATCCTGCAATTGAAAACATTAACATTATCCCTTTACACTTTGACCCAATCCACTCCTATTAAAAATAAATTCAATCAAATTTCAATTTTATCTTTTTTAAATTTGAAATTAGACTTAAGTATTAAATATTATTTATATTTCCCATAATATTTGGAAAACCAAATCAAATTTAAATCAATAGGATTTCCCATAGTATTTGAATCAAATATCAAATCTTATTTTAATATTATAAGATTTCCCATCATAGTTGAAACAAATATCAAATCAAAGGGGTGTGCCCCTTTCTCCTCATAAAGTGGCGTGCAACTTTTGATTAAAACAAAATTTGGGCGTGTAACTTTTGATTAAAACAAAATTTGGCCGTGATACCTTTTTGGTGTGGAGCTGTGTCCCAAACATTTGAATTAATTAAAAATTGAGGCGTCCCCTTAGTTTCCCAGAAAGGTGGTGTGGAGCCACATATAGTATAAAAACGAATATTTGGGTGTGGTCCACAGCAAAAAAAAGGACACATACATGTGGGGTTGATCCTTGGTCCCACATGTGTTATTTTAAGATCTGAAATTTTCAATAATACCCTTTTAATAAAAATTACAGCAGAACTAATATTTTTAAAATTCTAAAAAGAATATTTCAAAATCAAAGAAATATTTATATATCAA
Source organism: Amborella trichopoda (assembly GCF_054954075.1). Lineage (NCBI taxonomy): Eukaryota > Viridiplantae > Streptophyta > Magnoliopsida > Amborellales > Amborellaceae > Amborella > Amborella trichopoda. The sequence goes on along the minus strand of NC_142347.1, from coordinate 9,040,352 downwards.
AATAAAATATACTAGGAGCGGACTGGTACCAATGGGTCAAAGTAGGCAATATTAAGGGCGCTCCACTCGCCCCAGAAACCATGATCCACAACTATTCTCTTATCTATCCCAACAAAGTCCCATGACCCACAGTCTCTTTGTAGGGGCTCATGATTGGCACGTCAAAGTTGGATAATAAAACAATGAGACTATGATCTTGGAATGTGGATTACAGTTCCTCCCTTGAAGAGCAAGTCTAACACTTGTCACTACAGTGCAAAAGGGGCTCTCTCAATGCACATATACACGTGTTCCTCTAAAAGGGTTGCTTCCCATACGGTTGTCATATGTACATGTTGTGCGGAAGTTTGTTGATAATTTGAACCTTGCTCTCACAGGCATACAACCGCACACAGGAGACCGCACAGTTCTCCTGTCCTACAAACATGATCCCTGAGCATATCTCCGACCTCAACAAGGGATGGCCCACTTCAAATCCTTTTCGAGTGTGCCATCTGCCTAGGTCCAAGGGTTTTAAACATGACCAGGGCTATAAACCACCCAACCCTTAGTCAGTCAATATACACTCCTACTAAAGTAAATATTCTACTATATATCATTTTTACAAGCTCTTGAGGCCTTTAAAGGCCACAAAAACCCAACAATTAAGGGCATAATTGAATATTTGTAAGCCATTAGCATGAACTTGCAAACATTGCAGTCTGATGAATAACCTTGCCAAATTGGTAACGGCATCGAATAATGTAATAGATAAGACCCAGTCTACAAGAATATGTGATGTATCTCAAACAGACATCGTAATCTTGGAGAAGAAATGACTAATCATCGAACAACAAATGCATTCAATTTCATCAGTCTCGTGTTAGATTAATTAGTAATGGTGTTGAATAATGCAACAGATAAGACCCAGTCTACAAGAATATGTGGTGATCTCCAAGAGATGTCGTAATCTTGGAGAAGAAATTACTGATCATAGAACAACAAATGCGTTCAATTTCAGCAGTCTCGTGTAATCTACCCATATCAATAAATTTCCAAGCTATATAGACATTTCATCAATCAATATTACAAGCACAACAATCAAATAAAAAAATTAAATAAACAAATCAATTGAGACTACAAGCACAACATTGAACTTATAAACAATCAACCTATCCAATTGTTTTATAAGTTCATCTACTAGGACCTCCATGGGAAGAAAAGATTGAACACAATGGATGCTTATCAATTATCTGGCCTAGTTTGCTACAAAAGATCATATAGAGCCCCAAAGAGCCAACCAACTAGGAACACACGCTGGCAAGACAGGACAGGCGTTGTACTAGGCTTTCACAGAAGAAGGGGGATTTCAAAGGATGCAGGGATAGAAAAGGGATAATCTAGAGGACCTTTTAGAAAGGATTGAAAAGTGGCTTGTAATGTCTAAAACAAATGAAATTTTGTATCATTTGATCACTCACTTGCATCTCTAACCCTCAATCATAGGTTCCAAAGGCATGTGAGGGATAGAAAATCCTTTCAAAAATAGGGAATGCGATCCATGAGCCCAAGGACCAATACTTTAGCTCTGGCCCCTATCCCAAATCCACAGCTTTTGACTAGTGAGGAATCCAAAAAGACACCAAACAGCCTCCAAAAATCTCTCCTTCAACTAAAAGTCAATTTGGAGCTCCAAATAAATATGTGTGTGTCAAAGGGGAGGGGGAACGGCCATTTCTGCAGCGTTTGTTTAGTTACTAATGCAAGTTTTTTCCTATTATCATGAAATTTATCGTACTGAATACCATGAATTTTATCAACCAATCCTGTAAATGCACCGCAAGGCACAACAAGAAACAAAAGAACCATAAAGGAACATCATGAAACCAAAAGAGAGCACCACAAAGACCTCCATTGTCAACGGACAAGGGGTAAATCATACATCATCCAAAAGTAGGTAAGAAGGATTCACACAAGATTCAGTGCAATCCTTGAGAAAAGTATGGCACACCCTTTAGTAACCGAAAAATTTGGAGAATATGCAAAGCAAACCGATCAAACGATCACTGAATGATTCAAGGATCACAAATCAATTACATTCAAGACATGGTAAAACAATAAAAAAAATATTAAAGGACAACAAAGAGAAGATAGCAACTAATTTCAGAAACTGAGATGTCGCTGAGAGCTATAGGTCAAGTGTCATTAACCTGTCCATAGTTTAAGACGCCAGCAGTCGGACACAATCCAATGTCCCCATAGCGCTGCAATTCGCTACTAGTAAACTGTCCACCTTTAGCACATTTCATGACATACATGTAGTCTGTTGGTGTAATCCCATAAAAAAGGTTATCCCAATCCATATTAGCCAACTCTTCAACCTCCCTGTAGTAAACTACTCAACATATTAGAAAAAAATCCAAATTGTCCATTCTTTTACAATATCTATAGAGAGCTTAAACATAAAATGAAATGAATGGCAAGAACTAATGCTTGATTGGAAAACTCGAATCAATCAGCCAAAAAGAAGAAAGCCATAACTTTTTTGGGTGAATAACCTCTCGTCAAATGCACATGTTGTTGGACGAGTATATAAACGATAAACGTCAAAGGATTGGTCTTAAGTCCCAATCTACAATTCATCACAACCTATTTTCCGTGCACTTTGGTCTTCTAAATGCCACCAACGGGCGAAATGGTTCTCATGGCTCGCCTTGCATAATCGAATGCCCACCTCATTTTTATTGCAACAGCGGGGCATGCAGCTGGAATCTTTATGTCCCTTTTGTAGCAACCATGATGACAACCTTTTCCATCTATTATTCCAATGTGCTTTTGTGCATGGTGTATGGAGATCATTAACTTGGAGATGTGGAAAACGGTTTGTCCTCAGAACTTTTGTCCCTGATTTACTTAGGTGGTGCTTACTTTTCAGGTTTAAATCTCATGAGCTTCGTAATATTTGGTCTTCCATCTTTTTTACTGCTATTTGGTTTCTATGGGAAGAGTGCAACAAAAGAGTCTTGAGTCAAGTCCCACTAAGAGAGAACTTATTGTGAAACGGATTACCTTACACGTTCAGACACTAGCAGAAGTTAAAAAGTGGTCTTTCCATTTATCAGAAAAGGTCATAATTGGTAATCTTCAGATAACTTGGCGTTTGCATAAGTTAGAATCCCTTATTCCGGTGGCATGGTCATTTTCTTAGGATCAAAATTACAAATTACAAGCTCAATATTGATGGTACTTCCTTAAGATATCCAGGTTTAGCAAGTGGTGGAGGAGTCATCAAGAACAAAGAGGGTGGTTTCATTGCTGCTTTTGCAAAGCATTTTGGTTTTGTTTCTAATAACCATGCAGAATTCTTGGCACTTGAAGGAGTTCAGTTGGTTCATCAGAGGAATTGCTTTCCAATACAGATAGAAAGTGATTCGGTCATGCTTGTGGATGTCATTCAGAACCGTGCTCCATGGCAGCTAAAGACGACTGCAGATAATTGTCGTACCGAACTTTCTTTTCATCAATGGTCCATTACACATGTCTTTCGAGAGGCAAACATGGTTGTTGATGCCCTAACTAAGAGGGCATCTGCTGGCCCCGGTGCTACTGTGTAGCACCATAGACCACCAGATTGTCTTTCCTCTCTTTTATTACATGATCTGGCGCAACTGCCTTACTATAGGGTTGTACGTTAATTGTTTTACTCTGCTTATTTATTAATGAAAAAATGGGTAGGGGGCCTTCTCCCCCACTTACCCCAAAAAAAAAAAAAAAAAGTCCCAATCTACACTATGAATAAAATGACAATGAAAGATTTCTGAACTTCAATGAAATTAATATCACAGATTTGATGAAGAAAGATGAATTAACCACCCAATAATGTTGTCTTGCACAATAATAAATCTAAGGCCTCCTCAAGAATAGCTGGAATGGGAAAAAAAAAAAAAAAAAGGATGTTAATACTTGTGCATTCTAAAAATATTAACCATAATATTTTAAGACTTGATCACCTCATAAACAGAAATATTCAACGGTAGCATTGCATAATGCTCCCCATGTTACTAATTAATCTTTCAAAGTATTTGTTTTTTGTCAAAACGAGACATTCGAAGGTGTTTTAGTATGCCTTTTTCATGTATACCTTTCAAATATTAGATTATTTTGTCATCACTCAAGGTTCATAGTCGAAGGTGTTGCAACTAGGCCTCTGTTGATCTGCCAGCAACCCGAGTGAACTTAGGATCCTTCAAAACTACATCAAAGTGACAAGGTTGAAGTCACTTGAAACTTGGAGGGTGACTTTAAAGTACTCCAGATTAACATTCCTCCAAGTTTCAATGAAATCGGCAGTCCCAATACATGACCTCCCCTTTATCGAAGCAATACCAACTAAGCAACAATCAGGCCGGCGGTACCTCCAAATGGGCCAATGGTCCACCCAAATATGCTGAGATCATGCCGATAGAATCTTGAGAGCACGCCCCACATGTTCTCTGAATCCCACCCTTCCAAGATCGTTGAATGGGTATCGATGGGACTTTATTGTTCGGGGTGATACAAAACACACACAAACAAGTACGTACAACATACTTACCTTGGAAGGGTGCCAAGGCCGAGAAACTCGGCCGAGTTAGAGTTGACTAATCTGAGTTTCAAACACTATCTGGAAAGAAGGCCTTGGACTAACTGCAACACACCTAGGATTTGGGAAAGAACCTTATGATTGCAGGTCTAATATTGACCTCCTTGTTGACATGTTTATCCTTCGCAACCCATAACTCTCCAAAGAGGGAGTTTATAAGGCTCTAAAGATGATGTCAAAAGAGAATAGTAAGGTAGGTCATCATCTCCTCCCACCCACAAAATTGAGCATATATTCAATTTCATGTACTCATCAAGACCATGCCCATGAACATGATGTAGGAAATTGCCGACAGTCTTGAGAAGACTGATAGTTACTCAAACAACAAGGCATCCTTAAAACTGCACAAAACAATGATGAAGAAAGACCATGCAAGTTGTCCTCTTTTTTTTTACTGAAGCGGTGGCATTTGAGTTTACAAAATTAACCACAACAAGTAATTTGAGGAATCCCACATGCAAGCTGTCCTTTGTTTGAGACAAGTATTTAAACTTTTACATTCTGATGAATCACAACAAGCCCTTTGTCTGAGACAATAAATTTAACATTTTTCCAAGACAATAAATTAAACATTCACATTTTCATGAATCATAAATATCACTGCCGCGTAAAACAACTTCACAATCATGACTACTATACTAAAAAATAAGCATTGCACAACAAGCCCTGTAACTCTGAATCAAAGATACAGCCAACATGGGATAAAGCTCAAAAGAATAGTCTTCCTTTGGACATAAAGAACCCGCGCATTATATTTTTCAAAGATTAACAACTTTACATTTCATTATATTTTTCAAAGATTAACAACTTTACATTTCTATGCGAGTGAAAATCCAACTCATGCATTCTTTATGAAGTAAAAGACCATCGAGCTACAAATTGGACTTATGCTTGAGTGGTTAGTACTTGATTTTTGTAACGCATATCTAAAATTCGATTCCTACTACTAAACTACCAAAAAAAAAAAGGGACAATCATGGTGAACAAATGCCCAAAAGAAATATAATAAAAATATAAATAGAAAGCAAAAAAAACGCTTGTTGAGCCTTCATTGCATGACACAAAAAAGAACAAGGGGGTAGAAATGTTCAATAGCCTAAGGAAATGTAATAGCTATATGGGCTTTCAATTAAAGCGCATTGAATTTTAGGACATTATCAAACCAAAATTGCAACAGCAAGTATTGCCTTTGAATTTGCTCTTTGACATACCTACAAGCATCCACAGCAAATGCTTTACACCTTGTTAGGGAAGCGTCAATAACACTGGAAGACATGGAGCAAGAGTTATAGTTGGGCTGCAAAGAAGACCATAGAGATGCAGGTTAATTAAAACATAATTATCCACAACAATTTCACAATCCTTTCATACAAATGAAAAAACAAATAAAATCCTTTCATACAAATGAAAAAACAAATTATCCACAACAATTTCACTAACCTTTCATACACCATTCTAAAAAGATCAGATATAAACTAAAAAAGCAATAGCAGTGGCGATTGATAAAATCCAAATAAAAGATATAAAAAAAATTAAAGAAATAAACCAATAATCATAATCCTAGCCTTTGGAAACATCCGCAGCAATGTGGAACAAAGGAGTACCACCTGACCGTTGGGTTGTGTGGCCTTTAAAGGCGTGGGGAGATTTTTCATGTGATATTTTATAGTGGAATATGTACTTCATTGGGAGTATGTGCTGATTGACTAAGGATTGGACGATTTATGGCCATAGTCATATCCAAAATCTTTATCTTTGGTCATGTGGCATACTTTGAGAAGGTTTAAAGTGGATTACCCCTTGTTGAGTTCGAAGAGATACCTAGGGTTGATGTTTGTAGGCCAGAAGAACTATGTGATCTCCAGTGTGCGGTTGTAGACCTTTGAGAACCAAGGCCAAAACCTCAACAAACTTCCGCATGTCATTTTTTAGGAGAAAGGGGGGCACGCCCCATTTTCTGAAAATTTAGTTCAAATTTTAAATTAAATTAAAGATAGGAAATCTTTTAATTTTAAATATGATTTGGTTTCCTATTCTAGTGGGAGTTTTAAAATATAGATTATCCTTGATTACGGCAGATCTAGATTATGATATGATTGTTTATATTTCAAATTTACAAAGGAGTTAGACTTGGGTCAAAATCTAAGGGAAGAAGGTTCATATTTTTCACCCAAAATTATGATGGCGAATTTGTGGGATGAATGACTCTGATTAAATCTCTCATCACAAATTTCCTAATTATCCTATGGGTCAAACTGAAATTTGGATAAGATAAACTTCGATTGGAATCCTATTCAAATTAGGAGATAGATTTCATTTTATTTAAATACCGATTTGAACCTCTTTCAAATTATGACAAGATCTTTCTCTCATGCAAAGAATCCTCTCTCTCATACCCAAGTTTTCTCTCTCCATCATGTTAGTCTCTGTCTCTTTTCTTCACGCCACTATTTTCACTATTAAGAAAAAATTGAAGTTATGTGCCTTCATCTCTTTACCCCATAGGGAGGCACGCCATCCTCTTATTTTGAGAAACTTCTATCTAAAAAGAACAAGAAAGGTGGGACCTTTCAAACCCTATGTGAGGTTTACCAATTTTTGAAGAAGAAGAGAGGTACAGCAAGCCCAGAGAAAAATAAAATAAGCTTTACCCCAGTATGTTCCTATAGGATTTATACAAACTCTAGTTGAATTTTTTAGCTCTCTAAAATCTTAGAGAAATAAGTATTTGCCTAAATAGCTTCCTATTTCAGAATTTTCAGCAACACTTTGAGTCAAAATGCGTTATTGTTCAGGGAATCAAGTGTGGGGTATACTAAGACCTATGAGGGCAACTCCGGGCAACTCCAAGCATCTTCCAGTAAGTCCCCCCAATAATTTTAATTAATTTTAAGAATTATTTTTATTTTTTTATGAATTTTCAAGAACTTGTACTGTACCAAAAATTACAATGGAAGTTTGTTTAAAGCACTTGGATAGTTTCGATTTCTTTTGACAGTGAAAATAAAGATCCTAAATTGTATCTAGGGTATTACTTTAATTTACAACAACATAATAGTAGTCCAGAATTCAGGTATACTGGAAAAAAAAGAAGAATAAAAGTCTAATTTAATACGTTGAGTTCCACATAACCACTCCTTTCACTCGCATCACAATTTCAAACTGTATAGTCCTAGAATGACAATCAAGTATCAAATAATGTTCAACTATTAATAAGAGATGAAAAATATGCTCTTATTACAAGTGGAAGGAAAAATACATGTAATAAAAAACCATTCAACATATATTCACGATGATTTCATCATGAGGTATGCCAAGTATTGCCATAAAAATGGCAAATGAATTTTTTATTTATGTATTGGAGTAAACCTGCCATCTATTTCTTTTTCAGACAATTGTGAATTAAACGGTTGAGAACTCAATTAGGGGCCACGTGAAGGATCATTAGCCAGAGAACAATCCAATAGAGCCTCAATCCTCAAAACTTAACTTCTAATTAAAAGTCAAAACAATTCTAATTAATCAAAGAAAAACCCATTTCCCAAAAGTATGCAAATTTATCACCAGAAGTCGAAGGTAATGATGAATTCGCACATTGTGGAAAATTATAGATCCTAGTAAAGCAGGAAGGCCACAGAGTTATCCATCGGAAGAAGTTCCAATAGCCATTAGATAAAAAATAGAAAAAGACAATTTGGCAATAATTACATAAAAGCAGCCACATCAACCACATCAATGCACTATTTGACAAGGACCCTCTTTCACCGCACACAAATGCAGCAGCAATCAAATCCCCAGGTTGTATGGTGCACTTTAACCTTGTTTATAACTGGTATCCTCGAACCACACAATTATTGCTTATCCACATCATAGTTACGGGAACCTTAAAGGTAAGGCCATGGCCCCACCTTAGGAACTCGATCTCGCAGTTCCTCTGAAGAATCTTAAACAGAGCTAGGCTTAGAGAAATAGGGATATCTCTCCTTAAAAAATGGAATTTCGGTCTACATGCTTGTAGGATCCCTCCAAGAAGAGGAGTTATACTATTAATTGAACTACTGCTCCTCTCTTTAGTATTATACTTTCTTTATAATACGTTTAATTCTGGTGCATATCATATTATGGTAAACCAGAATTTTGGCATTAAAAAATTACAATTTAGTACCGTAGTAAGCCAATTTATGATCGTATTGAACTCTATTATTGTAATAAATTGAAGTACTATAGCTATGGCATTGGTAATAAGCTAATGTGTGTGACGATGGATCGAGTGGGTATTGGCTCGATCCTAATTGTATCATATATTGTTAATTGATCTCGTTTTATGTATAATTACTTGATCTCGTTTTAATTGTTAATAAGTGTGACGATGGATCGAGTGGGTATTGGCTCGATTCTAGTTGTATCATATATTGTTAATTGATCTCATTTTATAGTTGATTATTAGATCATCCAAGTCAAAACATCGATCATAGTGATATGAGATCTCGTTCTGAGATATCCTAGGATCTAGCTCCTTAACTTATAAAATGTATGGATGTAGATCAAATCCACAGGAGCTTCCATACTGTGGCAGTTCAGCATTCCCCGAACCGAACCTACTCCCGAACCCGCCCCAGCCTCAACAACTATGGTCCACATGGAGCTGTGGCATTGTTACATATTGCCTTTTCATGAACAAACAAGAGTGTCTTATGCAAATATCCAATAAACAATCTTCATTTAGGATTTACCTTTTCTTTGTGTGTAATCATCTTCCTAAAATATCCCTTGCATCCTTTCACTCCTCATTTTAAATGACTTCCAATTAGATGTTTCTTGAATTCCATCTAAAGGTTCTTTGGGCTTTAATAGTTGAATTATCATAGTGTTGCTTATTTTGCGGATTTTGTACATTTTTTGGTATATAAATGTTTTGTAATTTCAATTACTTGTTTTTCTTTTTCTTTTCTTTTTTTCTTTTTTTGGAAAGGGTGATGATATATGTAAGTACATATGCAATAGTAAGTGTATAAAAGCTCACGAGGGGTAAGGTTGATAGCAGCCCACAAAATAGGTACTCATGGTATATGAAAGATCAAAGGCATCCCACAGGTCCGGTGCTCTAGATATAAAATTTGAAGCTAGTATAGAGGTCATAGGCAACCCACATGATGTCAGGGACAAGGTTGACAGCAACCCACAAAATAGGTACTCATGGTATATGAAAGATAAAAGCGTCCTACAGGTCCGGTGCTCTAGATATAAAATTTAAAGCTAGTATATAGGTCAGTCCACATGATGTTAGAAGCTGAGCAAAGGAAACACAAAAAAGAGGAAGATAACAATGAAATGGGAATAGAAGGTGATAAAGGGAGAGGAGAGAGACAGAGGTAGAAAGCGAAGAAAGAAAATAGAGTTACGAGGAGGACGGAAGTAAGAGAAAAAGACGAGTATAAAGAAGTCAGAAAGGTGAAGGTAAAAAAACAAAAGACGAAAGACAAGAGACAAGAATCGCCAGCACTCCAATAGGAACTATTTATTAAGAATACCTGAAAGCCAGATACCCCAAACGCATCCTCCAACTAAGTGACACTCTTCAATGCTTCACTTGAAGGCCTTACCATATTCCATTTCTCTTATTAATACTTCAATTGAAATATGGAGGCTAGAGAAAGATCATTTTTGGACATGGTTCCCTAGTTATAATTTTGTGCTTCTTTTTTTAACTCGACATCATGGTTTTATGTCTTCTGAGCTTCTGCCTTCAATTTCAATGTTATTGCTTAGTGGGATATTTGAGTGTTTCATGAGATAAGGAAACATGGTATGTTATGATTTTCTTTTTGTTCCAAATAATTTTCTAAAATTTTCTATTTTTTCTATATTTTCTATATTTTCTATATTTTCTATAGTTTTTTCCAGGTTCTCTCAATTTTTTGCGTTTTTGTGCTTTGTTTTAACATTTTTATTGTTTTTATGGGTCTGACGAATGAACCAGTCCAGTACAGCATGTCCTATTGAATCAATGTCTCACCATTTCAATATCCAATCTAGCCCGGACAGCATTAATCGAACTTTCCACTATCTCGATATCTTTCAGTATTTCCCAAATTTTCTTTACTTTTTTTTTAAAAACTCATACATTCATCACTTTCTCCAATTATTTTACAAATAAGAAGCAGAGAATCTTTGTTCATTATGGTCCAAACACTCAAAATGATTTGTTGCTAATTATTCTAAGTAGCTTACATCTCCAATTACACTTGTAATGTAGAAGAAATCTGGTTACAAATTAGACTTTCAGTTTTCCATTGGAAATTGGATTATTTATTTAATAATAATAATAATCAACAAAATCACTGCATCATCATTTTATTTTATTTTTTGAAACTGGTTAACTTTGTTAAAATAAACAAAAAGAGCATAGATCCACAAGATGTGGCCAACAGACAACCACATGATAAGTGCTCAGAGTATGGAGGGAGAAGAAGAGAAAATAAGGAATTGAATGAACTCAAAAAGCAAGGAGAAAAAGGGTGCACAAAGTACATAACGAAGAATTCTTCATGAGCTGGAAAGCATTCCGGTGTAGGAAACCGAGCAGGTACATGCTTTTGAGCCAGAAGAGAAAAGGTTGGAAGATGTGACCAGTTGGGGCGGAAGGACGTTACTGAGTCCACAACTGGTCCTCAGGAGCTGGAATGCCTCCAGCCTACCAAAGTGTGCAGTGACAAACTACCAAGCCGAAAGATATTGAGGGGAAGGAGCTGAGACATCGTTTGTCCGTCGCACTACAGTAGCACTCCCTTACAAGCTTGCTGAAAATGAGAGGAAAAGAGGGGAGAGAAAAGGAGAAGAGAGGTGGGTGGGCCAAGAGAGGAAATAGGCCTTGAAAAGATAGGGGTAAGAGAAGATATAGGGGGAGAGAGACTAAAAGAAGATGTTACATTAGCTGGAAAGAAGTCGAAGGATGGGAGTAGGGCAAAAGGGCATAAGGTGGAGGCGGTAGAGGGGAGAGAAAAACAATCCGTCAATGATTTGTTTTTTTTTTTGGTTTTTTATCTCTATTTTTTCATTTTTATATTGTTTTGCATCATCATTACTATTACCATTGCAATTATCAGCAGGAGAAAGTGAACTATTAAGAAATAACGAAAAGAATACTCCTATACCAAGTCCTCAGATTTCTGTACTGGACCTAGCACCCTGTCGAGTTTGAGTGACTCGACTGAATCTGAGCCTGTATCAGCTTTTTAAACCATAGGTCTATGTTGAAGTTTTTCTAATCAACAATGTTCTTCTTTTTTTCTTTTGAGAATGGTTAAATTTTTTGCATAAAAAATCAAAATATTACAAAAGATCAACATGGAGAAAATAAAATGCATCCCACAAGCTGGGTGCTCAGACTCCAAGGGGGGAGAGAATGTAAAGCAAAGTACAAAAGCGAGAAAACACTAAGGAAACATCTGTGTCTATATCATTTAGCTGATATATCAAAAGGTGAACTTCGCGAAACTAGGTTTTGTTGACACTGGGTTGGTCCAATCCGCAAGTTGAGAGACAAAGCTTTGAGTGGTCTCGGGAGCCCTGTTGTGGAGAGGTAGAAGCGATCTTCCTTGGGTTGAGGCGCAGGGAAAGAGCCAAAGAGGATATGGTATGGCTCGGTCTAGTAATAAAATTTTCTTTGTATTCCCTACTCAAGGAGGGGAGAAGGGATAGAAGGGGAGAGGGAGTGGGACAAAGAGAGGGAGGAGAGGAGGAGAGAGAGAAGTAAAGGGGACTCAAGGAGTGCAAGAGGATTTTAGAGGGAGAGAAGTAGGAGCGAGAGATAATAGACAGAGCGAGAGAGAAGATAGGGATGAGAAGTCAGCAAAGTAAGGGAGTCAGGGAGCAGCTAGAGCTCAATAGACAAAGAGAAATGAGGGAAAGAGAGAAAAACATTAGAGCGAAGGGATGAACATGAAAAGAAGTTAGGTTTAGGGAGGGGGAGGGTGGGAAGAGGGCAATGATACCTATTTTTCTGGCTTTTTTTTTTTTTCCGTCTTTAGTCTCTAGCCTTTTTCTTTTTCCTTTTTTTTCCTCTTTTTTTTCTCTCATTTTTTTTTTTTTTTTTTTTTCTTAAGCTCTTGTGTCTTTTCCCAACAAATTAGAAGGGGCGAAAGAAGGGATATGAGGGGTACACAAAGAGATACAAGTGTAAGGGAATTACAGAAGGAGACAAGAGACCGGAGAAAGAGAAGAGGGGTTTGACCTGAAGAGGAAAGAGATCGGGGGAGAGAAGGGGAAAGATCAAAATTGAGGATGAAATAGAGGGGACACGAATTTTCCTCCTTTCTCCTGATTTTTCTTTTTTTTTCTTCTCTTAATGTTTTTCTTTTTTTGGGGGGAAATGTAGTTGCAAGAGGCAGAGAGAAAGGGAGAGGAACATGAGGTAGAGAAGACAGAAAGGGAGAGAGATGGAGAAGAGGAAAGAAGAGGAAGATAGGGGTGAGGTTGTCGGCATGCCTGTACCTTATAGCAAGCAATCACAATATACACAGGTAAAAAGATGGTCCCACTAAGGAACGAAGAAGAGGTCCCCAAAGGCTAGGGATTGTGACAGAAACTCCAAAGTAGGGAAGATGCCTCTCGCTCCACCCTTGACCAGAGCGTCTGCCACTGAGTTTGCACTTCTATGAACGTGAGAGAAGGTCATGGTTGGGAGGTTTATGTAAGTAAGGGTTATGGGTTATGAGGTAAAAAAAGGTCGCGAATATCCAAGGGGGTTGCACTAACTTGGAGGCCCATGAAACAACTTCACGAGAATTGCACTCGACTTCCACTGCCGAAAATTGACAACAGACAAGATGGATCTTCTTGAGGCCTTCCAGTAAGTCGGAAACTTATGCAGAGTTAGAGTTTGAAATCCCCAGTGAGCTTGAGAAGATGAGAACTATACCGTTTGAATTTGCTAGGGTACCTCCATAACCTGGGGGACCCGGATTTCCAAAACAAGCTCCGTCCGTATCAAGTTTAATCACTTCCGAAGGAGAGGGCTGCCATAGAGGCCTAAAGGAGGGGGAAGGAGAGTTAAGGGAAAGCAAGTCAGACCAACTGTTCCTAAGGTGAGAGATGGGCGTGTAGGAGAAGACTGGGATGCTTCTGGTCTAAAAGGAGACCAAAGAGATTGCGGAGTCCAAGAATGAGAGTAAGGGTTAGCTAGGCCACGAAAGATTTTAGTATCTCTTCCAAGCCAAATCGACCACAAAATAGTTGCAATGGTTATTGTCCAAAGTTTCTTACTGTTTTTGGGCCAGGGAGGGCCTAAGTAGGCTAGGAAGAGATCCAAAATAGATTGAGGGGTGACCCACTGGAATCCGAAGAGTTTTAGGAAGGAAGACCACACAAAAATGAAGAAGAGGCCATGAATGAATAGGTGAGGGATGGTCTCCTCATCCTGGAGACAAAAGATATAGTGGTTAGGCAGGGGAATGGCTCTCCTTTGCAACTGATCTAGGGTTAGAGATTTTCCTCGGATCAGAATCCACAAGAATCCCTGGACCTTAAAGGGGATTGGAAAGGACCACACTTTATTGAGAACAAGGGCAGGATTCAAAGAGGGGAGGATGGAATAGTAAAAGGAGGCGACTGTAAAGTAGCTTGAAGGATTAGGAGTCCCGACGAGGGAGTCTTGTTTAGTGAGAAGAGAGAAAATAGGGGTCAAAAGATGGTGAGAGAGTTCATGGTAGGGAATTCTAAATCATTAAGGTTCCTTCTAAAGTTTGGAGTTCAGGACAGAGCCAAGCCAGAACATTGCACATAATGCGCAGTAAGGGCATCTGGATCAATGGTTAAAAGGAAGAGGGATGGGAAAAGAAGGTCTAAAGTGGAGGAGCCTACCCAAAGATCTTTCCAAAATCTAGTTCTCTGACCACCACCGAACTGAAATCTAGAAGAAGCCTTGAAAGCACTCTTAGAAGAGGATATGGATTTCCAGGCTCTGGAGGCTCTAAAAAAGAGGAGTTTTCGACAACAAGCCATTCTCCTCAAGCCCATATTTGGCCCGAACAATGTCCTTCTAGAGAAAAGGGTGGGGGGAGGTAAATCAACACCATCATTTCCCCAGGAGAGCGGTATTCATGATTTTAAGGCTCTTGATACCTAGATCACCAAATTTTTTTAGGGGTGCAACACTTATTCCAAGAAATAAGGTGAAGCTTATGGTCCTTAGTTGCCCCACTCGACAGGAAATTCCTTATGAGTTTTCAAGGCGAAGAACAACAAAGGAGGGAATTTGAAAAAGGGGCATAAAATAGAATGGAATGCGGGCCAAGGTCGAATTAATGAGTAATTCGACCCCCCAACGAAAGGAGTCTGCCTTTCCAATTGGTGAATTTCAAATTAAATTATTCGAAAAGGTTGTGCCGTAATTGCTTTCTAAGTTTGCCAATCCAGAGGGATAGGCCCAAGTATTTGGAGGGTAGAGGATCCATGCCATAACCCAAATGTTGGGCAAGGGGAAAGGTTTCAGCCTTAGAGAGCATCACCCCCATCATTTTAGTTTTGGACATATTTACTGTCATCTCCGAGGTGACTTCAAAGCACCTAAGGAACAACCAAAGGTTATCTAGTTGTTGTGGCTCAGCGTCATAGAAAATCAAGGTGTCATCTATGTAAAACAAATGAGACACAACCAGACCGGAGGAGGAGGTTTGGAAACCTTGCAGAAGACCCCTATCATAAAGTTTAGAGAGAGATCCAATGATAGTAAAAAGGAAAGGGGATAACGGGTCCCCCTGACCAAGACCTCTAGAAGCAGGAAAGAGGTCAGCAGGGGAACCATTGATCAGGATAGAGAGAGGGATTAGAAGTTCATGCTCTTATCCAGGATCTCCACCTCGCACAGAAGCCCATGCACGACTGCATATCATCTAACACGTCTCAATTTACTCTATCATACACCTTTTCCCAAACTAGCTCAATGGCTAGGCATGGGTTCCTATAAAGAATCTACAATGAATAGCTCCATGGGTAGAGAATGCCCCATTTAAGATTTGCCTATTAGCGACAAAGGCTGATTGAGTGGGGGAGATAACGGAATGGAGGACAGATTGAAGGCAGGAGGCTAGAACTTTAGAGAGGATTTTATAGGAAGAAATAAGAAGGCTATTAGGGAAGTCTCTCATTTTACCAGCCCTTTCAATCTTAGGAATTAAGGTGATAAAAGTGCAATTTATGGCAAAATTGAGGCGGTCCCTTAAAAAGAATTCATTAAAAAAGGCTACAAGATTTGGTGCCATGGTGTCCTAGAAGTCTTGGAAGATGGTAATGGAGAAACCATCGAGACCAAAAGCTTTGTTTCTGGAGAGGTCGAGGACAGCCCTATGGATTTCTTCCTTCGAAAAAGGTATTTCCAACCAGACCACATCTGAAGGGGAAATAGAAGAAAAGGAGAAGTCTCCTAGGGGGGCTTGGGTTTAGAGGAGGTGGAGAAAAGGTTTTTGAAGTAGGGAAAAAGTAGAATGGCCTAAAGAGATTTGGATTATAGAATTGGTTCTTCTTTTTGCACTAGCCGTTTTGTGGAAAAAGGTAGCGTTTCTGTCTCTTACCTTGAGCCACTTGATTCTGGACCTTTGGTACTAGAAGGACTCTTCCTTTTTGAAGAGGAGGAGAAAGGATCTGGCTGAGGATATGTATGCTAATTCTTAATTTAAATATCTTCCTTTTTTAGGAGGAGGAGGAGCGAGGATCTGGCCGAGGATTTGTCTATTACTTCTTGATTTGAAAGAGGCTTGGTTTTTTTGAGGGAATCCAAGGAATGAATTAGGTTATTACTGGCAAGGATTTGATCTTTGAAATTACCAAGGAAGTTCCAGCTCCATTGTTTCAATGAAGCCTTCAAAAGCTAGAGTTTTTTGGACAGGCGGAACCCCCCCCAACCTTCTACAGAGTAGGATGCCCAGCAAGATTTGAAGAAAGAGGGAAAGGAAGGGTCGTCGAGTCAAAAAAGTTGGAATCTGAAAAGTTTCTAACCTGTGGGATGGGGCAGATATCAAGAAGGATAGGTTTGTGATATGAGGTAGTTTTAGGTAAAGCACTAGAGCAGGTCCCTGGAAAGACAGTCTCCCAAGAATTAGTGACCAAGAATATGTTGATTTTGGTCATGACTGGCAAGGCAGCATGATTAAACCATGTATTGGAGGCACCTAAAAGGGGAATCTCTAAGAGGGGTACCGAGTCGATAAAGTCCGAGAAGGCTCTCATCGAGGCAGTGATGCAACTACCCAAGCTCTTCTCATGGACGTCTAGAGATGTTGAAGTCAACCCCTAGTAGCCATGGGATAGCGGAAGAGGGATTTTTCAGAGAGGAACTCCAGCCACAACGATTGGCGAGTGCAGGGCCAATTAGGAACATAAATGAGAGAAACTTTGAAAGAGAATCTATCTAAGATTCTGCGAAAGAGAATATTGATAGAGAAGTCGCGACTTCCTGGTAAGTGGTCGGGTTCCAAAGAACCCAGATACCCGAGAGGCTCCAAAGGAATCTTTTGCCATCCAAATTACAGGGTATCCTCCCCCAGATATTTCTAATAAGGCTAAGGTCAGGGGAGAGGAGCTTAATTTCAAACAGTGCAATGATGTCGTGTAAGAAGATTAGAGAATGAAACGCACAACGCTTGGTATGGGACCCAAGCCCTGGATATTACAACATAGGATCTTCATAAGGGGGAATATGGGTGGAGGAAGAGTTTTCTTCTAGATGTATGTTTTTTGAGACTCTGGGTTAAAGATACTAGAAGAGGAACTTGAGCAAAAGAAGAGGAACTTGAGCAGAAGAAGAGGCAGGAGAACCATAATTAACATTAGACCGAAGATTGCCACAATGTGATTTTATCTTGTCAATTGTTTATTAGTAGATTTAAAGAGAAAAATTGCCACAATGTGTGCATGTAGAGGCCACATTTCACAAGCACCATTAACTAGGGCAACTCAAAGATAAATTCTTTAGAGAATATTAGCGGGCAAAACACCTTTGAACAAAGTGCGTCCCTAAGTAAATTTTAAAAAGAAAGAAGAATTAAGAGAGAGAGAGATGCCAAACTATTCAAACAAGAAGAAAGGCTAAAAGATGCAACATGGAAGGTTAAAGAGAAAACGCCAATAGTGGGGTATGAGGAAGCATTTTGAACTTCAGAAGCAAAAGTTTCCTAATTGTGAGGACAAGGTCGATTCGACGGGAGGAGATGTGTTATTGACGAAGCCCTTTGACTCATATGCAGTGTACATAAACTTTCCTCGGAACTTACCCCCCTGGCCGAGGCGAGTCACTCAGCCGAGTCCATAACAGGGCTCAAAAAGATAAAAACAAAATTTAAGAAAATTTTGAAAAATAGAAAACATGTATTAAAAGTAAAAAATAGAAAATATGTATTAAAAGTAAATTCAAACCTAAAACACCTTTAAAAAGTTTAAAACAAGATTAAAAAAGTAGTGAAAACAGGAACTTAAAAAATCCCTATTTACAGTTTGGGATATTTCTTAAATATCCAAAAAAAAATAATAGAAAAAGGTAATTATAGCAAAAAACACTCACCAATCTTTGCCAAGAGACATCTTAATCATGTAGGAAATACTTGTATAACGGTTATTTTTTTTAACCAGTTTTTCATTGTTTTTGAAATTTTTAAATACCCCTAAGTTGTCACACAGCTTGGAAGTACTCGGCCTTACCCGTAGGGCTCGGCCGAGTCCCAAACACTACTCTTAAAGCTGTTAGCATTTGTATTGAGTACAGAAGATGCATGAGTAGGAAACAATAGGCTGCCCCCTGGCGTCTACACGCCTGGAGCTCTATACAAAACCACCAAGAGGGTGGCCTGAGTAACTGCTCATATGGAAATTCATTAATAAGAAACAAAATTGAGTACTCATCCAAGGAAAGATTAGGGTGAAGAAACGCTAATATTAGGCGACCAAGCTGAAACAATATAAAGGGACCTACTTAAATCCCTTAATTTTTGTGGACTATTCATAAAAACTAGCAATAGAAGTGCATGTGATCAGTTGGGCACACCATATATCAAAAAAAATAAAAAAAATTCAAATCGAAGCCAAACAAAGCAAAGGCAGCACCACCGGCTTTTTTGTGGACTATTCATAAAAACTAGCAATAGAAGTGCATGTGATCAGTTGGGCACACCATATATCAAAAAAAAAAAAAAAATTCAAATCGAAGCCAAACAAAGCAAAGGCAGCACCACCAGCTTTCATGCTCAATTTGCACAGAGACAACCGCAAAGTTTCAAATCGAAGCCAAACAAAGCAAAGGCAGCACCACCAGCTTTCATGCTCAATTTGCACAGAGACAACCGCAAAG
Source organism: Amborella trichopoda (assembly GCF_054954075.1). Taxonomy (NCBI): domain Eukaryota; kingdom Viridiplantae; phylum Streptophyta; class Magnoliopsida; order Amborellales; family Amborellaceae; genus Amborella; species Amborella trichopoda. Next base: position 9,021,393 of record NC_142347.1, on the reverse strand, counting down.
TTGCAATCAAGTAATAACATTAACAATAACAATAACAATAACAATAACAATAATAATAATAATAACAACAATAATTATAATAATATTTTATTTTTTTTTTACTATTGCCGCTGCTGATGATGTTTATGTTGCTCTTCCTATTATCATTACTATTGCATAACTCTGCCTTACCCGGGCCCAAGCTTCTCATGCTGGTCCGAAGCCCGAGTAAAAAAAAAGGAGCGTCGTGTTATGTAGGAATCATGAACCTGAGCAAAATAGCGTAAGACTAGTGCAACCAACCCCAAAGAGTTGGGATAAGAGTTAAAAATGATGATAATGATTATTACTATGATTAGAGTTAGGATATGAGTTAAAAATGATGATAATGATTATTACTATTATTAGTAGTCACAGGCACAATCACTACCATATTAATGTTGATAGAATTAGTGGTTCGAAAAACCGAGTGTAGCAAACGGGAAAAAATCATACCGTGGTAATATCAGCACATGAACAATAATAAGTATGCTAAACCATTGGCGTAAGAGCATCATAGTCTCCAACCTCTACCATGCAACCCAACCCAACAACTTCCACAAAAAAAACAAGCAAATGAAAGAAGAAATGGAGAAGTAGAAAACGTCAAAAAATGAGTAAAAATTAAAGAAAACAAAAAAACAAATGAATGAAGAAATAGAGAAGTAGAAATACCACAAAAAATGAGTAAAAATAGAAGTATAAAAGAATTAAAAGAAAAACACATGAGTACCTTAGGAGAAGAGGAGCAAAAACTAGGGTTTGTGATAGACTTAGCCGAGGAGAACCAACGCCTCGAAGACCAAAACGTCGGCAATCCATGCAATCCAGCGTTCGAAGAAGTCCGAGTCAGTGCAAGGTTTTCCATATTCAGCACTTCGATCGATCGGCGATTGATTGGACGACTCAGAGAACCAGGGCTCCCGCTCGGCCGACTCCGCCATGCTTGGGCCAACGCCTCCTCCTCCTCCTCCTCCTCCTCGCCATAGAAGAAGGTAGAAGTAATGCATGGTTTCCTTTGTTTTCTTAAAAGCCTCGGCATAAGGGTGCTTATTTTCTTTTCCATTAATGCCACGATTCTCAATCTTTAATAATTCTTATTATATATTGTTGTTCCAGTTAAATAGAGTCCACATAGAGGGGGTCCCTTACGAGGCCGACAAAGGTGGGACCCATTTAAAGATATTTTTTATTTGGTCAATTAAGTGGAAAAGACGGCTTACCTCTCTTTCTTTGTTTTTTTTTCTCTTTGTTTTTTATTATTATTATTATTATAAGGGAGTGGCTCTTTTGAATGTGTATCAGGATTGAAAACCAGTATCTAGGTACGGGAGTACTAGGACTAAGACTCATTTGTCTTAGTTGAGGTTTGTACATTTGTTTAGTTGAGGTTTGTATAAACACTCAAATTAGAGCCCACCTTAAGATAGAGACAAGAAATGTGGTTTCAATATTGAAATTCTTTGTGATAGCTTTAAAATATATTTTTATTTATTTATGAAGTTTAAAGCTTTAAAAATAGTGTTGATATATATATATATATACATATATTTGAAAATCTTAAGAATTGATGGTCAAAAAATACGTTACAAAATACACTATTTCCAAAACTTGAAATCAATTTTTTTTCTCATGTTCATGCATCTTGATGTCGAGATGATCGATTTGAAGTAGGCTTAAATTTAATTGTTTAGAGTATATACTTTTCATTTTCATTTGTTTTGTTTTTGGGTGCTGTTTGTATAGAGCCTAGGCTCTAATCCATCAAATTAGAGCCTACCTTCAATAGTATGGAGAAATGTGGTTTTAATATTGGAAATCTTTCTAATAGCGTTAAATTATATTTTTATATTTATTTATAAATTTTAAAGCTCCAAAAATAGTGTAGATCAACAGATCTTTGAAAACTTGAAAATTAACGGTCCAAAAATACATTATAAAATATACTATTCTAAAAGTTTTTTCTCATGTCTATGCATGTTGATATCGAGATGATCAATTTAAAGATATTTAAACATCAAAACAACCACTTCTAATAAAATTTTTGATATAAGCTCAAATTTGATTGTTTAGAGCCTTGGCTCTATATAAACTTTTCCCTTTGCATTTATGCTTATATTTTTTTTTTTCTTTTATGGAAAACGTTCATTTTGGTCTGATAATGCTCGTCGGTAAGCTGTACTAACACCGACTCCTACTTTAAAGCGACGTGTATCTACACGTAAGAGTGTTGTGCTGTCCATAGCAAATGACAACATAAAACGTCTTTGTACCGTCCTTGTTCAGCAAACTTATGATATTTTCTTTTCAGGCAAAGTAAAAATATCTTTTTATTTTTTTTCTTGTTTTTTTTAAGGTTGATGGATGCTTTGAAGATAATGCATGTCAAAATTTTCATTTTCATCATCAACATCGTGTATCTTTTTTTTATATTTATAATAGTTTTTTTCAAACTATTTGGAATCAGCCAAACAAATCCTGAATATGAGATTTCAAGACTTTGATGACCAAAATATACTTCTAAATTGGTTTTCAACCGACAGAGTGAATAGAGGAATAGCTACCACAAAAGCATAATGTTTTAGGGTATATGATTTGACCTCGTTTTTATTTATGTAACATGGTTTGAGCCAATGATTATATGTCTTGCATATCATCAATATACTAACCAGTGTAAAACCCAATCCACGAGTATTTCTAAGATCCCAAATCTTAGAACGGAACCTCAACCCCGCAACCAACCTCGCAAAAAAAAGAAAAAAATGAAAAAGAAAAATGATTGCACCATGTACGTATTCATAACTTAATTAACATCGAATAGATATTGTCTAATTTTTTAGCAGCAAAATCTATGCATTTAGAAGCTCAAAATCGAGTTTTATTCTCCTTAACTTATTAACATTGAATAGAATTGTCTAATTTTTGTAGTAGTAAAATAAGCGTGTTTAGGAGCTCAAAATCTAGTTTTATTACTCTAAAAATATTATCAGGTGATTTTAAAGAATTTCAGATGAAAAAAACACTCATGTCATTTGCCCTAGGAATATAACTATGATATTTGTTTGCCCACCAAGTAGTGGGTCACAAAAGAAGCGGCAACACACCTAATATTTGGGAGAAGTCAATCTGAAGATTTGGATGACCAACCCCACTATGTTAATAATTCATTTTTTGGGGTGATTGGTAATGGTTATCCATGTTTGCAAGACTTTTCTTTTGGCTTCTCAATGCAATGCTTTGAGGATATGGATGTTATCATGTGCATGAAACATGTGTTTCAAGTGTGCACGCTCCTTCATCCTTTCCAAGCATTTGTTTATCGCGAAGTGTGATGAATGCCTACATCATGTTTTTATCGATTCAATTGGGCATGTGATCCTAGTACAGTTCAGTATCTATCTATTCAACTGCGTGTCATCTAGTACACATCATTGTCAAGTGTGCATGTGATCCTAGTACACATCGTGATCTATCTATACAAACTTTGGGGATATCTTTTCTATATTTTTATAGAGAGAAGTTCTCAAATTTCAATTTTTCACATAGAATACCATGTCAAAATTTTTAGATTGCGAAACTATCTTAAATAATCAGTTTTAGATAGATATTATAATCAGTTTTAGACATAGAAACTATCTCAGAAGTTTTAGAAGGCTTTTAAATATTAAAGCGTAAAATTATCTATAATTTGAAAAGACAGGAAACTATATCCCTGTTTTTAGAGAGAGAAGCTATCTCACATTTTAAATTTTTAGAGAGATAAATTAGCTTAAATTTTTAGAGAGAAACTATCGCAAATTAAGTTGTAGAAGAATATATTTCAAAATTTTGAGAGAGGGACTACATCAAATTTCGAGATTTAGAGAGATTGTCAAATTTTTAGAAAGACAAATTATCACAAAGTTTTTAGAGAGAAGCTTTTTAAATTTTTAGAATATCTCACAATTTTAGAAAGAAAACCTATCTCAAATTTGTTTGACAAATAAATTATCTCAAACTTTTTAGAGGGAGAAACTAATATAAATTACAAGCTTGAGAGAAAGAAACCATATCAAAAAATTTACGGAGAAAAACCATATCAAATTTTGAGTTTTAAAAAGAGAAACTATCCCAGAGTATTTTTTTTTTTTTGGTGAAGTAATAAGGCTGTAAGGATTTGGGCCGCTACCTTTTGGTGAGAATAGAGTACAAAAGCTCATCATGGGACTCAATAACACTACTGCCAAGACCCTATGACATTCTCTTAAAAATGGTATGTCAATAGGGATTTAAACCCCTACCCTTTGGTGAGAATGGAGTCAAAGACCTCAACACGGGGCTCAACAATACTAAGCCAAAGCCTCAGGTCATTCTCGAAAAAATCACAAGTCAATGGAGATTTAAGGCCCTACCCTTTAGTGAGAATGGAGCCAGAGACCTCATCATGGGGATCGGCCAAAGCCAAGACCCTTGCTACACTCACTAGAAGTAGTATGTCAATGGAGATTTGCGCCCCTACTCTGTAAGAATGGAGTCAAAAACCTCCCCATAACACTCCGCAAAAAATGATATGTCAATGGTGATTGAGGCCCCTACCTTTTAGTGAGAATGGAGTTAAAAACCTCACTATGAGACTCAACAATGCCCAAGCCATTCTCAAATTTAGAGGGAGAAACCATTTCAAATTTCAAATTTTAAAAACTCTCTCAAAATTTGCGAGGAGAAGCCACATCAATTTCAAGTTTTAAAGAGAAACTATCCCCAAAAAAATTTTAGAGAGAAACTATCTCAAAAAAAATTTAAAAAAAATATATACTATCTCAAATTTTAAGTTTTAGATAACAAATACCTTTAAATTTTTAGTGAGAGACTATATCCAATTTTTACTTTTATCAATTTTTAAAGAGGAACTATCATGAAATTTTTAGAGAAAGAGATAAACTATCTGAAATTTTAATTTATCCATGGGGTATTTTTATCCTAAGAAGCTACTTTCTTTATTTAGGGGGTGAATACAGAACTAACTAAATAGTATTAGAGTCCGCAGGACTGTTTAAAAAATACTTGGAGGGAGCATGCTTAGGAATTGGAACCACGGATAGTGGAGGGAGCATGCTTAAGAATTGGAACCACGGATAGTGGAGGGAGCATGGAAAACTAAATAGTATTGGTGTGCGGGCCGGATATAGCTACCCTGTTCCCTTAAGTTGTAAGGGATTACTACTAATGGAGTAATCAAATCAAATACATGGCTAATCGTTTACAGGATATGCATTTAAATACTCTGCGATTTGGCAAGAAGATAAGATCCTGTAGCATAGAATTGGAACTACGGAGAATCACTCTGATTGTAGACAAATCAAGATTGAAAAACCAAACCATCTAGAAAATGTTCCTCTTACAACATTCAAGCAGAAATCAAACCCTAATAAAATGCTTACTAGCATCCCAACCAAAGAAAGTCTTATCTATTTTATATGCTCCTTGCTCCATACATTCATTCATATAAAAATCTTCCTAAAGCATATTTGTCTTCTCGGCAAATTACTTTTTGAGGTCGACAACCCACCCGAAGTTGTCCTCTGTGAGTCCCCACTGGATACCCGTGAGTGCCGAATATAGTTGCTGAGATACCTTACCAACTCCGCCATTTCCATATTGCATCCTGCAGATGATACAAAATGCATTAAGGTTAAATTTTCGTTGAATTGTCAGCATCGCGACGACAATTACACCGTGATCCCTAAAAGAAACATGTTAGACAGATATTATAGAAATGGTCCACTCATAAGCCAGATTATGTAGGGCCCTATGTTGCTCATATATATTACTTAAGTGGCAAGGGGAACATATGGATGCACTCGGGAAGGTATAGTAAGATTTTGGGGAATTCACTCCATTAGATATAATTTTAAAATGGGTGCAGTTTGTATAGAGCCGAGGCTCTAAACAATCAAACTAAATTGTACCTTCAAATAGTGTGGAGAAATGTGGTTTCAATACTGTAAATCTTTGTGATAGCCTTAAAATATATTTTAACATTTAATTATAAAATTTAAAGCTTTGAAAATAGTTTAGATTGAGCAAATATATGAAAACTTGAAAACATTAAAAATTGACAGTCCAAAAATGCGTTACAAGAAGCACAATTTTCAAAATTTGGAATCCATTTTTTTCTCATGTCCATGCATCTTGAGGTCGAGATGATCAATTTGAGGATATTTGGGCATCTAAACAATCTCTTCTAGTGAAATTTTTCAGGTGGACTCCAATTTGATTGTTTAGAGCCTTGGCTCTATGTAAACTTTTTCCTTTTAAAATACATTAGTTTTACATTTGGGCTAAGAACATAGCTAAGAATCTTTGGATTTCTTGTTCAGGATGGAAAACCTAAATTTTAGATTCTTATGATTGGTCAGTTTAGGCCCTTGCTACTGAGGTGCCAGGGTGAGACGTGCCCTACATTCAGCCAAAAGCAAGTTCTGTACAGTTTAGGTAGTACCCTAGGTTGCCTTGAGGATGTCCTTACTCCTAATAAAATATAAAAGATAACGTGAAAATTCAACAATGAAGTTCTTTTGCAAACAATTCCTTCCCAAATCCTCAATAGCCAAGAGGGAATTTACACTAGCTAAACTAAGCCCTTACCAATCCTGCCAGTCGTCTGCTTTTATATTTTTCCTCCCTCCTCTTCTATCCATATATACCCTCCAGTTGCATGATTTCTCCAGTAATGAGTGATAGCTCAACTCTCAACAAAGTGAAGGTAAGGGATTTCTTCCAAAATTGCCCATGACCTAAATTTGTTTTTGAGGTTTCATGTATCGCACTTGAAAGGGGAAAGGCTCGAGGGGGATTGGGCTACGAGAATTGATGCCCGTGAAATGTTTTGTTTTGTGTGTGTTTGGGGAGGGGGGAAGGTGTTTAAATGGATCACTTCAGAGTTGGGCCCGGTGCAGGAAAAATTGAACTGGAATGGTTAACCGGACATGGCTGAAAGCAGTCAACAGGCCTAACCATGCAAGTCCCGAGCCATCAAAGAAGTGTTACAAAAATAAAATATTCAAAAAAAAATCTAATAAAATATAAAAAGTATATTTAAAGCATGTTCAAACAAAGAACATCCAAATCAAGTTGAAAATTAATGAAAAGCATGGATTTTAAATAATCGATTTGTACCTAGGAGTATTTTTTAAATTTTTCAAAAAAGATGGGAAAATGTTAAAATAAGTATTTATTGCCAAAACAATTTCCAATATTTGCCAAAATGATAAAAAACATTAAAAAATACATTAAAAACAAAATCCCTTATTTTTTGGTATTTTATGTATATATATAAAAAAATACCTGGCCGGTTCACCAAAACCGACCGAAACCGGAACCGGGCAATGGTCGGTTCCGATTAACCGGGCAATTAGAATTCTAACAGTCCTATTTTTCCTACACTGGTTGGGACTGACGAGAACATGTCAGAAATTAACAGATCTTTTGGAAGCATATCTCCATAATTATTGGGGTTTAGCTCGATCAACCCGATGAATGGAAGCTTATGATTACAAGAGCGAACACGAGAGCCAGGCAAGTGCCTTTGTGTACCAAGCCACCAAAAGGCAGGCCAAAGCTTACAGCGAACACATATCTTACATTTTTCAGGATGGATCCTATCAGGATTCTTTTAACACCTTTCATAGGATTTGTACACCTTGGAAATTCTTCAGGGGCATAAACTAGAGCTCTGTTGATAAGCTTTCATGTTGTCTCTTGTTTCTACTTGGGCCCACTACGGTGGAATTGACTGTAACAGACTAATGTAACCAAAAGATTTACTAGATGTCACTATTACCAAGTTTCAAGTCCCTACTCAGAGATCCTCAGGAGTACGAAAATGCATCTCTTCCACTAGGAACCTATTCCTCAATCGGATCAGGTTTAGACTAGACAGCGGCTCTCGTATTCTTGTTTGGTCTGATCTCTGGGTTGGACTTTCCCCCCTATCAACAATCTTCCCCTCTCTCTTCCTCGTCGCGAGAAACCAAAGAGCCTTCATATCTGACTATGCAATTTTCAATGGATCCAACTTGGTCTGATCCCCAATATTTAGGTGCAATTTAATGAACCTTGAATCCTCCCGCCGTCTATCTCTTCTCCAATTATTAGACCCGGTCTTCCAAACCCTTAGTCAATGGGATGCCTTAATTTGGTCCCCTGTCCCTTCAGGATCCTTCTCAGTCTCCTCCCCCTATGCTTCCCTCCTCCCTCAACGTAACCCTAAGCCTCTCCTCAATTCATCTTGGGCTCTTCCAATCCCACACAAAGCCCTGGCATTTGTGTGGATTCTACTCCATGGTAGAATCCTCACACTTGACCAACACCAAAGGAGAGGTTTCTGTTTCCCAAATTGATGCAATCTATGCTTCCAGGAAGAGGAAACAATCCGTCATCTCTTTATTCATTGTGAAGTCCCTTTCTCTGGAGCTTAAGGCTCTAGAGAAACTCACGCACTTTCAGAGGTTTATAGTGAAATCAACTGCATCAGTCTTTGAGTCAATTACCACCCTCATTTCCTTTGGGCCAAAAATATACCCATCTTAGCATCTCTTCAAATCCAACATTTCCTAAATAATTGGGCCTGCCTCCTACATCTTTCCACCCCGACAGCCTCCCCTAGACCCATTTGGACCCCCTTTCCCTTGGGCTTCCTGAAGCTCAATACTGATGGATCATCTCTAGGAAACCTCAGGAATTGGGGGCACTCTAGAAAACAACATCTCAGCTGTTTTCTCATTCATAGCGTATATTGGGGTCCAAGACACCACCTATGCTGAGGCTTTTCGCTTCTAGAAGGCCTTCAAAGGGTGGCCCAGTTGGGAATCTATGCTCAAGGTTTCATGATCGAGGCTGATTCCAGCAACACCATTCTGTGGGCCACCCGACAACAGCAACCACCTTGGAGGCTAACCTCTATCTTTGAGCAAATACATTTCATATGCAGCTCCCTCCCCAACTCACCTCCAAGTACATTCATCGAGCAGCCAACACAGAGGCAGATAGGCTGGCAAATGAAGGAGCTTCCCTAGGCGCAGCAAAAGGCCATAACCCGGTGATGGGACCCTGCCTAAGCAGGGTCCCGGGTAGGCAGGGTCCCGGGAAGGGTGGGCTGGAAACGGTCTTTTGACATATGCACAAAGTGGCCGCTCTCAGCTCAGTCAAATCCTTGAGCCTCCTCTCTCCCTCTTCCCTTTTCTTCTCTCTTCTTCCAAACCTATCATCTCTGTACCAAAGGGAAGGATGGAAAAGGAAAAACGAAAACAGAAGTAAAAAAAAAAGTACAAAAAAAAAAAAGTTATATATACAAGGAAGAAAACCCAAGGCCTTATCTGGGTTTCCCAGTAAGTCTCTCTCCCTCAGCTCTCTATTCTCTATCTCTCTCTTCTAACAACCTCCTCACCTTCTCTAATCTCCACCCCTTCTCCCAGCCCCACTATAGAGGGAGATTAGCTCAGACATTAAGCCATTGCCGAGGAAGAATCGACTATCCCCCAATCTTGCAAACCACGTATGATTCTCTTCACTCATTGTCACTCTTATCCCTGTCTCTTCTCTAATCTCTACTTTCTAACCCCTACTCACCTCCCTCCTCTCACTTCTTCAACTCTAATCACTCTCTTCTACGCTCTTCCCCCTTTATCGCTTTCTCTGTTTTCCTCCTCCATCTCTCTTTTCCATGTTGTCTCTCTGCCCTTTCTACTCACCAACCCTCACTTCTACCCTTGTCTCCACTCTGTTACCTTAACTCCTTAACTCACCAATCTCTATATTCCTTACCATCTTTCTTTTGCTCTCCCTTCTGAGTTTTATTACTCCTGTCTTCGCCCTTCTCCCCTGTACCTATTCTCGTATTGCACTACATGTCGGAAAAAAAAAGAAGGGGGGGAGGGTAAAAAAGAGGAAAAAAAATAACATATATATATATTCGGAAATTATTTTGGCTCTCTCTCTCCACTCACCTGCCTCTGTTCTACTACCTCCTCGCTAGATTCATTCTCTCTAGCCTCCAACCGTTGTTCCATATTTGGAAGCCGACCATGCTTCTTGTCTTTTATTCTCTCTTTCCCCTCTTTTCTGTTTGTGCTCATCTGCTCCTCCAAACTTTACAACTTCATAGCGAGAAGATATGTCAAAGGATGATAGTAGGCCTCATCAAAAGTGGTTAGCCCACGACAGAATTATTCCCCTCAGCCCGGAGAACAGTTCACTCTCTCTCTCTGCTTAGCTGGAAGACGAAGCGTGCAGTGGACGTTTTGCCAAAGATTGACCCCGCCAGCCACTATTTCTACCTTTTCAAAGTATGCTTAAAGCACAGAAAACCTAGTAAACACCTTTGGTGTTCTGCTGCTATCCTATGGAATAAAATGGTATGTAGTTAGGTGTGATGCTTTTCAGACTCCAATTTCAATTTTCGTTGTTCTTCTTTCATCGGTTTTATTTTCCTTCTTTCTTCTCTACTGTCTTCTAAATAGTTGTAGTCTGAGCACCCAAATTGTGGGATGCTGTCTCTAGTTTGTCACTTATATATTCCTTGGAAAATTACAGATACCCCCCAAAACTAACATTCTAGACATCCTACCCCCCAGTCAAGAAGTCGACCAAATTTAGACGAATATTCCCTTTTCCTTTCTCTTCCTTATGTTTTTAAGTCACATGCAACACTCTCTCAGCTTCTCTCTCTACTCGTTCTCTCTACCCTCCCTCTCAGCCTCTCTTTCTCTCTCTACGCGCCATCTCTGGCTTTCCCTCTGTACCTCTCTAGTTCTACTTGCCATATGTCTCTTTCTCTCTCTACCTGCCGTCTCTCTCTCTTTCTACCGAAAAATCCAATTTACTCTCTCTGCCCTAACTCTCTCTCTACTGAAACCCCCTTTCTCTATGTTTCTCTCTCTACCTCTCTCTCTCTACTCGCCTCTCTTTCATTCTCTCTACTCCCTCAAGAAATCTACTAGAGCTTAACCCTAGAAACTCTTCAACCTATGTTCTACTATCGAATGTATATGCTTCGGCTGGAAGGTGGGATGACGTTGCTAAAGTGAGAGGAGAGATGAAATCAAAGGGAATAAGAAAGGAACCAGAGAGTCGCTCATAGACCTCAGAGGAGAGGTTCATGTGTTCTTTTCAGATGATGGGGTTCACCCATTGTTGGATGAAATACATTTAAAATTGGTGGAAGTTACTGGCATGGTGAGAGAGACTGTGTTTATTCCTGACACAAGGTATTCACTTCAAGATCTAGACAAGGATCGGAAAGAGCATGGCCTGCTCAACCACAGTGAGTATAGAGAGAGGTAGAGAGAGATAGTGAGAGAAAGGGGGTTGTAGTAGAGAGAAAGAGAGTTTGGATAGAGAGAGAGTAAAATAGCTTTTTTGGTCTAAAGAGAGAGATAGAGAGAAGGCGGGTAGAGAGAGAAAAAGAGAGAGATGGTGGGTAGAAAGAGAAAGGTAAAGAGAAAGCGAGAGAGGGTGAGTAGAGAGAGAAGGAGAAACAGAGAGGGAGGGTAGAGAGAGGTAGAGAGAGAAAGAGAGCGTAAGTTGCATGTGACTTAAAAACATATGGAAGAGAGACAAAAATGGCATTTTTATCTAAATTTGGTTGGCTTATTGACTAGGAGGGTAAATACAAGAAAAAATAGTGTTGGGGTTTCGGGTGTGATACTAAGTATTGTGGGGTAGGATGTCTAAAAATTAATTTTGTGGGGGTATCTATAACTTATCTAAATTCTCTTTTTTCGATTACTACAAAAGTCACCCTTATTCAAAAAAAAGTTCTCAATAGTTGTTCTTCCTTTGAAAAGACAACTAATTAAAAAAAAGGGGCATACCATTTGCAAGAACAACTAGAAAGGACAGACTACACCAGAAGACCTCTGCAAGCAAACTTGCACAGAGCACGACAGTATACGCTAGAAATTAAAAGGTATGCATCAAAGAACACATTAAAAATAAAAATGAAAACATGACGATTTAAAGATATAGTTGCTTACTTTTTTCCCTCATATGTGATACTTCCAACTGGAGATACAACCACTGCACAACCTGTGCAGAAAACCTCATCGGCTTCAAACAATTCCTCCACTGGTATAGGCCGCTCCTCAACCTGCATAATGGGGCAAGTGATTCAACCATCATCAAGAAACCATAATGGTACAACATCCATGATGTCGGAAAATCACCACAGATTCCATAAAAACAAATGCATCTCCTAAGAACGCAAGCATCCAACATCCACAGAAGCAATAAGATCCATATTTTGATCCGGCAAGTAATTTCTTCAGTAATGTTTGCTATTGTTTTTTCGTTTCTCTATCCCCTTACATGAGACAAAGACCAAAGCCTAAAAACTGAGAAGCGCTCCATAGCACTAGAATTGTGCGCTCAAACAAAAAATCTAAGGATTTATATTTAAGAGTAAAACACTTGAAAGATTACAAATTCTAGATGTTAAAAACCAAATGTCATGGCATATGACATGAAATTCAGAACTTTTAATATCTACAACACCAAATAATTTTATTTCTAAAATCATGCCTTCAATATAAAAGGATGTGGAGAAGCCATCCAAGAACATTGAAATATTTCTGACAAGAAAGAAACATAGAAGATAGCATAAATAGCCTTGTTGCAACTCAGCCATCACAAAACTTATTAATATGGAAGCTTTTTCCTTCCATACTTCCCAAATAGCATCCATCCATGACAAAACCACAATTATAAAATGACATACAAACTTTAGTACGTAGTTAAATACAATTGATTTCACATTGAGGTAACTAGCTGCAGGTAAGTACCTTGTATCCTTCATTTCGAGCAACATCGATAATACTCAACCGCGTAATTCCTGGCAAAATGGTCCCTTTTATTGGCGGAGTTGAAATTGTTTTACCCTATTCAGTGAAGATGGACAAAGAAACATGTAAAGAAGCGTCACAGGCAGAGGATAACTGAGATATCTACTGTATTCTTGGTTAAGAATGACAAATAGCATGCTTCAATGGTATACAAGTAACATGCAAAACAAGCACGAAAAAACCCATGATTTGTAAGTAAAGATTGGAAAAGGGATCATTTACTGGAAGAACATGTTGCCACCATTAGATCAAAGTCTAGCACATAGTTGCTGGAAGCGGAAGCAAGGATTCTACCACTTAGTTGCCACATGCTAGAACCTCCCTAGGCTGGGAATTCTTTTCAAACAATTATTTTAATTGATACAACAAAATGAAATTAAAAGTCAGAAAATTTATTAAGAATATCAAATATCCAACAATCCCCAAAAATACAGTAAAGAATGGGCACAAAAGATAGGCAAATAAAAAATTATTTATTTATTTAAGGAATAGGCCCGGGGCCTGGGTGGTCAGTGTGCTTGAGTAGCAACGTGCTGTTTGGGGTTCCATTCTTACCTACTATATAAACCCATCAACATGTAAAAAACATATTTGTGTATCAACTAATTGTTTCCAATTTATATATTTTTATATTCCTTTGAGTTGTAGTATATGTAACAATAATACTACAAAATACAATAAAAAAAAATATTATGATGATGGACATCGGGATAACAAATAACACTACAAGGGAGTTGATATCTTATTGATAAAATCTGCTTTATTTACCACTCCGAGCCCTTAAACCTTAACAAGCATATCAAGCTACTTTATTTAGAATTTTACACTTCACAACCTCCAAAAGTATTAGAGTCACAGAGAGTATGATTGCAATTAAGATACAAATAAATCATTGGTTTAGCCTACTCCTTCGACCTGCAAGAGGTGATCCCTAAAAAGTGGGGATCGAGCTAACATAATTTACAATTTGCAATCTCATTGAGATACCTATCTGAAAGCACCTGAGGGACATCCCAGACCAAGATCTACATGTATTGGGAGATCCCAGTAACTATGGTCTAGCATACCATTTCAATCGCGAGTGATCTATGATATCCTACAAAATATCATAATGCTGCCGAAGTGCAAGCTAGTAAAATGCAGAAGAATGATACAAAGTATAATTTTGTCTACTATCTATTCAACAGGTGTCTCTCGCTTTTATGGACGAATAAAACAGATAGGAGTGCATAAGGGCCTAAAACACACCAGTCATATGCACGTGCATTACACGTGTATTAAACATTAATCGTTAAAACACAATTTTACTATTAAAATAAAAATTTCAAAAGGCATATTTGATTATAGAGAAAGTCTATAAAAAGAGGGATTTTGATTGATCCATCTTGACATATGGGCTTCTATCAGATAATAATTATTTTTTTATATTTTCAATTATATTATTTCTAACCTTCATAAAATTATTATTAACTATACAAGTAACTATATAATTTACTTATCAATAAATATTGTTCTGAAAAAAAAAAAAATAGAAGGAAAATGCAAAAACATCACATAAACTCAAATATGACTACAATTCAATATGTAATTTGCATTTAGAGGTAATTATATTTTTAAAAATAAATTCAATTACATTATGCTGATGGAAGTAGTGCAAAGAAATGTGGTGACTTACCCTTTTATAAAGTAGAATGGCAGAACAGGATTCATGTAGCCGACCCAATAGTTGGGATAACACGGGATGATGATGATGACGAATTTCAATTACAGTACTCACCTCAGTAAGTTGTATTGATGGTTACTTACTATTGTATTTTTCATTTTTTTCTTTTCATTTTCAATTATAACATCCACTAATATAAAAAATTTGGTTTTAGGATAGTACAAATTATATCATTTACTTATAAGTATTACAGAAAATTGAAAAAACTAAAAAAATAAAAAATAAAAAGAGAAAAGGAATAATATATTTTTTTATTTTTTAGAATGTATCTTTTTCTTCTATTACATTTACCAATACAAGTATTAACTTTTTCCTTTTTTATAGAAATATATAATTGACCTATATAATTTGTATTTTTGATTAATTACTTTTCTGTTTTATCTTTTTATTATTCTTCAATTATATTAATTTCTAAAATAATTGAAATTATTTTAATTACATTACTAAATATATTATTTACTTGTAAGTAGAAATTATTTTGAAAAGCTAGACAAAATAATTTGCAATCTTGTTCACTTATATTTCTTCCCCCATTTTTTTTGTATCTTTTGATTAATAATTTACATTTTTTGGATAGTAAATATATAATTTACTCATGTAAATATAGTCACGAAAGTTTGGGAAAATTAAAATGCAAAAAAGAAAAGAAATAGTAAAATATTAAATTTTCTTTCAGGTAATTGTAATTTCCAAATCATGCCACAAAAACTTCAAGATATGATTCTAATTATATTTAAAAAAGTTTGATGTTAAACATAATTCTTATTTTTTTATTTTTTTTGACATGGCTTAAACATAATTCTTATTAAATATAAGGATTAAGAAAATATATATTTGTTACTAATTCAGTTTTAGATATTATGTCACTTATTAAATAAATACTTTTAATAAATTTCATTAGAACAATAATACAATTTCTACAGATATTATCATTTTCTACAGATATTATCATTATTACACTTATATAATCCCTTAGCAAATATATATAAGACCCATTTGAGGGGGAGGGGGAGAGGGAGGGGGTGGGACAAGGGGAGGGTAAATGTTAAAGATGAGAGAGAATATATTAAGAGGGGAGAGAGTAAATATGAGAGTAATAAATATAAAAGAGTGAAGGTTAAAATTGGAATAACAAAAGTTAAAAGGATTAAAATGAAAAAAAAAAAAAAAAAAGATACTTGGCATGAGAATAAGAGGGTCCTCCTCTCACTTTATATATAATAGACTGATAGATAGATAGACAGCTATAAATCACATAGAATGCACTAAATCCTAGTACTTGTGAACCAGAACTCAATGCTCGCCATATAAACAACAGAAAATCAGGCAATGACCAGTACAGCCCAAAAAACATCAGATGACAGCAGTAACACAACTCCATCACTACATTCAATAGAACAAATACCATCAACATGTCCAATAAAATATTAGCGTCAAACACTGATTTCCATTCAAGCGTAAACGTAATAAGAAGTGCACTGATGCAATCTTAAAGGAATAGAAACTAGAAAACAACCACGCATTCTTAGATTGGACTTTCTTTGACTTCTACGTACTTCACAGATGCTATCATAGAAACTTCCCTATGAGTTAGTATTTTTACTCAAACAAAGCATGCAAATGAAAATAAATAAATAAAAAATGGTGCCAACCAAAACTTGAAAGCAAAAACACAAACACAATGAAGACACATGCCACATGACAATGCAAAACCTGGAGAATTCCATCCCAACTTTAGAGAAAAAACTGTTGAACATTATATAAGTCATAGGCTGTCATAGAGAACGCACGGATGCTAAACATCAATCCAAGTATGTTTCCAAATTTTGAAGCATTGAAGTGTCAAATAGCACTGCAACAAGCTGTTGTTTCAAGATTCTAAAGATAAATCAGCGAGAACTAGAAAACTTGTATATGCGTCCTGTGAATAAAAGCATACAACGTGGACATTCAATTGACAGCCAAAGCAATTTATTAAGGAGCAATGGAAGGCACAAAAGAAATCCAACGCAATAGTTAAGAGTGCTATGGCACTCAAACAAATACAAACGATCAGCCACACTGCCAAAAAAAGCTGAACCAGCTAGACAGCCAATACCAATGTATGATATACCTTCACGAGAAAAATGTTAGCAGCTGAAACTTCCTCCAAATACTTTTTGTCAACAGAATCTAAGTACAAAACCTCAGTGTACTTTTCGGATTTTGCCCGTGTCTGTGCCTTCAAAACCTATAGATAGATAAAACAATGAGAACATGAAGCCAACAAAAATCCAACAGGAACCTTACGACCAAAAAAAAAAGGCATATTAGATTGTCATGCTATCTTGTTGGCAGAGAGAAAAAATAGTACAAGTAATTGATTACAACATAATCCAAAGAGAAAAATGAGAATGTAGATGCAAGCGCAGTGGGATTCTGCCCCAGTTAGGCCAAGGAGCACGATTGCCAACCTAACTCCAGACTCGCATCTAGGAAGTAGCATTGGACCTCTTCTCCATGAAATTCATTTTTCCTCATTTTTTTTAATCCACTGCATGCACAGGTGGCCCACCTGCAGTCCTCAGGCCGGCCAACACACTGAACACCTAGGGCATGCGTAGCACTTCAAATAAAACACTGATCAAACATTTTTTTCTTTAATAGGTTGAACCAACGACCCATGATGAGAGCACAATTATTAATGAAGACAAAAATAATCGACTACTAATTCAATCAAATCCAAGTTCTTTGAGAAAACATAGGTTCTCATGCACTGGAGAAGAAATACTTTATGTTTCTTGAAATTTCACAGAAATTTCACCTTACAAGGAACATTTGTCGTTCTTGCTTCTCAGCCATCCAAATCACACAACTAAGAGTCACTATTTCTCCCACGTCCAACTAGATCATGGTGAGAATCATTCTCGCACAAGCAAACTGGTTTGGAATCCAAAATGAATTTAGAAGTTGAATTGTGGTGTTCCTATTTTCTTGAGCTGTTACTTTACATGTTTATCTGCATTTCCAATTCATAAAATATGCTCACATGATACCTATGTTTCTATTTACCTACTCTTTGCACATTTTTCTTATTTCTTAATTTTACTCTAAAAAAATTAAATGAAAGATGGGTTGACTTAACTTCAATTACAAACTTGACAAAACTTCCCTCAAAAACACTCCAAGTCCAATACGGGTTTCTACTGCATGGCACAATTGCTGCTTTAGAAACTCATCTGGATGAGGAATGACTTGCCCAAGTTACGGGGTTCCCACCACCGAACAAGTCTTGTCTAGGACGAAATTTTCAAAGTCAACTTAAATTTTTTATGCATCATGATAGCTTAACAAATAAGAGAGCTACTAGGTACAAGACACGCCCCCACACACATATGTAACACAACAAACACAATAAATGCATGAATTCACATACAAACAAGATGCAATGTTAGTTCAGGCCTTCCATCCAGGTGCAATTCATTGAGAGTGTACCTTAGAAAGGGGCTTGCAGCCCCTTTGATGAACAGCCTCTACCATAACTCACTCACCTTCACAATATTATTCAACAGCCTAACACTTCAGAAAGAATAGTCCCTTCACTGGCATTTGCTTTTTCTATACCTCTAAATATATTCAAAAACCTAACACTTAAAAGTTTCTTATCATAAGATTGCCATATAATTGGCAATTATACGGCAATCTTATGAAGGAATTTCGCGTCTTTGTCATCTTTCATCATCCATTTAGCTCTAATACATCATATCAACTGATATTTGCTTGACTAACAATATCCTAAAGCCATTTTGTTGAAATTTAGAAACAATTAGTCTACAACGCCAACCATCCTGTGTCATAACTTCAAAAGAACCTTTAAATATTAATAATATTCTTCTTAATCTGTACATCTCAATATGAAAAGGTATATAACTTTAGATACTGAATGTCCTAATTATAATCATTAGTAAGAGTTGAGAAAGAATAATCCACCAAAATCTTACTAAGCAAAACTTTCTAATGGATATTAGAGACATAATACAGTAAAAAAATACCATAATGCCAAAATAGTCAGATATCAGGCAAAAATGATGAGATCAAAAGGTTTCTTGAGAAG
The DNA here is from genome assembly GCF_054954075.1 of Amborella trichopoda. Lineage (NCBI taxonomy): Eukaryota > Viridiplantae > Streptophyta > Magnoliopsida > Amborellales > Amborellaceae > Amborella > Amborella trichopoda. The sequence continues at coordinate 9,002,681 of NC_142347.1, read as the reverse complement.
GTATCCATGCTAAAATGCCAAGGAGACTACACACTAACAGGAATGACTATATAAATCAATGCCTCAAGGATTCCACTCGATAAAGTAGAAAACTACAACAGCAACAAACTTCAAAGTATCATGCATCTAGTCCAGTTTATAATATTTGAAAAGGAAAAAAGATGTTGAATATAAGGAAAAATAACAGGTGGAAACTGAAAGATTAGTGTAAGGCTTTCTTACTGCTGCATAGTTTCCTATTGTCTTTACACCACCAGTCCCACCTCGAGTGGCACGATGAAAATCAGTATCAACCAATAAGCTTATCGGCGCCAAGCCTTCCTGATACAAGTAGAATGTAATTCAAATTAAAATGACATAGAGATCAAGCATCCTCGTATTAGGCAGGAAAAAAAAAAAGTTTAGTCCAAATGAATATGAAACATCTGCTCCCTTCAAGCAAGGAACAGAAAGTGAAAGACTGAATTATTTTCATGGCTAAAATAATGCACAATTTAGAGGTGAGAAACAAATCCAATTAACACCATGTCTTTACTCACAAACAGCTCCTGTCAAAATAAATAATTGTTTTTCACAGCCATCATATTTATCAAATATTCCTCAAATGATGCTAGCCTTACCCTATTACACAAAAATGCATCATACCACTTGATTTAATTTCACTGACACTCAATGACTGAACATATTTTCATTAATGGATTTAGTACACTTCTCTTCAATCAAAAGAAATAGCAGGTTCCAAATGGTAAAGTATACATTGAGCAGGCAAAAAGATGATAAAGCTCAATATCTTATTATTACATGGTGCTTCGTAGGAGGAGACTCCAATAGAACTCCACCGTTTATAAAGAACTCCAAGTAAAGTTATCTTGCGCATAGCAAAATAAAGGTGGATTGTAAGCAGCTAGAATGATTACATTGGGTTAAAATGTAAGGTACCAAGTAACTAGATCCCTTTTTTTGCATGTTCAGCCCTATACTCCAAGTACCATTTTTTGTTTTAAATGCATGGTTTAACACCACCCTTGATTTAAAAAAACCAAAAAAGGAATTCGATCCTTATTTTAAAAAAAGCCAAAAAAGAAATTTGACTTGACCTCATTTTCCAATGGTCATATATAGACAAGTCATAAGAGACCGAACAGGTGAATAACTATGCCTTCATCCAGGGAAACAACATCAATAAAAAGAATCCCAGAGTCACACTTAATACCATCATCGACGTTAAGTTTCCAAGGGCAACAGAGGTGCGGGACTGATCGCTTCAACTATATAGTCATGAGAGAGATGGTTTACAAGAAACAGCAGAGATAGAGCAATTTAGAAGGAAGCACTCAACAGTAGTAAATTTCTTAGCCAATTATCCAAATTATTTGCCTTTAGTTCGTCAACATGTTAAACAAATTACATTTCAAATCTGAGTGATACTTAAGAAGCAACAAGGGTAACCATCCCAAGTGAAATGCAGCCTCCACACCACCAATTTCTCACAATTAGCAATTTGTTAATACAAAAATTGCCATAAAAGATACCATATAGGAGTTATACCCAATCTCTAAATTTCAAAGGTTAATAAGGAAGAATCAAATACTAAGAGCCATCCCTTAAACGATTATAAAATAGGTTATGAAGCCAAAGTATGATCTGGCACATGAAAAAGTACACCAACAGTTGCGATGCATACTATTCTAATGACCAATACTGGATGGTATTTAGAATATTATTTGAACAATTTAAAAAAAGGGTATTATATTAAGGGAGCAGCACCAAGGTCCAGTCCCAACCCTCTCATATGGCAAAGTTCACTAAATGATAGTTCTCATTTTCCTGACGACCAGAAAGGCATGATATACTACATGTATACTCTGCGATAGTTTTCAATTGTTATCTTCCTGATACAATATACACAAGCAAGCTATTTTGACGAACATGTAGTCAGGTAAAATATTGAGCAACAAGTAGTTACCACTCCAATCTTAACCTGATTATTTCATCTCCAAGAAATATTAATAGAGCATAGGTCAATCAAATGGATCTTAGAGGCCAGTCAGCCAGACGCCAGAAAGAACATACAGAACAATATCAAGTGTTCCTTGCAGGAGGTAAACCCATCACCTTTTCAAAATAAACTAAAAATTACTAAGTCCGGTCACTTTTCCGGTCATGGATTAACTAGCCAAGGCACCAAATCAGATCCATAAACCTAACTCCCCAGGGAGGCACCAACTTGTAATTACACTGGTACAGCCATGGGCCATAATACTTGAACACAATGATTTAAGAACCAGCGATTCGGGCTCGGACTGGCCTGAGTCACTCGGACCTCGCACCCTGCCTGGTCTGATTGATAAGGACAAAAACACAGCAAGTCTCAACGAATCCAGGTCCCCTTGTGGTTTTTAACCAGAAACGCGGCTGTGTAAAACCTCCAACTCAGGCTTGAGACATGGTGAGTCAAAGACCAAGTCCATGTTTTCTAACGCGTCTTGAACATAATCAACAGGTGAACAAGATAAGCACTAACATATGACGTAGCTGAACAAAAAACACGAGGAAAAGCCAAAACAGCACATTTGAGCCTACTCATTTCCCAAAAACTTCAGTTCAGATCATCGCCTTAAATAGTCAAAATAGTGTTTGATCATTTGTAGGTTGTAGGAGGACAATGATAGTAGATGCAGCATCACATAAGAAGACCGAAAGTTTTAAATCCACATAATATTGGTGAGTGTTCCAATCCCAATCCAAGGGTCATTAACTTTCAAGCAGTATCCCAGAATTTATTTATTTTTATTTTATTTTTTTTGTGCATGGGGTGGGGGGGAGATCAACCTTGAAGTAATTCCCAACTGGCGATACAAATACAAGAAATGTGTACTCGGGAGAGGGTGCAAGGCCCAGAATGGCCCCACTTCCAAAAAGCAAGGGACGAATATATAGAGAACCTTTTCCAAATGGAGGAACCTGCAATAAAACACAGAAACATAGTCAATTAAGGTTGCTTCTAAATATTTCTAATCTTAGATATCACAATTTTGAAAGACAGTCCATTGTTTGAGAATCTGCTGTACCCAGCGTCGATTAGCCCACACTGTTTCCTGAACAGCATCCACAAACTGCTCTAATGAAGGTGATGGCATACACATACGGTCAGCACCCCTCTGCATTCTTAAACCATTCTCTTCTGGACGAAAGAGAACCACAGCACCATCTTTTTTCCTATATGCTTTTAGACCTTCAAACAAACCCTGCAAGATGTAGAATAACAGATTCTTAAATTTCACATCATATGGCATATTACGATGATGATGATGATGATGATGATGGCAGCAAATTATGATTAAAGCTCTCAATTTTCTGAACAAGAAATTCTGTCTAAAATGAATAATAGAATGCGAGTCTGAAACCATTTGCAAATAAATCCACAGAAACTTGCTGAATAACTCAATGAATCCAAAAAACAAGTGCATAATGCTTGCAACAAAAGACACAGAATGGATCTTTTCCAATGGTCAACGTAATGCCTTCAAAAGAATCAGCCCACAAAGAAATCAAAAACCAAAAAGCTATCAAAACTAAGATGCGCTCAAATCATTTATGACATTCATCATTTTTCTTGCAGTCTAGATCTCTATGAGCCTCAAATGACACAGTTGGAAAGCCCAATCTCATGTCATACGTCTGATCTTTCATGGGCAACTCTATCATCAACATGGTGAATGCAGAATCCTTCATTAGCATCTATTAGCAAAATAAGATACAACGGACAAACTATGGTGGAGAATATGCTTTGGACAGTTTAAAGAATTAGCAGAAGAAACTTCTTGTGATACACCAAGGACTTACTCTTATACTCCATAAAAACATGGGTGTTGTCTATTTTTATATTTATTTTTTAAAAAAAATTTGAGAAAAATAACATGGGAGTTGTTAAAAATAGAACTAGACATATCTTGGAACCATATGGGCTCAATTCTTCATTTCAGCTAACAGTCTAAAGCTGTCATGACGATTCCTAACCCAGATTTGTCCAACATTTCTCTCATAAAGGATCTAGCCAGGAAATATCCAAGCATGCATGTCAACAAGTCTCAAGGGGTATGTGCACCAAGTAATTAGTCAGGTGATTTATGAAAAGTACCAAGTAATAATTAGTTGGGTGTCTTTAGGCTATGTTATATTTAAAAGGTCCATTGTTGCTATGATCCACATGGACATAAACTTAGATTCCTAATCCATGCTACTTTTGTCGAAGGGGCTTTACTTTTCAGAATTTCTAAACCCTCATCAAATATTTTGGTTGTCTTTTTTGAAAGGCACATTCATCAGATTAAAGTTCTAAACTTTCCCATCTTTCCGGATTTCTCTCAAAGAGCACCTAAATCAATGAAGCTGAGACATAAAACAGATAAGCAAGGTCCTATACAAGATTATATGAGATGAGATCCAAGCAGCAAGTATCTTTGCAGCAAGAAACTTGGTTAAGGGCATAATGGAATATTTGTAAGCCATAAGCATAAACTTGCAAACACTGCAGTCTGATGTATCAACTTGCCAAACTGGTAACGGTGTCGAATAATGTAACAAATAAGACCCAGTCTGCAAGAATATGTGGTGTATCTCCAAGAGACATTGTATCTTGGAGAAGAAAAGACTAATCATAGAACAACAAAGCGGTCAATTTCAGCAGTCTCGTGTAATCTAACTGCATCAAATGTATTTCTAAGCTATATAGACATTGCATCAATCAATATTACAAGCACAACAATCAAATAAATGAACAAATCAATAACGACTACAAGGACAACATTGAACTTACAAACAATCAACCTATCCTATTTTTTTACAAGTTCATCTACTATGCCCTCCATCAAAAGAAAAGATTGAACACAATGGATGCATATCAATTACCTGGCCTAGTTTACTACAAAAATATAATATAGAGCCCCAAAGAGCCAACTAGGAACACACGCTGGCAAGAGGGGACGGGTTGTGCTAGGATTTCACAGAAGAAGGGGGATTTCAGAGGATGCAGGGAGAGAAAAGGGTCAGCTAGAGGACCCTTTAGAAAGGACTGAAAAGTGGCTTATAATGTCTAAAACAAATGAAATTTTGTTTCATGTGATCGCTCACTTGCATCTCTAACCCTCAATCATAGGTTCTAAAGGCATGTGAGGGATGGAAAATCCTTGCAAAAATAGGGAACACGATCCATGAGCCCAAGGACCAATAACTATAGCTATGGCCCCCATCCCAAATCCACTGCTTTTGATTGAGGGATCCAAAACGACACCAAACAGCCTCCAAATATCTCTCCTTCAACTAAAAGTCAATTTGGAGCTCCAAATAAATGTGTGTCAAAGGGGAGGGGGGACGGGCATTTCTGCAGCATTTGTCTAGTTACTAGTGCAAGTTTTTTCCTACTATCATGAATTTTATCTTATTGAATACCATGAATTTTTATCAACCAATCGTCTGAATGCACCACAAGGCACAACAAGAAACAAAAGAACCATAAAGGAACATCATCAAACCAAAAGAGAGCACTACAAAAACCTCAATTGTCAAATGGGCATGGGGCAGCCAAAAGGATGCAAGAAGGATTCATACAAGATTCAGTGCAATCCTCGAGAAAAGTATGGCACACCCTTCAGTAACCATAAAATTTGGAGAATATGCAAAGCAAATCGGTCAAACGATCACAGAATGATTCATGGATCACAAATCACTTACATCCAAGACATCGTAAAACAATAAAAAACATATTAAAGGGCAACAAAGAGAAGGTAGCAACTAATTTCAGAAACCAAGATATCGCTGAAACTATAGGTCAAGTGTCATTGACCTGTCCATAGTTTAAGACGCCAGCAGACGGACTCAATCCAATCTCCCCATAGGGCTGCAATTCGCCACTGGTAAACTGTCCACCTTTAGCACATTTCATGACATACATGTAATCTGTTGGTGTAATCCCATAAACAAGGTTATCCCAATCCATATCAGCCAACTCTTCAACCTCCCTGCAGTAAATAACTCAACATATTAGAAAGAATCAAAACTGTCCATTCATTTATAATATCTATAAAGAGCTCAAACATAAAATGAAATGAACGCCAAGAACTAATAGTAATTGGAAAACTAGAATCAATCAACCAAAAAGAGGAAAGCCCATATTGTGTTTGGGGTGAATAACCTCTCGTCAAATGCACAAGTTGTTGGATGAGTATGTAAACGATAAACGTTAAAGGATTTGTGTTAAGTCGCTACGATATAAATAAAATGACAATTCGAGATTTCTGAACTTCCATGAAATTGATCTCGCAGATTTGATGAAGGAAGATAAATTAACCTCTCCAAAAAGTTGTCTTGCACAGTAATAAATCTAAGGCCACATCAGGAACAGCTGGAATGAAACAAAAAAGTAGGATGCTATTAACCATAATTTTTGAAGACTTGGTCATCTTAGAAACAGAAATATTCAACGGTAGCATTGCAGAATGTTCCTCATGTTACTAATTAATGATTCATAAGTTTTTTTTTTAAGTCAAAAAGAGACTTTTAAAGGTGTTTTGGCATGTCCTTTTCATCTATACCTTGCAGATATAAGATTATTTTGTCATCATTCGAGGTTCATAGCCTGTGGAGGACTCTAGGCTTTCCTCAGCTGTACATTAGGGCTTCAACAACCCACATAGGTGAATGCATATTCAGAATATAGATTCAGCACAACAAGGTACACAACAAGATGGTCCTCAAGACCAAGGCAGTGTTATCAAAACTGGAGCAATGATTGAACTAGTCAGGGATCTAGCCTAGTCAAAACATGTTTGACCAGTCAAACCATTGGAAAAAATAATAATAGGAAAAATAGGTTAAGATTATAAAAGGTGTTTAAAAGGAGGGGGGTGTGCAAGTGCAACCTCTGTTTGCGGGTCCAACTCGTCAAAATTGACTGCTCTGACTAGCCAAAACCAGTCAAATATTAGTTTTGGCCAGTTATGATCAAACCCCATTTTTGCTTTAGACTAGGCTAACCAAGGCATTGATCTAAGGTCCAACCCGACGGTCAGATATAGTCTTGATAACACTTGACCGAGGTGAATGTTGCAACTAATATCAAGGATTTTGGGCTCATAGGCATGTTTGTGGCTTTTAATTCATAACATTATTATCCATTAAGATCAAGAAGATTGTTCCTATAAACATAAATCCAACTCAAGGAGGTCATGAAAGAGGTAAACAAAAGTTAGAAGCGGCTTGATTGGCTATCAAAATCCGTGACACATCCAAGAATATGAGGGGTTTGTAGGAAATGGATTTGGGGTTGTCCTATGAAAACTCACGCAAGCAAATCAGATTTTAGGAGAGATGGAGAACAGATCACTAGTATTTAATCATTAATATCGATGACCTCTTCAGTTATGATCGGCAAACATTGTTTTAAAAAGTGGACCGCCAAGCACCTAGGCAGCCTAGGGGGTCCAGAAGGCTTGGGCACGGGCACATTGTCCAAGACTACTCAGCCAAATTAGGTAGGCTGTCCTTGGGCGGCCGCCCATCCAGGGGCGGAAAGCCCTTTGTTGAGGGGCTATTTTTGGGTTCTTTTTGAAAAAACAAGTTTCTAATGGTGGGTTTTAAGTTCATTTCAAACTTAAACCCACTAGAACCCATTTGAGAGAGAGAAACCTAAAAAAAACCAGATTTTGTGATTTTCATTGGATCAAAGTGTTTCTCAAAGTTATGGGAAATAGATCCAAATATCACCCATTAATATTATATTTAGTTTTAGAGTTTTTTTATGCCTACTAGAGGGTGTTTTTTAAGATTTTAGCACTAGAAAACATCTCAGAGGTGAAAGTTTGGAGATCGAGCAATCAAAATAAGGGAAAAACATTATTTTTTAGATTACTTGTATTATTTTGAGATGTCTTTTTTAGGATCTAGTCGAAGTGCGATCCAGGTTGGAAATATGGATATGACATGAATCCTTTGAATAAAAATTGCATAAGGGCATAAACCGGTTTAAGAAACATCTTGCTGGTGTTAGGGGGAATGTTGCCCCTTATAAAAATGCTCTTGAAGCTATCAAAGAGGAGATTAACCAATATATGAGTTCAGTAAAACACATACTAATGGGGGTATTTACCGGTTCAAGAAACACCTTGCCGGTATTAAGGGAGGAGATTATACAATATTTTTCACGGAAGCACAAAAAAAAAAAAATGTGATGAGGCATCAAGTAGAGCAATCAAGACACTTATGGCAGGCAGAAGAAGAGAAGGAAGAGGAAAATTCAGAAGAAACAGAGGAGGATGAGCGTTATGTTGAATTGGGAGATGACTTTGATGACAATGACCTCGAATCTGATGCATATGATGAGGCTTACCCTACTCCTGATGATGATGATGACTAACTCGTGTGTGTATGCTTGTATGGTTCTAGCATTGTATGAAAATATAGATTATGGACTATCTAAATTCTCCTCATTCATAGAAATATGGATTATGGATTATATGTTACATAGTTATGCTATTAGACAAAGACACTTTGGGCGCGTTTGATAACAGGTAGTTAGAGGAGAAAGAAGGAACTTCCCCATTACTGCACAAGTTCCATGTTTGATGCACGGAACTTATACAGCAAAGAAGTTCCACCTAGAACTTCCTTATTCCCTTGTGCTTAAGGAAAAAAGTTCCATCTAAAATGATGGAACTTAAAATAGGAACTCGGCTCCTCAAACCCTATTCTGCCTCCCTTCTTATATTTATATTTATATTGTTAATATTTATATATATTTGTATTATATATAATACATAATAGATATTTATAATATTATATTTTTTTTTTCTTTTTTTTTGAGAATTACATAATATATATATTAATAGAATAAATATAAAATACAACATATAATATATTATATTATGTTACACATAATATATATTGTGTTTATATTTAAATTATTAATATATTTATATTATATAGTATATATATTTATGTAATATAATATATTTTATTATATATTATATAACAAAATAAAATATAAAGTACCCTATATTATTATACATTTATGTAAGGGAAAAGTTTATATAAAGCCGAGGCTCTAAACAATCAAATTTGAGCCTACCTCAAAAAGTTCACTAGAAGAGGTTGTTTTGATGCCCAAATATCTTCAAATTGATCATATCGACATCAAGATGCATGGACATGAGAAAAAAAATGGATTTCAAGTTTTGGAAATAGTGTATTTTGTAGCGCATTTTTAGACCATCAATTTTCAATATTTTCAAGTTTTCATAGATCTGTCGATCCACACTATTTTTGAAGCTGTGAACTTTATAAATAAATATGAAAATATATTTTAAGGCTATCACAAAGATTTCCAGTAGTGAAACCACATTTCTCGACACTTTTTGAAGGTAGGCTCTAATTTGATTGTTTAGAGCCTAGGCTCTATACAAACCGCACCCTTTATGTAATATAATATATTTTATTATATATTATATATTATATAATAAAATAAATATAAATACACTATATATATATATATATTATAGTAAAAATATATATTATACATTGTATTATATATTATAGCAAGTTATAAATATCATATATTTATATTTATACTATTTTATATATATATATATATATTATATTTATTTAATGTAACACAATATAGTACATAATATAAAATATAATATATTTTGTTCTATAATACATTTTATGCATGTAATAGATATTTACAATACAATATATATTATATATTGTCTTATGTCTAATATAAAAATAATATTTAATATATAATATTTAAATAAACATGACTTTATATTTCAACAGGTTGTCAAACAGAGATACCTAGAACTTCTTTAACATTCTAGCAAGTTATCAAACAAGTACACTCAAAACTTCCTTAAATAACTTCTTTCTTCCTAGCAAAGAAGAACTTCCAATTTCCAAGGGACATTTACCTTCCAGTTATCAAACAGGCCCTTAGACTACAAACATTTTTCTTTCTACTGGGCCGCCCCAGTTTTGGGGGCCCGCTTAGGCACTGAGCGGCCTAGACCTCCTCGGCTGCCTAGGTGCAGCCTAGCGTTTTTTGAAACACTGTTGGCAAAATTCTAAAGTTCAATTACCAACTTTCAGGCTCTAAGAAAGGGCATTGGTGGTCTCAGCTCTTATTCACCAATGTTACGGAATGTGCAGTCCAAAGAATGTTCTGTATGAAGGGCGCAGCATGAAGTGGATAGAAAGTTTCCATCCTGAGGTAAATCTGCCAAAATATTCCTCACCACCAATTAGACGAGGGCACTATTATATTTCATTGAATCAAACAGTTTCTATCTTAAAATCTTATGTTGAGATACTTCAAAAAGTTACCCTAATTTAGGACCAACTCTCTGGCTCCTATAGAGATCTATGCACAAACCGGCGTACTTAGGATGACATTGGTGCAAGGGTCTAGTACTTGATTAGGGCTCTTATAGTGAAGGGAAAATAATGATTTGGGACCAAATAATGTAGGAATAAAAGCTAAGTTGACAGGATATTTCACAAAATATGGAATGTAGCATCCTTTTAGACTCTCTTAGCAAAATAGGAAACTTCTTCTAACTACAATTTGAGAAATATCTTACTAAAAAAATAAACATCTTTTGACATTAACAGTCCCATGGGCCAACAACCTTATAGAAAGTTGTCTATGAGTCACAATTTCACATGGCCCTACTTGGCTGGGCTTACTGTCACTTCTTTGGGGCCCTAGCCGGCCCACTGTGATATCTTGTAAGCAGTCCACCAAAGGAAAAACAAAATGTCTCTTAAATAAAACTATTACACGAGTTTCAATGGCAATGTGAAACAATTTGATGCTTGCATTTAAAAATGCAGATTCGATTGCTAGGCCACCAAGTTGCCTAGCCACCTGGGTGGCAAGGCAACTGCCAAGGTGGCGTTTGGGTATGCGCAGGTTGCCCAAACAGAGAGGAGGGGATTTTTGGACATCAATGGTGATAGGGGAATTCAGGTTGGATAGTAACCCCCCAAATTACATTTAAGTACGAAGTATTTAAAAAAATAATTAATTAATTGCTTTGTGTGTTATTGTGTTATACTATTTCCGATCATTGTTAACGGGTTCTTACAACCAAGGGATCAATTCTGCTCTGAAATTTCGCTCCTACGCTCCAAGAAAGGGAATTTTGCTCCCTATCAATTTTTAAAGTTTCGAATTCAATACATTATCAAAAAAAAAGTTTGGAATTCGATCCTTCCTATTAGGACCAAGATCCAAAGTTACAGGGCATCCAAAGTCCGAGCATTATATCACCATATAGTAGTATAGCAATATATAGCATAGTATTAGTAGCAGATAGTAGACTAGAGTATAGTATATAGCATAGTATTGGAGTACAATATAGCAGCATATTATTGTGTAGCAATGTAGTACACTATAACATACATACTATACCTACTATACTAGTTAAGTGCTCTTCCGGTCCCCCCTCGTACATGAATTTCACTTTTTATTAAGGTGTTTGGCCAGTGATATGCGATACAAAATTCCATGTTGATCCTTTGAAGTGCTTCTTTAGACAAGGTCAAGTGACATCGGATTTGGCCCAAATTTGGACAATTTGCTCTTAATGTCCTCATTTTAAAACCTAAGCATTGTCATCATTATCCAAGATCATCTCAAGGGCCTTTTCATAGATCAACAGCCATGATTTATTTAGGGTAAAAGTAGTCCAAGGGATGTCAGATTGACTTGAAATTTGGAGGGTGGGCCCGAAATATTGCTGATTAAACATGCCCTAAGTTTCACTGCTGTTTGAGATTATTGTCAATGGCTCCCTTTACGAGGTGCTCCAACTGGGCCTTCGCTGATCTGCCAGCAATCGGAGTGAACTTGGGATCCTTCAAAACTGGGTCGAAAATCACCTAAACCTTGGAGGGTGACTTTAAAATACTCCCAATTAACATTCATCCAAGTTTCACTGAAATCCGCAGTCCCGATACATGACCTCCCCTTTATCGATGCAATATCAACTGAGCAGCAATCAGGCCGGTGGTACCTCCAAATGGGCCAATGGTCCACCCAAATATGCTGAGATCATGCCAATTGATGCATGAGAGCACATCCCGGATATTCTCTGAATCCCACCCTTCCAAGATCATTGAATGAGTACCTATGGGACTTTATTGTTCTGAGTGATACAAAATATACACAAACAAGTATGTACAACATACTCACCTTGGAAGGGTGCCAAGGCCGAGTAACTCAGCCGAGTCTGAGTTGACTCATCCAATTTTAAAATATGGTCTGGAAGGAAGACCTTGGACTAACTGCAACACACACCTAGAATTTGGGAAAGAACCTTATGATTGCAGGGCAAATAACAATATCATTGACCTCTTTGTTGACATGTTTATCCTCTGCAACCCGTAACTCTCCAAGGAGGAAGTTTATAAGACCCAAAAGATGATGTCAAAAGAGAATAGTAAGGTGGGTCATCATCTCCTCCCACCCCCACATTGAGCATATAGTCAATTTCATGTACTCATCAAGACCATGCCAATGAACATGAAGTAGGAAATTGCTGACATCCTTGAGAAGACTGATCGTTACTCCAAAAACAAGCCATCCCTAAAACTATTCAAAACAATGATGAAAAAAGACCATGCAAGTTGGCCCCTTTTTTTCTTTTTTTTTGAAGCGGTGGCATTTAAGTTTACAAATTAACCAGAAGAAGTGAGTTGAGGCAGCCCACATGCAAGCAATCCCTTGTCTAAGACAATATATTATTCTAAGACAGTAAATTAAACATTCACATTCTCAAAAATCATAAATATCACTTCCACCTAAAACAACTTCACAACCATGACTACCATACTATAAAATAAGTATGGGACAGCAAGCCCTATCACTCTGAATGAAAGATGCAGCCAGCAACGGATAAAGCTCAAAAGAATAATCTTCCTTCGGTCATAAAGAGCAACAACCCGCGTATTATGTTTTTCAAATATTTACAACTTCACATGTCTATGCAAGTGAAAATCCAACTCATGCATTCTTTATGAAGTAAAAGACAATCAAGCCAGGCAATGGGCTCAGCCTTGAGTGGTTAGTACTTGATGTTTGCAACACACATCAAAAGTTCAATTCATACTACCAAACTACCCAAAAAAAAGGGGACAATCATGATGAACAAATGCCCAAGAGACATATAAGGAAAATATAAATAGAAAGTAAAAAATCTGCTTACTAAGCCTTCATTGCATATCACAAAAAAGAACAAGAGGAAAGAAAAGTTCAATAGGCTAAGGAATTAAATAGCTATACGGGCTTTCAATTAAAACGCATTTAATTGTAGCACAATATCAAACCAAAATCGCAACAAGTATCGCCTTCGGATTTTGCTTTTTGACATACCTACACGTGTCCACAGCAATTGCTTCACACCTTGTCTGGGACGCATCTATACCACTTGAAGAAATGGAGCAAGAGTTATAGTTGGGCTGCAAAGAAGACCATAGATATGCAAGTTAATTAAAACATATTTATCCGCAACAATTTCACAATCCTCTCATTCAAATGAAAAAATAAAGGAAAAGAAAATGAATAGTAAAGACCTTCAAAAACATCAATTCTAAACAGATCAGATTTAAACTAAAAAAGCAATAGCAGTGGCAATTGAAAATAATAAAATCCAAATCAAAGATATATAAAAATTAAAGGAATAAACCAATAATCATAACCTACGCCTTTGGAAATGTTTCGCATAAATGTGGAAGAAAGGAGTACCACCTTGTTGTTGACTTTTGTGGCCTTTTAAAGGATAGAGTGATTGTAAATATGATATTTTATAGTGGAATATGCGCTTCAGTGGAATTGTGTGTGACTGACCGAGGTTTGCAAGGTTTATGGACCTGGTCATGTAGCACTACCGAGAAGGGTTTATAGTAAGTCATCCCTTGTTGATGTCGAAGAGATGCCCAGGGATGATGTTTGTGCAGTTGTAGGCCAGTGAGTGCAAAAACCAAAGCCTCAACAAACTTCCGCACAGCATGTACATATGACAACCACATTTCTGGGAAGCAGCCCAACAGAGGAACACATATACATGTGCATAGACAGACCCCCCTATTTACTAAGGTAACAAGTGCTAGACTTGCTCTTAAAGGGGGGACCAGAAATCCACATTCCAAGATCATGGCCGCACTGTTTATTATCCAATTTTAACAAAGCTAATCATGAGCCCCTTGAAATGAGACTGTGGGTCATGGGTCTTTGTTGGGCTGGATAAGAAAACAATAATGGATCATGGTTTCTTGGGCAAGTGGAGTGCCTTTATTGTCCCTAATTTTGACCCCATTGGTATCAGCCCCTCCTAATATATTTTATTTTGCTATTATAAATATTTTTATGATTTTTAATTTTTTTTTAGAATTTTAAATATGATTTCTGTCGTAATATTCATTAAAAGGGTATTATTAAAATTTTCAAACCTTGACAAGGCATATGTGGGGACCAAGGATCCAGCCCCCACATATGTGTGCCACCCATGTGCGACCCACTTACCCCTTAGAGAGGCACGCCACTACTTTAAGAAAAAAGTGGCACGCCTGTTTTTTAGGAGAAAGGGGGGCACGCCCCATTTTCTTAATATTTAGTTCAAATTTTAAATTAAGTAAAATATAGGAAATCTTTTAATTTTAAATAAGATTTTGTTTCTTATTGTAGTGGGAGTTTTAAAATATAGATTATATTTAATTATGAGAGATCTAGATTATGATAAGATTGGTTATATTTCAAATTTAAATAGGAGTTACACTTGGGACAAAATCTAAGAGGAAAAGGTTCCCATTTTCCATCCAAAATCATGATGTCTGATTTGTGGGACGGATAGCTCTGTTTAAATCTCTCTCACCGTACAGATTTCATAATTATGTTAAAGGTGAAGCTGGAAATTGGAAGGCATACTTAGATTGGAATCCTATGCAAATTAGGAGATAGACTTCATTCTATTTAAAGATCTATATAGACTTCATTCTATTTGAACCTCATTCAATTTATGACAAGATTTTTATCTCCATGAAAAGAATCCTCTCTCACACATCCAAGTTCTCTCTCTCTCTCTCTCTCTCTCTCTCTCTCTCTCTCTCTTTCTCTTTCTCTCCCTCTCTCTCTCTCTCTCTCTCTCTCTCTTCTCCACGCACTTTTCTCTTTCAAAAAAAAAACTGAAGTTACGTGCCTCCCCCCTCTTTACCCCATAAGGAGGCACGCCATCCTCTCTCTCCTCTTATTTTGAGAAACTTCTATCTAAGAAAAAAAAAAAAGGTGAGACTTTTCAAACCCTAAGTGAGGTTTGTTGATTTTGTAAAGGAAGAGTGGTACTACCAGCTAAGAGAGAAAAAACCATCAATCTTTGCTCTAATATGTTCCTATGGCCAAACCCTAGATGGATTTTTGAGCTGTCTAAAACCCTAGAGAAAGAAATATTGCCTAAGTAGCTTCCTATTTTAGAATTTTCAGCAACACCTAAAAGAGTAAAAGTGCATCACCGACCAAGGAATCAGGAGTGCGTGTACCAAGACCTGTGAGGGTAACTCCAGGCATCTTCCAGTAGTCTTCCGAGTAGTTTAAATTAATTTCCAGTATTATTTCATATTTTTTTGTGAATTTTCAGGAACTTATATTGTACAAAAAATTATAGTGAAAGTTTGTTTAAAACTCCCAGATAGTTTCTATTTCTTTTGGCAGTGAAAATAAATATCCTAGATACAATCTAGGATTTTATTTTAATTTACAGTAACATAATAGTGGCCCATATAAGTGGAATTCAAGTATATTGAATTAAAAAAAAAAAATCAATTTGATACCTTGAGTTCCACATAGTCAATCCTTTCACTTGCAGCACAATTTCATACTTTATAGTCCAAGAATGACAATCAAGTATCAAATAATGTTGTTCAACTATTAACAAGAAATGAAAAATACACTCTTATTACAAGTGGAAGTAAAAATACATGGAAAAAAAAAAACATTCGACATACATTCATGATGATTTCATGGTGACGCATGCCAAGTATTGCCATAAAAATGCCAATTGAATTTTTGTTTATGTGTTGGAGTAAACCTGCCATATACTCCTTTTCCAGACATTTGTGAATTCAATGGTTGAGAACTCAATTAGGGGCCACATGAAGGATCATTAGCCAGAGAACAATCCAACAGAGCCTCAATCCTCAAAACTTAACTTCTAATTAAAAGTCAAAACAATTCTAGTTCATTAAAGAAAAACCCAATGCCAAAAGTATGCAAATTTATCCCCAGAAGTCAAAGCTAATGATGAATTTGCACATTGTGGAAAATTGTTGCTCTTAGTAACGAAGGCATGCCATAGACATATCCGTGGGAACAAGGTCCAATACCCATTTTATAAAAAATAGAAAGACAATTTGGCAATAATTACAGAGAAGCAGGCACATATTGATGCTATTTGACATGGACCCTCTTTCACGGCACACAAATGCAGCAGTAGCCAAAATCCCCAGGTTGTATGATGCACTTTAACCTTGTTAATCACTTGTATCCTCAAACCACATACAATTATTGTTTATCCACATCATAGTTGCGGGAACGTCGGGGGTAAGGCCACGGCCCCACCTTAGTAACTAGATCCCGGAGCTCCTCTGAGGGATCTTAGGCGGAGCTAGGCTTAGAGAAATAGGGATCTCTCTCCCTACAAAATGGGGTCTCGGTCTACATGCCTGTAGGATCCCTCCAAGGAGAGGAGCTATACAATTAATTAAACTACGGTTCCTCTCCTTATTATAAATTTATTTCTTTGGAATACGTTTAATTCCGGTGCATATCATATTGTGCTAAGCCAGAATTATGGCATTAAAAAACTACAGTTTAATAACATAGTAAGCCAATTTATGATATTATTGAACTGTATTATTGTGGTAAATTGAAGTACTATAGTTATGTCATTAGTAATAAGCTAAGGTGTGTGTGATGGATGGATCGAGGTGGTAAATTCAAGTACTATAGTTATGTCATTGGTAATAAACTAAGGTGTGTGTGATGATGGATCTAGTTATATCATATATTGTTAATTGTTTTATGTATGGTTCATCTTAGATCCTCCAAGTGAAAACCTCGATCCCAATAATATGAGATCTTGCTCTGAGGTATCCTAGGATCTAGCTCCTTAATTTATAAAATGTACGAACATAGATCAAAACCCAAGGAGCTACCCTATGCAGTTCAACATTCCCCAAATGGATCCTACTCCTAGACCCGCCCGGCCTCCGACAACTATGATCCACATATGTAGTTGTAGCACTGTTACATATTGCCTTTTCATGAACAAACAAAGTGCTAACGTAAATATCCAACAAACAACCTTCATTTATTTACATTTTCTTTGTGTATAATCATCTTCCCAAGATATCCCTTGCATCATTTCACTCCTCAGCTCCTCATTTTAAATGACTTTCAATGAGATGTTTCTTGCATTCCTTCTAAAGGTTCTTTAGGCTTTAGCAATTAAACATCATAGTGTTGCTTATTTTGTGGATTTTGTACATTTTTTGGTATATAAATGTGTTGTTATTTCAATTACTTGTTTTTCTTTTTCTTTTTCTTTTTCTTTTTCTTTTTCTTTTTCTTTTTCTTTTTTTTCTTTTTTTTTCTTGAAAGGGTGATGATATATGTATATACACATGTAATAGTAGGAGTATAAAAGGTCACGAGGGGTAAGGTTGACAGCAACCCACAAAATAGGTGCTCCAGGTATATGAAAGATCAAAAGGCATCCCACAGGTCTCGATATAAAATTTGAAGCTAGTATTGAGGTCATAGGCAGAACACATGATGTCAGGAGCTCTACAAAGGAGAACACAAAAAAAGAGGAAGATAGCACTGACATGGGAATAGAGGGTGATAGAGGGAGAGGAGAAAGAAAGAGGTGGAATGCAAAGAAAGAAAATAGAGGTCGAAGGAAGTAGAGAAAATATGAGTATAGAGAAATCAAAAAGGTGAAGGTAACAAGACAAAAGACGAGACAAGAATTGCAAGCACTTCAATAGGAACTGCTCATTAGAATACCTGAAAGCCAGATACCCCAAACACATCCTCCAACTAAGTGACACTCTTCAATGCTGCGCTTGAAGGCCTTACCATATTCCACTTAACTTATTTTATTTTTGGTTGTTTAATACTTCAATTGAAGTATGGAGGCTAGAGACTGTTCATATATGGACACGGTTCCCTAGTTATAATCTTGTGTATTTTTTTTGGGGAAAATTCTTTTGTACCCCCCAATTTTCGACAACCATTTCTCAAGAAACCCAAGGGTTCAGAATATTTCTGGCGGCATAGGGTCTCTATCTTTTCTGTCCTCAACCCCCTGGACCCCTTTGACCATATAGTTTTTACCCAAAGAAAGGGAGAAATGACACCCTCTTAACAATTCTTTTTCTTCTCCGTAATCCATTCACCCTCTCTCTCTCTCGAAAAACACCATCTCTCTCCCCGATACCCAAAACACCCTCTCTCTCTCTCTGAAAACTCCGTCTCTCTCTCAAATACTCAAACTGAGCTCAATTGCACAAAGTGCCCCTCTCTACATCGTCTCTCTCCTCTCTCTATGAAAAGATGCTTCTCTCTCTCTCAAGCACCTAACCCTTTTTTTTCATCTGAAATTCCTTCTAGACAAGAGATGATAGAAATACGGTTTAAGGCACACCTATTCCTCTTCCCTGTGTGATTGAAATTCCAAAATGATAGATTGATTTGTGCTAGATCAAAATTGGATTTATTAATGTTGGGGCATGAATTAACCCATCTAATCATCACCAGAGCTTAATTCAAGCCTGCGAAACCCTTTTCTTACCAACAAACTCATAATTGAGGTTGGGTCCTTCTTCCTGGTATTTCAAAAGCTAAAACTCCTGGCTCAATTCAAACTAAAGCGAGGTTTCCCTTCTTGATCAGCAGCGCAAAATTCGAATTTGCTCGCATAACGTGTAAGAAATAAGCTTTTCCAGGTTTTCTCCCCGACAAAAGAAGCTCAAACCCTATCAATTCATACTTGATCACAATTGAGGGGCTTACAAATCTAGCTTCAATTGAAACTGGATCAGTTAAATTAAGGCTTATGGGATTTCAGCCATGGGGGAGGAAGAGGAGAGAGATGCGTCTTGAGAGAGAGAGAGAGAGATGGTGTTTTGAGAGAGAGAGAGAGAGAGAGGGAGACGGTGTTTTTGGTATTTGAGAGAGGGACGGAGTTTTGAGAGAAAGAGAGAGAGTGTTTTGAGTGAGAGACATATGGAGAGGTTAATGGAGAAAATAGGGTTTGTTAAGAGGGTGTCATTTTACCTTTTTTTGGGTAAAAAATACATGGCCAAAGGGGGTTGGAGGATAAAAAAATAGAGACCCTACGCCGCCATAAATATTTTGGATCCTTGGATCTCCTGAGAAATGGTTGCCAAAACTAGAGGGTACTGAGAAAATTTCCTTTTTTTTTAACTCGACCTCATGGTTCATGTTATGTATTATGAACTTCTCCCTTCAATTTCATTGTTATTGCTTGGTGAGATATTTGAGTGTTTCATGAGATATGGACACGTGGTGTGTTATAATTTTCTTTTTGTTCCTGATAATTTTCTAAAATTTTCTATTTTTTCTCTATTTTCTATAGTTTTTTCCATGTTTTCTCAATTTTTTACATTTTTTTGCTTTGTTTTATGTTTCTATTTTTTTCCCGGGTTTGACCAATGAACAAGTTCAGGCGGGCAGGTCTTACTGAATTCGTGCCTCACCATTTCAACCTCCAATCTGACCCTGACAACAATGATCAAATTTTCCACTATCTGGATATATTTTGTATTTCCCATATTTTCTTTACTCTTTCGTTTAACTCATACATTCATCACTTTCTCCAATTATTTTACAAATACGAAGCAGAGAATCTCTGTTAATTATGGTTCAGACACTCAAAATGACTATGTTGCTAATTATTTTAAGTAGCTTACAAGTCCATTTACACTTGTAATGGAGAAGAAATCTAACTACAAATTAGACTTTCAGTTTTCCATTAAAAATTAGATTTTTTATTCCGCAACCAAGTCAAAGTAAAATTAATAACAATAATAATAATTATTATAATTATAATACTAATTATTATTATTATTATAAAAATAATAATAATACTAATTATTAGTATTATTATTATTATTATAAAAATAATAATAATAATAATCAACAGAAACAGTGCATCATCATTTTTTTTTTCCCAATTGGTTAACTTTGTTAAAACAAACAAAAGAACATAGATCTACAAGAGGTGGCCAATCGACAACCACATGATAGGTGCTCATAGCACATAGGGAGAAGAGGAAAAAAAATAAGGAACTGAAAGAACTTGAAAAATGAAGAGAAAAAGGTGTGACCCTCTAAACAGGTGCACAAAGTACATAAGGCAAAGGAAGAATAAAGGCTAAAGGGTAAGGAGGAATACAAAAAAGAAGGTAACTATGCAGAAGAGGGTTAGGGGCTAAAGAAAGTAAGATGCAGGAGGATGCTATTCTTCAGGAGCTGGAAAGCATTTGGGTGTCCGAAACCGAGAGGGTACATACTTCAGGGCCGGGAGAGAGAAGGGTGACCTGTCGGGTGGAAGGAGATTGCTGGGTCCACAACTGGTGCTCAGGAGCGGGAATACCTCCAGCCTAAATGCAGTTTCTTCAGGAGCTGGATAGCATTTGGGTGTCCAAAACCGAGGAGGTACATGCTTCAGGGCCGGGAGAGAGAGGGGTGGAAGGCATGACCAGTCGGGGTGGAAGGAGATTGCTGGGTCTACTCTCAGGAGCTGGAATGCCTCCAGCCTACCAAACTGTACATTGACGAACTACCAAGCCAAGAGATGTTGAGGGGAAGGAGCTAAGACATCATCTGTCCCTCGCACCACAGTAGTTCTCCCTTACAAGCTAGCTGAAAATGAAAGGAAAAGAGGGGAGAGAAAAGGGGAAGAGAGGGGGGTGAGCTAGAAGAGGAAATAGGTGCTGAAAAGAGAAGGGTAAGAGAAGAAATGGGGGGAAAGAGTCTAGAAGAAGATGTTACATTCGGGGGAAAGAAGCCGAAGGATGGGAGGAGTCGGGCAGAAGGGCCTATAGTGGATGCAGTAGAGGAGAGAGCAAAACAATATGTCAATGTTTAGAATATATTTTTCCCTCTTTTCTTTTTTTTTTTTCTCTTTTTTTTTTTTTTTTTCTTTTTTATATTGTTTTTCATCATCATTATTATAACCATTACAATTTTTTTTGATGCTGTCTATAACCATTACAAATATCACCCAGAGAAAGTGAACTACTGAGAATAAAGAAAAGAGTACTCTTATACCAAGATTTTCATCAAAGTGACAAGCAAAAACATTAGATCCACAAACAAAATGCAAGCAAAAAACAACTCATTACAACAATAAATCAGTTAATGGAGAAAATTAATGAAGGAAAAGCACCTTGAGAGACAATGGCGAAGGACGTTGAAGAAGCTTGACAGAGGAGAAACCTCCAAGAGGTGAAACCTTCGGTGATCCAGGCACCAGCCGGGCCACGGGCAGAGTAAGAGCCAGATTTTCCATCTTCTCTTGTTTCTCTCTCTAATGAAGCGTTCTCTCTCTAAACCAACCTCTGCAACTGCTGCGTCACTAAACCCTAATGATCGGCAAGTATTTTCGCAGTTCAGCAAGGCTGCAGAGGGAGAGAGAGAAAGAGCCCCTTTGCCCGAGTCAGTAGTGGAGTAAGGCGGCGCAGGCGCTCAGAGAAGTGAGGGGTTTTATCTAGGCTATATTTCTTTCCCATTGGGACAACGACAAAAAAAGCGTTCGTCTGCGCTGACGTGTCAATTGTGAGGTTGGAGTGGAAGCCATTAGAGTAGAAACCATATTCTACACCAGCGCTATGTATAATGGAAGCCATATTTTTGCTGTAATGAGAGAAAGGTGGTGGAGAACTCGTTAAATTTTAACCGGAGATACGAGTTAAGATGGACGGTGTCGTTATGGGTCCCACGCCATTATTTGTAGCGGGGTGATATACAATCATTTTTCTTTTTATTATTATATAATTATATTATTGATAGCTGACGTGGAAAGGCCATGGCGTGCATTATCTCAAAAAATATATATTTTTGACCAATTATAGTATTTGCATTGCGCAGTGAAAGCGGTGTATCCCCCTTCGACGGAGGGAGAAGAGGCAGTCATGTATGTTTATATGTAGAGAGTACTCCCCTCACTCATGATCATAGAACCAAAGGGATGGTACGCCTCTCTTGTTGAACACTCGAAGCCTCGCACCAGCAGTCGCAAGGGTATATGTTTGTATTTTGGATCATAGTTACCGGCAGCGCGAGCGAGAACGGGAACGGCTACAGTTTTGAGAGCGGAAGCGTCAGATTGAAGGCTGCCTAAAGCTCCGGAGCTCGGGAAGCGAGTTCCGATGAGGCTAAAAGTTGCGGATCGAAATCTCGTATACATAGGGAGCGTGTTCCCAATACATTGGGATCGAGGTTATTATATAACGGGAAGGTGTTCCATGTAAAATGGGGTCATGTTCTCATGTTCATGAGGATCGCACTCCCATAAACAACAGGAACGGAATCCCATTTAAAGTTGAGTCGTGCCCCTATCTAATAAAAATGTGTTCCTATTTGGAATGGATCGAGCTCCATTCAAGGTTGGATCGCATTCTGCTTAACTTGGAGCCAATCTCCACATGTCCTCTCTCTCTTACTCTCTCTATCTCTGTCTCTCTCTCTCTCTTGACCAAACATTCACCACTTCTTTAGCCTCCGTACCACCCCTAATCCAATGGACCCATCTGCCAAAATGCGCCTCTCTCTCTCTCTCTCACTCTCTAACTTCATGAACACATTCATCTAACTTTACAGTGAGTGGACTCTTTCTCTCTCCTCATAGAGCACAACAGCAACAAAAATCTACATACCCATCTCAACCTCGCTTGCTAGCAGTTGGGGACCTCCATGGCGATCTCCAAAAGGACAAACAAAGCTCTGAAAAATGGCTAAAATCTTCGATAAAAAGTTATTCACTAGGTTGCAAGCAACTCCATGGTTATGAAACGTGGTAATATCCTTGACAGAAGAGGAGAAGAATTCAAGCTCTTTTATTTTTTAGAAAAACTCAAACAAGACGCAAAGAAATCAAATGGGAAGCTATTAATTTTACAGGGAAACCATGAAAAGCCTGAATATACAAGGAGATTTCAGGTATGTTATAAAAGTTAGCCTTGACGAATTCAGGAATTGGGTGACTGATTTTCTAGAGAAATTCAAATGAAAACCGTTGTAAATGATTGGAAAAGCAAATTAACATTTTTAATGGAGTACCAAAAAATTATCCATCTGGAATTTAGGGCTAGAATATTTGCTTTGAGTCCTGGAGGGGGAATTTCTACGCGTTTTTTAACTGATAACCCTACTACTTTAATGGTGGGTGGCTCTATTTTTTTCAAGGTGGGATCCTCCCTAAGGATGGAATTCTGGGAATGTAGGGATCGCGATCTTAAAATTCTGGGAGCGGGGATCTTATTTGTTCGGGAACACGTTTCGTGGGACAGTGGACGCGAGATCCGTGCGATAGTGGGAGCAAGCTCCATTCTGAATGGGATAGAGATTCCTAAAAATAGAAGCAAGCTCCCAAAACTTTGAGAATGGGTTCTGAATGAGATCCCGACCACGGAGTGTTGGAGCTGGGTCCCAGAGCAAGAGCGCCACCCTAGCTGGGCGCCCCGGTAACTATGTTTTGGATACTTGCATTGGCACAAAAGAACCATGAGCCTCCTCATGGTTGGGCTCGTTGCTCAATGTCTCAGGCTCATTATTTATGAATGAAACAATGGTTCCACGAGATCAATCAAAGTTATGAATCAAGCCAAACTTGATTGATTCAATGGAGCCAACTTCTAAAGATAACAACAAAAGTTGATGTTTTTGTTGACCACACTCATGGTCACATGTAATTATTGAACAAATACTAGAGTTACCATCAACAAATGAAAAATCAACTATTGAGCAATCCCTGCTGCACCATAAATTGAAGAATAATGACTTTGTGCGCAAAGACCACATCCTGAACACCATCAGTAACCTAATTTATTACATGTATTCATCAATATCATTGATGAGAATATTTTGGAAGCTGCTAGAAATTATCAAAATGAGGAATCAGGTAACCAAAGATTTTATGTTTCATATTGCTTATACTTTAAACTTTTCCCATATCCACATATATACATATATATATATATATATATATATATATATATATATATATATATATATATATGGGAAAAGATGGGATTAGCCCACTAGCTTATATGAGCATATGAGCCAATGGCTCAGATTGAATCTGGGACGATCTGATGATCAAAGATGTTCGATAGTACTTGAATTATTTTTTTTTTTCTACAAATCCAAACCACTGAAATTTTAAATGTGTATTATTCTCATCAAGGCACACCTAATAAAAATATAAAAAAAATTATTTGTAAAAAAGACCAAAATACCCCTCAAAACTTTTCGAGGGTATTTTGATCAATTTATTTCATGTAAAATGTTTTTTTGATATTTTTCGAAGATTCACTTATTTTTTATGAATACGCTCCTAAAATTTCAAGTGATTTGGATTTTTAGAAAAAAAAACTAAAATTCAAACACTACTGGACATTCGTGATCGTCAAATCGGCCAGATTCAATTTGGGACGTTGGGCTCATATGTTCATATGAGCTAGTGGGCTAATCCCATCTTATGGGGATATTTTTTGGATATTCACCTATTTTTGTTGTACACACGCCTAAAATTTCAAGTAATTTGGATTTTTAGAAAAAAAAACTAAAATTCAAATACTACCGGACATCTGCGTTCGTCAGATCGGCCCAAACTCAATCTGGGATGTTGAGCTCATTTGTTCATATGAGCTAGTGGGCTAATCCCATATTATGAGATTAGCCCATCCTATGGGATTAGCTAGTGGGCTAATTCCATCTTATGGGAAAATATAGGATTAGCTCATTAGCTCACATGAGCATATGAGCCCAACGTCCCAGATTGAATCTAAGCCAATCTGATGATCACGGAAGTCCGGTAGTGTTTGAATTTTAGTTTATTTTTTTTCTAAAAATTCAAATCATTTGAAATTTTAGGCGTGTGTTCAACAAAAATAGGTAAATCTTAATAAAATATCAAAAAAATATTTTACATGAAATAAATGATCAAAATACCCTTGAAATGTTTTGAGGGGTATTTTGGTCATTAGTTTTTTACAGATACTTTTTAATATATTTTTATTAGGTGTGCATTGATGAGAAGAACACACATCTAAAATTTTATATAATTTGGATTTGTATAAAAATAAATAAAATTCAAATACTACCGGACATCTGTGATCGTTAGATCGGCCCAAATTCAATCTGGACCGTTGGACTCATATGTTCATATGAGCTAGTGGGCTAATACCATCTTTTCCTATATATATATATATATATATATATATATATATATATATATAAAAAATTAACTAATAGGCGTTATAAATGGACACGATGATTAATTTGATTTAATTAACTAACAGGCGTTAAGTTTATGACAGTATCCTCTAAACCATGGCAAGTTCAATGAAAGAAACAGTCAAAGATTTGCATTGATGGGTTGACAAGGAAATAGCAAATAGAGAGAAAAAACCAATCATGACACCTTTAAACATACAAAAAAACCTATTTTAGATCCTAACACACTTTAGCTTTCTAGAGAAGAGCGACGAAGACAAAAGCCTCAAATAGGCTCTAGAAGAACGACCACCAAAACAC
Organism: Amborella trichopoda; assembly: GCF_054954075.1. Classification (NCBI taxonomy): domain Eukaryota; kingdom Viridiplantae; phylum Streptophyta; class Magnoliopsida; order Amborellales; family Amborellaceae; genus Amborella; species Amborella trichopoda. The sequence goes on along the minus strand of NC_142347.1, from coordinate 8,976,787 downwards.
AATACGTTAAAAAATACACCCAATTTACAACTAAATTTTTTTATGTGAGAGAGGCAAGTCTTATTGACCAATACCATCACAATCACTGTTGGAAAAACCGAGCGAGGGTTAGATCGGAATTGGCCACTGATCAATTTCTGTTTTGGGCGGTTTTGATGATCTATCGATATTAAAAAAAAAGCATATAAATTCTCAAAAATAAAGAATTTAGTTTGTAATATATTTTTTAATATTTTTTATATTATGGTAAAGATTAAAAAAAAATTGGCCATTAACATTTACTTTTATATTTTTCTATTTTTTTTAAAAAAAATTTAAAAATACTTCTAGGTACAAATCGATTCTTTAAAATCTATTTTTTCATTACTTTTCAACTTCAAATTTTAATCATTTATTATATGCTTTTCATATTTTAGAATATCTTTTTTGTATCTTTTTTATTTTTTTAGCACTTTTTTTACTGCCTGAGACTTTCCCAATTAGAACAGTTAAATTGGCTGGTTTACTAATTAGACCGATTAAACCACTTCCATACCATGTCCAATTAACCGTTCCGATTCGATTTTACTAACAATGATCACAATAGAGAGGGCAGTTTTTCCGCAAAGAGAAACCGATGAAAATGTACTCAATACAAGTTCACAACAATCAAAATTAGCCTAAATTAACCATAATAATATCATACTCACGATTGAGTCTTCCTTTCCTCCACCACCAAATTCCATTCTGTCTCTTGTATTCCAATTCTTTCTCTTTTCGTGACTCTACAACCCTAAGAACATAGGGTATATCAAGTGGTGAGAAAGCATCAACAAAAGAATAACTTTTACGACATATCAGCATCTATGGAGATAAAGGAGAATTGTTTTTTTTTTGGAGAAAATTACTCAATAATCAAATGCAATGCAAATCATAAAACTAAGTATGATCTCATCGATTTGAAGTCAAAGAGAGCCATGCTAAGAAAAACTAAGTATGATCTGGTCAATTTGAAGTAAGAGAAGGATGCTAAGATAACATATTGGTCACACATTGCAAGGATATCAAAGGGAACATACCTGAAAATCTCAATATGGAACTTGAAGAAGTGGCAGATCGTACAAAAACTGACAAGGAGACGTTTTAGAGAGAAATAAGCTTCCATTTATAGCATTATTTTCCTAGTGGGACATTTAAGCACATTTAAAGATATTTTCATTGGTTCTTATTTATTAGAAAGGTGGTAAGTATGGGAAGATATCCTAGAGAATTTTGGACATTTATTAGAAAGGTAAATATGGGAAGATATAAGAGATAATTTTGGACAACTTTAATGAGGACAGACGTGCACTTCTAAATTCCTATTAATCTATCCTTATTTTATACATGCACATATAAATACATATAAATAAATAAATATCTCAAGCTATATATATTGGGCAATGATTTCATGTAACCGTTGTATAGTAATATGATGCAACAACTTTAAAAAACCATCTTATAGCCATTTGTTTGATCCAAAATTTGGAATATACACTCTTTTCATTTTAATGAACAGGAAAAAAATGAAAACACAACCTAGAAATTATTTTCTTAACCCAATTAACATAAACCATTCATTTTGGTGAGATACTTAGATCTAGGCCTTACAAAGATTTTTTTATTTCCAATTTTTTTGGATGGCTTTATTATCATTAGATGAACAATGTTAAAAAACAAAAAAATGATTTTGAGTTTATAAAGGCTAAGATCTTGAAATTCACAAAATGAATGGTCTAGATTCGTTTTTGGAGGGGACTCATTTTGACTATATCTAATATTCAAATTGAACTCTTTTTTATTGGGGGATTGATTATTGAGATGAAGAGTGTGTGTGCAAAATTTGAGGTCATACAAATACCACAAACATGGTTTTATAAAAGTGTCATTGCATTATACTATGATACAACCGTTACATTGGATCATTGCTTATATATATATATATATATATATATATATATATATATATATATATATATATATATATATATATATATATATATATATATATATATATATATATATATATATATATATATATATATATATATATGGGTGCGGTTTCCATAAGGTTGCAACCTTAAACCATCCAATAACATGTAATTTTGGTGTAAAAAATTCGTAGGATTATCTAAAAATATATTTTCATATGTAATTATAAAATTTTAAACTCCAAAAATGGTTAAAGTCATGTAGATCTATAAACATGTGAAAATCTTGAAAATGGACGGTCTAGATAATGTGTTGCAAGGTGCACTATTTTTACGACCCAAAATATTTTGTTTTATAAATTCATACATCTCGATGTCGATGATCAATTAGAGGATATTTTAATATTAAAACAACCTTTTCCGATGGATTTTTGAGGTGCGTCTGTAATTTTACATTGTAAGGTTGCAACCTTATATAAACTTTTCTAGATTAAGGCACACCTTCAAATTTGATCATAACATATAGTTTTGATGTAAAAAATTCTTAGGATTATGTTAAAATCTATTTTCATATCTAAGTATAAAATTTTAAACTCCAAAAATGGTTAAAATCAAGTAGATCTATAAACATTTGAAAATTTAAAAAATGGATGGTCAAGATAATGTATTGTAAGACACGATTTCTGGGACTCAAAATCAGTTTTCTTTCATAATCATATATCTCGATGTCGAGATGCTCAATTAGAAGGTTTTTAAACGTTAAAATAATATTATTCGTTAGATTTTTTAGGTGCATCCCTTAGTTCTACATTTTAAGGTTGCAACCTTATATAAACTTTTTCCTATATATATATATATATATATATATATATATATATATATATATATATATATATATATATATATATATATATATATATATATATATATGAAGATACAACAAAACACCTATTGGCGAAAATGAACAGTGATTTCGCCTACCCTCATCACCGTCCAAAGTTCATCTTACGGCCACGATTGTCTGGTAGTGTTTTATTTTTTATTTTTTTCTTCTACAAATCAGAGTGAGTCGAAATTTGGAGCGTGTGTACATTAAAAATAAGTGAATCTACAAAAAATATCAAAAAAATATTTAATATGAAAAAAATTGATCAAAATACCTCCAAAAATTTTAGGAGGTATTTTGGTCAATGTGTTTTTTACGAATTATATTTTTTTATATTTTTATTAGGTGTACCTCACTAAGATGTATACATGCTCCAAATTTTAGATCATTCTGATTTGTAAAAAAAATAAAAAATAAAATACTACCAGACAATCGTAACCGTGTGATGAACTTTGGACAGTGATGAGGGTAAGCGAAATCACTATTCATTTTCGCCTATAGGCGTTGATAAGACTTTTTCATATATATATATATATACATATAGGTTTTTCTAGGGTTAACAACCTTTTAAATTATATAGGTTCAAGTTAGAGACCCTTGTGACCCGTATTTTTATTTTTACTGCCCCTATATAACTTGAAGACCAAAGGATATAGAAGAGCATTTTGGACTTTTTATTTGAAATTTAAAGCTCATCTCTCACGTCTTCCTATTCTTTCTCTCTCCTTGTTGTCTCCCATCCTCTCTCTCTCTTTATCTCTCTCCTTTCCCTCCCCCATCCCCTCTCTCTTTTGATCGAAAATCTCTCATATGGGATTAAGAGATAGAAAGAGAGAAATAATAGGAAGGGGGACAACAAGGAGAGAGAAAAAATAGGAAAGGAGACATCAACAAGAGAGAAAAAATAAGAAGGGGGACAACAAGGAGAGAGAAAAAATAAAAAGGGGGACAACAAAGAGAGAGAAAGAGAGAAATATATGAAGGAAGACAACAAGAAGAGAAAGAATTGGAAGGGGGACAAGGAGAGAGAAAGAATTGGATGGGAGACAACAAGGAGAGAGAGATAAAGAGAGAGGAGGGGGGACAACACGGAGAGAGAGATAAAGAGAGAGGATGAGGGTCAACAAGAAGAGAGAAAGAGAGAGATGATGGAGGACAGCGAAAGAGAGAGATGATGGAGGACAGCAAGGAGAGAGAGAATAGGAATGCGTGTGTGAGAGAGAAGAGCTTTAAATTTCAAAATTCAAATTTTTACAAGTTTGGGACTAAAAAGTTTAAAATGCCCTTCTGTATCTTTTGGTTTTCAAGTAATATAAGGGCAGTAAAAGTAAAAATACGGTTCACAAGGGTCTCTAACTTGAACCTATGTAATTTGGGGGGTTGTTAATCCTAGAAAATCCCTATATATATATATATATATATATATATATATATATATATATAAACTTCACAACCTTTCAAATTACAAAAGTTAAAGATAGAGAAAGTTGTGAAGGGTGGATTTATTAATTTTGTTGTCTATTTTTTTAAAAAAGTTACTTTTGTGGGGTAAATTTGTAAATATTACTATAAGACAAAGGGTATTTTTGTCATCTCCATGAGGGGTAAAATTGAAATTTTAAATAAAAGACAATGACACTCTACAAATAAAGTTCTAGGACACTAACTTCTAAAATGCCATTGTACTTTTTTGAAAATTTCAAATTTACCCTTGTTTAATTGTAAAGTTACCTATTTTAAATAATTTTTAATAAAAAAGTAATAATTGTTTTGATATATGCACCCATCACAACCCCTTCTAACTTGAACCTTTTTATTTTGAGGGGTTGTTAACTCTAGACAAACCCATATCCATATATATATATATATATATATATATATATATATATATATATATATATATATATATATATATATATATATATATATATATATATAGCAATGATTTCATGCAACTATTGTATAGTAATATGATGCAACAACCTTAAAAAACCATCTTATGGCCATTTTTTTTGTCCAAATTTTTAAATATACATTTTTTTCATTCTAATGAACAATCATCAAAAAAGAAAAATTTTAAAACACAACCTAAAAAGTATTTTTTTAGCTCAATTAACATAGGCCGTTCATTTTGGTGAGATGCGTAGATCTAGGCCTTAGAAGGACATTTTCATTTCCAATTTTTTTGGATGGCTTTATTATCATTGGATGAACAAAGTCAAAAAAGACAAAAATGATTTTGAGTTTTTAAAGGCTAAGATATTGAAATTCACAAAATGAATAGTGTATATTAGTTTTTGGAGGGGACTCATTTTGACCATATCAAGGGTTCAAATTAAACTTTTTTTTTTAGGGATTGAATATTGAGATGAAGAGAGTGTGTGTGCAAAATTTGAGGTCATACAAATACCACAAACATTGTTTTTTAGAAGTGTCGTTGTATTATACTATGATACAACTGTTGCATTGGATCATTGCTCATATATATATATGAAAAAAACTAAGCAACGCCTATAGGCGAGAATGAACAGTGGTTTCACTTACCCCTATCACCATCCAAAGTTCATCGCGCGGTCACGATTGCCCGGTAGTGTTTGATTTTTCATTTGTTTTCTACAAATTGGAATGACCTAAAATTTAGAGCGTCTATTCATAAAAAATAGGGGCATCTTCAAAAAATATAAAAACAATATTTTACATGAAAAAAATTGACCAAAATACCCCCAAAACTTTTTGGAGGTATTTTGATCAATGTTTTTTTACGAATATTTTTTTTTTTATATTTTTATTAGATGCGCATCCGTAAGATGTACATACCCTCCAATTTCAGGTCATTTCGATTGATAGAAAAAAAAAATGAAAAATAAGTCACTAACGGACAATTGTGACCGCGCGATGAAACTTAGACGGTGATGAGGGTAGGCGAAATAACTATTCATTTTCACCTATAGGCGTTAGGAAGACTTTTCCTATATATATATATTAGATCCGTGGCGGTTTTTAAGGCAAAACCGCAATGGACATAGCATGCCCATAGCGGGGTGAAATACTATTCAATTTCGCCTATAGGAATTTTTAAAACTTTTCCATGATATATATATATATATATATATATATATATATATATATATATATATAGGAAAAAGTTTGAGTGAGCCGGCTCGCCTACAGGTTTCGTGTGAGCTCAATGGTTGAGATGAAGAGTGGGAAAAAGGGCGGGCGTGATTAAAAAAGACAGGCGCTCTCTTCAAAAATGCTTAGGCGCGCTCTCTCTCTCTAGGTAACCGTGAAGAACCCACTAACTTGTTCTCCATGCAATTCCTCTCTCCCCCATTCTCCCTCTCTCTCTATCTCGTGAAGAACCAAGAGGCGATCTCCCGTGAAGCACCAAGAACTAGGATCCTTTCTCTCCTCCGTTCTCCCTCTCTCTCTCTCTCCTGTTGAGCCCAAAATCAGGTACACCAGTAGGTTTTTATTCAACAAAAATTTATTTTGCAAATATTTGGGGGTTTAGGTTTTTGTATGATCAAATATTGGGGATTTTAGGTTTAAATTCTTATGGATTTAAATGTGTTGGTTTTTTGGTGCTCCTCGTACATTTTGTATTGCTCTGATTTCCATTAATTCGATTGGGAAGCCCAAAATCAGGTGCACCAGTACCAAAAATTGTGGATTTAAGTTTCAATTCTCATGGATTTATTTATTTTTCTTCCACTTGTACATTTTGTATGCTCTGAATTCGATTTGTATGATTTTTATTGCTTCGAATTCTCATGATTTTTACTGCTCTGATTTGGTTTTTGTGTTTGTATGGTTTTGTATGCTCTAATGTTTCTTCACGAATTCTTCAATGATTCCTAATGGAAATCATATGTTGTTTCTGGTGTCTAAGGTTCCCACAATATTGTTACGTATGGAAAAGATTAATTACCTAATCGTGCAAATGACATTTTCTAATGTGCAATCATTTCCACAGAAGTGCAGAACACCATGTGTTCTCTTGAGTTATATGATTTAAGCACGTAGAGCAATGTTAGTCATTTCCAAGCCAGAAATAGGAATGTTTGCTGTGCCATATTCATTTCTTTGAGCTAGTTTGTGTTGTTTCAATTATTTTTCTCAAATATTTATACTGCTTGATATGATACAAGTACCTCACTACTATTTACTGTGTGCATTATTCTCTAGGTTTTTGTATGATCAAATATTGGGGATTTCAGGTTTAAATTCTTATGGATTTAAGTCTGTTGGTTTTTTGGTGTACCTTGCACATTTTGTATGCTCTGATTTCGATTAATTCGATTGTGAAGCCCAAAATCAGGTACACCAGTACAAAAAATTGTGGATTTAGGTTTTAATTCTCATGGATTTGATTTTTTTTCTTCCTCTTGTACATTTTTTATGCTATGAAATCGATTTGATTTGCAAATATTTGGGGGTTTACGTTTTTGTATGATTTTTATTACTCTGATTTCCAATAATTCGATTGGGAGCCCAAAATCAGGTACACTAGTACCAAAAATTGAGGATTTAGGTTTCAATTCTCATGGATTTGTTTTTTTGTCTTCATCTTGTACATTTTGTATGCTCTGAATTCGATTTGTTCAGCAAATATTTGGGGGTTTGGGTTTTTGTATGATTTTATTTATTTGATTTCCATCAATTCAATTGGGAAGCCCAAAATCAGGTACACCAGTACTAAGAATTGTGGATTTAGGTTTCAATTCTCATGAATTTATTTATTTTTTCTTCCTCTTGTATATTTTGTGTGCTCTGAATTCGATTTGTTCAGCCAATATTTGGGTGTTTAGGTCTTTGTATGATTTTTATTGCTCTGATTTCCATTAATTCAATTGCGAACCCCAAAATCAGGTACACCAGTACCAAAAATTATGGATTTAGGGGTTTAGGTTTTTGTATGATTTTTATTGCTCTGATTTCCATTAATTCGATTGGCCCTCGCTCTCTTGTGTCAATCTTTAGTAGCAGCCTTGTTACAGTATTTGTCCTCTTAAATGTTTTAATTATTTGAAGATGGATTACACCATTGGCCTGGTGATGTTAAGAGTATTTACTATGCGGTTCTATGTTCATTGAGGTTCCATAGTTTTTGTGTAATCATTTTATGTCATAGGAGATGGAAACCTTTGAAAGGAGTGGTTTGGCCATCAAATTATTGCATGTCGTGGTAGGCATATTGCCTCATAGTACTATTGAAGTTAATTCTTTCATGTTGAAGTCTATTTTGAAATACATAATGTTCTACGAGGAAATTATTGTTATGACTTCATAAAACTCGTATATTCAGACTGTGGCTATTGTTAGTCAGGGGCATTTAAATGGTGCTAAGTGTGTTTATAAGCACTTTAACAGTATTTAATTTAGTTAAATCCCTTTTTGTGAAATTCCAAGCAGTTGCATTATGGGTGAAATATGAAAAAAATTGTTTTTCTATGTGAGCCCTCCTCTCTATGTGTACAGAGAAAGGAACTGTAGTCAATTTAGAAATTCACAATGACTTACACTCCATGGAATAAGGCTCATAACCAACTAAACTTCACGACCAAGAGATAAGATATGGAGATTGTCAAATCAGTTTTGAAAAAATGTGTGAAGTATTGAAGTCACTAATTGACTAATAAATTGTGTTTTGTGTAGGGCAATTTTAATACCTGAGATGGACCTCACCATTTCAGAAACTGTGGCATCTCCCACATGGTCAGAGGATGACAACATGGGGCATACTCTAGAGTCCATGGAGCAAGATCCCTTGCTTGTAACCCCGCCCCCCAATAAGTTCACAAATGCCGAAAACATGGAGCATGTGACGTCCTCCAAGGGGTCTGAAATAGAAGAACCCCTTTTAGAAATGAAATTCGGTGATGAAAATGATGCTTATGAGTTTTACAAGGCTTTTGCATTGGCGAAAGGGTTTGGTATCAGAAAGGGAAGTACTCACATGAATAAGGACGGAAAGAGAGTTGATAGGGAATTTAAATGTTCGAAGAAGGGATTTCGTAGGGTGAGAGAAGTGCAATCTAGAAAAATTTGCCTCAAAAAAGGTATGGTTGTGGAGCGAAGATGTGCATAAACATAAATGTCAACAATGAGTGGGTTGTCACAAGGTTCGTTAAGGATCACAATCACCTTCTTGTAACCCTAAGGAAAGCTCGACTCATCCGATCGCACCGAACAATACTGGATGTGATAAAAACAATGATAAACTCAATGAGCTCTGCTTTGGTAAAATCTCAGAATATTTATGATATCTTTTTAGAGCAGTCTGGAGGGATTGATAATCTCCCTTGCTCCCAAAAAGGCATTGAAAACCAATTAGGAAAAAAGAGAAGAAAGCTCCAAGGGGAAGATGGCAATCATGCGATGGAATGGTTAATCGATATGCAAAAATCCAATCCATATTTTTTCTATACAGTGAAATTAGATGAAGAAGATCACATTGTCAGCCTACTATGGGTAGATGCCATGGTAAGGGTGTTCTACCATCACTTCTCGGATGTGGTCACCTTTGATACTACATATAAGACAAATTCATTTGGCATACCCTTTGCTCCCATACTCGAGGTGAATCATCACTTTAACACAATTTTTTTTTGGGTTTGCTCTTATATTTGATGAGAAAGTGGAGTCTTTTGCAAGGGTATTTGAAAACTGGCTAGAGGCAATGAGTTGACGTCAACCCGGAGTAATTATTACCTATCAAGATCCTGCAATGAACGCTACAGTAAGACAAGTTCTGAATAAAAGCAGGCATCATTATTGTAAGTAGCACATACTTTCAAAGGTCAAAGAAAAAATATGTCATGTCTTGCGAAGGAGTCCATTTTTTTCAAAAATATTCAGAAATTGTACAATGAGCCAAACTAAGGAGACTTTGAGTCAGAATGGCAATCTCTTATTGAGAAATATGATCTTCAACAGAGTGAATGACTCAATAGATTGTTTAGATGTCGAAAGCAATAGATTGATGCATACGTGGCTAACTCAGAACAGGTATGTCATCGACTCAGAGAAGCGAATAAATAAATAAGCACTTCAAAAAGTACGTGACTTCTAATAAAAGCTTACGCACATTGATGGAAACTACTATAAAAGTGCATGATAAAAAACTTTTTAAGATGAGAGATAATGACTTAAAGAACATGACATCTACGCCTTGTTTGAGGACCACGTGTGACATTGAGGCTTACGCTTCGAATTTATATACACACAAAGTTATGAAGTTGTTTGGAGAAGAAGTTGCAGAAGGTATCAATTACACGAGTGAAATGATTGAAGACAATGGTACAGTTGCAATCTTCAAGGTATCCAAACATGGAAGTGGAACAAGGGCCTGCAATGTAGAGTTTAATTGTCATGACCAAACTTTTGTTTGTACTTGCCACATGTACGAGAGGCTAGGCATTATTTGTAAGCATGTTAGGGTCTTGATGGTGAAAAATATTTTTGAAATCCCATCACATTACATAATGAAGAGGTGGACGAAAAATGTGATGAAAGGTGTTGTACTTGATGCCCATGGGAAACAAATTCAAGGTACTTCTGACCTACACCGTTTAATTCGTTTTAATGAGGTCTATCAAGCCACTAGAGAGCTAGCTGAGCATGCTGAAGAAATGTAGAACTCCATGCATTGATAATGTCTGAAATATCAAGTACACTTTCAAAGGTCAAGACCAAGATAGGAGGTGTGGTATTTACCAGATGGTGCCTTTAAGACACCTTGCAACAGTCAAAATGAGAATATGATTGCCGACAGTAGCAACCATATTAAGGTTGAAGGACATGCACGACATAACATCCTTGAGCCCCCTCGGGAATGAATAAATGGGAGACCTACCAATGTAAGATATGTATCTCGGGCTGAAATATAGGCAGAGAAAGCGCAAGCCAGAGAGAAGGAAGTTACTTGAAAGTGAGCAGTTTGCAAAGGGAGTGGACAAGGAATTGTCCATCTCTTGCACATTCAAAGTATGAATGAACTATTGCTCCATTTCTCTTTCTCTATGTGACTTTAATTATAAATATTTGAAATGTTTTTCTTCATTTAGGTTAAATGTAAATATGCGATGCACGGATGGGTCATGTGAGAATGTGGAAAATGATGAGTAATGGTAAGAAATTTGTTTACATTGAAATTCTTATGCTTATTTGGTTGTTGACAATGTAGGTAAATAATATTCCTATTGTGTCCATTTATTCATACCTTTACCTTTCTTAAGCATTGTGGTACTTCTATACGTGCTTGTATTACTTACTGATGGTCTTATATTTGCAAACATCGATTGATGGAGGACTTCACATTTCACTAGATGTTTCCAAGTCAGAATACGATGCTTGCACTACCTCTGATGAATTTACTTTGTTTCATGGTTATTACATGCATGTTCATATGATGTGGTGGTGGTAGAATAAGTTAAACGGTAGGGAGGTGAATAGTTTAATTATTTGTAATACTACACGGTGTTCCGTTTGGAATTTATGACATGTTTTGCATGACATATGGATTAAAAAAACAAAAATATGGCAGTAGTGCCTTATTGCTTTTGGAATTTATGACAAAAAATATGGGAGCGATGCTTTATTGCGTTTGAAATTTATGATAGGTTTTTGTATGATCTATGGCTTGAAAAACAAAAAATATGGAAGCAATGCTTTATTGCGTTTGGAATTTATGACAGGTTTTTGTATGATATATGGCTTGAAAAACAAAAAATATGGGAGCAGTGCTTTATTGCGTTTGGAATTTATGACAGGTTTTTGTATGATATATGGCTTGAAAAAAAAAAAAAATGGCAGCAATACCTTATTGAGTTAGGAATTTATGAAAGGTTTCGTATGGTACATGGCTTGAAAAACAAAAAATATGGGAGCAGTGCTTTATTGCGTTTGGAATTTGTGATAGGTTTTTGTATGATATATGGCTTGAAAACAAAAAATTATGGGAGCAGTGCTTTATTGCGTTTGGAATTTACAACAGGTTTTTGTATCATATATGGCATGAAAAACAAAAAATATAGGAGCAGTGATTGATTGAGTTTGGAATTTATGACAGGTTTTGTATGGTATATGGCTTAAAAAAAACAAAAAATGGGAGCAGTGCTTTATTGAGTTTGGAATTTATGACAGGTTTTGTATAGTATATGGCTTGATAAACAAAAAATATGGCAACAATGCCTTGTTGCGTTTGGAATTTACGATAGGTTTTGTAGCATATATGGCTTAAAATTAAAAAAGAAAAGGAGTAGTGCTTTATTGAGTTTGGAATTTATGATAGGTTTTGTATGGTAAATGGCTTGAAAAACAAAAAATATGGGAGCAGTGCTTTATTGAAGTTATCCAACACCCAGGTCTTCAATTAAAGGCATAGTCTCAAGGGTCTACTCCTAATCTTGAAATTTGTGTGGTCAGAAAAGTCGGCTCCGCCCAAAAAATCATGAATAGTCAAGGGGTCTGACTGGGCATCGTCTTACAGGGGCTTTTAGGCAACCAAAGTAGAAGCCGAGAGAGGGACGAAGTTCAAGTTGTATCTAACGCCAATTCCCACAACTCGAACCGAGATAACCCCGAAGCACAACGATCTCAAAACCAAGACCCACTTAGGTCTAGGGAATCTAACCCAACCTCGAGCCACCATAGTATAGCTTGTGATGTTTTGAACATTGTACGAAGTAGATGTGTCAATCTAGACCGACCCTTAGGCGAGATGAGCATCCAAGCTGCCCTTAAAAGTCTAGTTGACCTAGGTTACACCATCATGCTTCAGCTTACGGGTAAAAATCCCAAACCAACTTAGTGGTATAAGTCAACCCCTAGTACAACCGAGTCAGCCGATTCTTCAATCGGTCCCTCTAGTTTATCTGGTCAAACAAACCGTGCAATTTTCCCAACTGGTGGCGATACCTATGGGTCAGCATGTCCCTCAGGTACAAATATATCAAACCGCCCCGGTGACTGCGGCTCATCAATCTTAGGCTTATGTAGGCCAACATGTACCCCAAGTCTAGACATATCAGTCTACACTTGGGAACCCACCGACCAGTGGGCCTACTATCATGCCAAATACCCAACACGAAGGCACTTTAAAAGCAATACAGGATATGCTTATAAGAATGGGCATGCATAACATTCTACCCCCAAAGGCCTTCCCCTGGGATTTGTCGTCCCGTAATTTAGAAACAAGTTTAATGGGAAGACTGATCTAGATACTCACGTCAATGCGTATCTAATCTCCGTTCGAGCTGTGTGAGATAGGCCTAATCAGTGGAAGGCCATATTTTGGTAAACATTGACCGGCGAGGACCTGAACTGGCATCGGAGACCAATGTTCACTCAACCACACATCACTCCAGACAAAATGTTTAACCTATTCGTCTCTCACTACTGCGGTCAACACCAAAATCTCTCTCCCTAGGGCGAGCTCAGTGTAGCGAAAGAAAACCCAGGAGAATCCTTCGAGGATTTCATCGGTGATTCCGCGAGGCGGGTCTACTTACGGACCCGGCCAAAATCTCCATAGTCTTAGAGAATGCCGCTCCTGAATGCAAGACATTCTTCAGCCAAGGTCTCGTCCCCTACTCTTTTCGACTCACTGAATGAGCAGGTGGCGCGTCATGAAAGGGTCAGAGGGATACCCCTCAGCACCAGGCCCCACAATAAACCGATAACAACTCCCCAAAATAAGAACAAAAACAATAACAAGGGGAATGCTTGTGGTCAAGTTAATGAGATTATCGTTAACAAACTGCCACAAGGTTCAGTTGCTCATTGCAACAATTAGAACCAAAACCGAAGGGGTCTGCTTAGAGCCAACGCTCAAAATAATAACCAAAGGCGAGAGGATAATTTCACCCCTCTCAAAGGGCCATTAGAAAAGGAGTTGGAATTACTCATGGCTAGAAATTTGGTTTATCTCTCGCCACCATTTGAACCACCATTTGAAGTCACGGATAAGAGCAAGTGGTGCAAATGGCATCAAAACCATACTCATGATACTCAAAACTGCTTGTATTTGAAACAGGTGATTCAAGGGTAATCAATAGGGGGGACATCACTGTCGCACGTAGAAATCAACCTGTCGAAGAACCTAATCAAAAGATGGGTATCTTCACAAATCCTCTCCTTAAAAATATGGTCACAACGACCAGAAAGCCTGGAGCTCAAGAGAACATCGCCATTCACATGATTGAGAGTGGAGATAAAGAAGATGATTCGAGTCAATTCATATTTGCTTATGATCATCATTTTCAAGTGTCCGAAGAAGATCTTTTGAGCCTTCTAGAAAGAAACCCTTCATCCCTAAACCTCGATAACCTTCCCAAATGGGACCAATATGGCAGAGATGATATGCTAGAAATTGATATGGTCATAATCAATGAAAAGATGTCATCTCCAAAACAAGGGGCCAACACCCCGAAATCTCACATTACTCTAGCTAGGGCTGACCCTGTCGAGTTTCAGGATGGCGAGGTTGATTCCCTAATCTGAAGAGGCCGAGTGTTCATACCCATTCAATTGATGGCTGATACTCTTGACGAAAGAATGGGAAACACCCTAAAAGCCAGACAACCAGTAGGAGTCGCAGATCACGAACCAAATAAATAAACTCAAGGATCCGCAACCAGCTACAATCTCCCGGCTCATCTTGGGAAGATTCAGGCTCAAATCCCCATTTTGGAGTTGCTTGCCAATTCACCAGCACACAGAGCCCAGATCGAAAAGGTCATCGCCAAGACACACATCCTAAGCAGCACACAACCAGAAGAGTTGTGCGGAATGATCAACCAACTGATGACACTAACACCAATCATGTTCACGAACAATGACATTCCAGTCAGCTTCAATCGCTTTCTTGTCTAGCCTCATCACCTTTTTCATGCAAGGATATGAGATACGGAGAGTGCTTGTTGACAATGGGGCATCCTTAAACATATGCCTTATGAAAATAGTGAAGCAGATAGGCAAAAGCCTGGATGCCTTCGAGCTATGTCTACTAACTATCGCTGCATACGATGGGACCAAGAGACAAGCTAAAGGCATACTACTTTTCAAACTCAAGATCAGCCCTATTGTCCAAGTGATAAAGTTTTATGTCTTGGACATAAAAACTTCATTCAAAATGCTACTAGAAAGACTGTGGCTGCCTGAAAACCTTGTGGTACCCTCTACACTCCACCAATGCCTCAAATTTTTGACTAAAAACGATGTCGAGAAGGTATGTGTTGAGCCCCCTTCTTTTCCAAATCCTAGTATAGGTAATGGGAAGCTAGTCGTAGGGGTCGAGCTTGGAGAAATCCTACTCACTTCCTTCGAGCAAACATATTGTTCCACCTTACGCCTAGAGGCCGGCGACCCTGTACCCCAAATCTTGCAAACTTCGACATCGATGGATGACATTATCCAATGTCAATATCGATACGGTTTTGGGTCCCTCAAGGCCTGGCGCATACTCTTCTCTCAAGGCTTCCAACTAGGCAAAGGCTTGAGGAGTCAAGAGCAAGGCGTAACGGAGGCAATTTCTAATCACCCCAAGCCAAAACTGAAAATGGAGATCGAAGAGGACTCGGGTGTTCTCTCACCTTATTGCAAAGCCGGATGAAGCATTCATGCCATCCTTGCTTTGTATCTGAAGGCATTCAAAGCCTCGATCCTCTCAATGCTCATTCTTCAAAATGGCTAAAGGTGATCCTTGACTCCCCAACGGTCGGGAATTCTTCTTCCACACCACACACACACAAGAACTGAGAATTGAAGACCTTTTTGCTGTCATGGATTTGGAAGTATACATAATTAGCTTTGACACAGCCAAGCGTGCTCATCCGCCTTTTCAAACCCAGGGACATAATTGGTCAATCACTTCCCTATCTTGAGAATCTCTAGAAGCATACCAGAGGCACCTTCAAGTCCCTGTGGCAAAAAATGGATAGCTGCAGGGTGGCCACATAACCACCTTGCGAGTCCAGTCCCCAATATTTCTCTCGCGAGTCCCATAAGGAACACCTCTTGTGTTATTTCAAAAACCGTTGAAAATTTAAAACATGATAAGATTGATAAAAAGGAAAAAGAGTTTTAAAAAACGATGAACACTCAAGATAGCCTGATAATGGTGCACAATACCCAAGACAACGAATTGGACGATCAAGGTGAAGATCAAGAGTGCCAAGAGTTTGAAGAAATCCCTCAACTTGAGAAGCTCACTTCCCATGTTGAGCAATTCAAGAAGAGGTTCGATGGTGACCCAATGATTATCATCGAAGAGATGATCGACGTAAACCTAGGAACTGAGAAGGACCCAACGTTAACCAAGATTGGAACCTCCCTATCTCTTGCGGAGTAGGAATATATAATTTCCTTTATCAAGGAATATCGTGATGTCTTCGCCTGGTCATATGATGATATGCTAGGGTTAGATCCCATATTGGTGCAACATCCTAATATTCAACGAAGGAGCAAAGCCTATAAGGTAGAAACTCTGACGTCAAAAGACCCACCTTGAGCTCAAAATCGAAGAAGAAATCTTTAAACTACTCAAGGCAAAGTTCATTACCCTAGTCGGTTACTCAGAATGGTTAGCCAACATAGTGGTCGTACCCAAGAAAGAGGGGAGGATCCGAGTATGTGTTGACTACCGAGACCTCAACAAGATATGCCCAAAGGACAATTTTCCATTAGCAAACATAGATGCTTTGGTCGACAACACTGCGGGGCACGAGATGTTGTCATTCATGGACGGCTTCTCAGGCTACAATCAGATCCTCATGGCAGAAGAAGACAAACCAAGACTCCACTCATAATGCACTGGGGAACTTATTGCTACTGGTGCCCTTTGCCTAAAAAATGCTGGGGCAACTTGTCAACAGGCAATGACTAGCATCTTCCATGATTTAATGCATACCATCATGGAAGACCATGTCGACGACATTCTGGTCAAGTTGAAGACTAGGTCTGATCATCTCACCAACCTGAGTACAATTTTCAAAAGACTCCGGAAACATCAACTCAAACTCAATCCACATAAATGTGCCTTTGGAGTTGAATTCGACAAATTACTAGGCTTTATAGTAAGCGAAATGAGCATTGAGGTGGATCCGTCCAAAATACGAGCCATCACTGAAATGCCCCCTTCCTATAACCTAAGAGAAATCCGTGGGCTTCAAGTTCGTATACAAGCCATAAGGCATTTTATCTCACAACTGGCGGACAAGTGCGCACCATTCAATAGGCTCGTTAAAAAAGATACCCCATTCATATGGGATAATGAATGCCAAGAGGTGTTCAACCAAATCAAGGAGTACCTCACCAAACCTCTCATCCTTAATCCTCCTAGTCCAGATAAACCCCTATTCCTATATATATATATGTGAAAGACATGACCATGGGGACAGTGCTCGGACAATATGATGACCCTAGAAAAGAACGAACCATATACTACATCAGCAGAACTATGGTGGACTACGAGACAAGATACACAGATGTGGAGAAGCACTGCTTGACTCTTGTATGGGTCATGCAGAAGTTAAGACACTATGTCTTATCTCATATAGCCAATCTCATCTAAAAAATTGACCCACACAAGTACCTATTGGAAAGATCAGTCCTTAATGGAAATTTGGCGAAGTGGAGAATGATATTGAGCGAGTTCGAGATCGAATATGTTACTAAAAAATCGATCAAAGGACAAGTCATTGCTGACCACTTAGCTGAACACGCACTGCCAAATAACACTCCCGTCAACACGGATCTCTTTGATGAGAACCTCTTCACAATTGAGGACTCAATTTGGAAGCTATACTTCGACGGTGCAAGGAACGAATACCGGTCAGGTGTAGGTGTCATATTATGCTCACTCGAGAAGATTTTAATGTTAACAACCATCAGATTGAATTTCCTATGTACCAATAACATTGTTGAATATGAAGCCTTGATAGCTGGGCTCAAGAACTCTATGGGGATGAAAATTCTGTAAATACGAGTGATTGGTGATTCCTTACTCGTCATAAACCAAGTTCAAGGGATTTGGAAGGTAAAAAAAGAAAAGCTCAAATCCTTTTAAGAAAAGGTGGAAAAGATGATATCATATTTTAAGACAATCACCTTTCAGCACGTAACTAGGGAAAATAATCGGTTCATCGACACCCTTGCGACCCTTGCTTCAATAGTTGATATTCCTTCATAAATTACCACACTGCCATTCTACATCAGGAACAAAATTGACCCTTCCCCACCAAGGATCAAAAAAGAAATAGAGCAAGAAAATGAGAATGATGGGGAAGTGTCTCTCGTGGCTTCAGATGCACTGGTTAAGGCAAAACCATGGTTCCACGATGTTCTGTCCCTGTTGAAAGATGATTTATACCTTGAAGGAGCCACCAAAAAGGATAAAGAAGCCCTTTGAAGGTTTTCTATGGGATTCTTAGTAAGAGGTGATTTCCTATTCAAGAAATCCTTCGATGGCATCATTCTACGATGTCTCGATCAGCTAGAAATTGACCAAGTACTGACAGAGTTACATAATGAAGGAGGTCATTCTGGGGCAGCCGCCTTAGCTTGAAAAATTAGGCGCCAAGGCTATTACTAGACCACCGTGGTTGAAGATTGTTGGAAGTTCATCAAGAGGTGTCCCAAATGTCAACTTTATGGAGACCTCATCTAGGCACCGTCTGTACCACTCAACTCAACACCGCCCGTATGGCCCTTTGTAATGTGGGGTCTTGATATCATTGGAATGATTTCACCAAAAGCCTCAAACGACCACCATTTTATATTAACGGCTACATAATACTTCACAAAATGGGTAGAGGCCATATCATTTGTCAAAATTGAGGGACAACATGTTGCCCGTTTCATAAAGAACAACATTGTATTCAGATTTGGTGTTCCCGAGTCAATCATTACTGAAAATGGATCAAACTGTAAAAGTAAAAAGGTCACTAAGGTGTCCAAAAATTTTGAGATAACATATAAATTCTCCACACCTTACTACCCTCAAGGAAACGGACAAGCAGAGGCCATGAAAAAAGGACTTCTCAGGGTTATAGACATAATAATATAAGGTCGCAGAGATTGACACGAAAATCTAAATGAAGCGCTATGGGCTTATGGGACAACTGAGAAGACTCCTACTGGAATGACCCCATACTCATTGGTGTATGGTACGGAAGCAGTGCTACCTATTGAAGTTGAGATACCATCTCTTCGAGTGCTTATTCACAAAAATTCCGATGGGGAACAAAAGATCAAAGCATGAATCACTGCTCTCGTTACTTTGGATGAAAGTCGACTACGAGCAACACAAAATATCGTTGCTTGCCAGTGTAGAATTGAGAGGGCATACCAAAGAAATGTTGTTCCCCTACAATTCAGAGAAGGGGACATGGTACTAAAAAAAAACTTCCACACTCCTGCAAATCCACACCCTTTAGGCAAGTTCAAACCTAATTGGGAGGGGCCATTCATGGTTACCCGAGTGCACGCAGGCCATTCTTACAAGGTAAAAAATCAGGAGGGGTATGAACTCAACGATTCCATTAATGCGAGGTATCTCAAAAAATACAACCCGTAACGGGCTCAAAAGCGTGGTGAAAACTTGAAAATGCATCATAAAGAAAAAAAAAAAATGGACTTGGTGAAAACCTGAAAAGGAATCAAGGGTAAAGAAAAAAGAATAAAAAGAGTCTCCAATTCAAAACCTCAAGTACAAACAAGTACCTGTGAGTTACAACAGTATTGAACAAGCAAAACACTCAAGTACAAACAAGTACTTGCAAGTTCAAACAATACTACACAAGCAGAGGATGAAGACTCCTCCTAAACCCTGCAAGTTCCCAACAAAGCCAACTCAGATAGATGCGGGAGGGTGACATGGATGGAAAACCGAAGTGACTACGACGAACCCTGAAAGAACGTCGAGACTTCTTCAAGATGGAAGCCCAGCAAGAATCTAGAGAACTCTTCATGGACCCGCGAAGCATAGGATGAAAGCTCCAAAGGTAAAAGGACAACTTCAAGACTTTTGAGTTCTCACGATCTCATAAGGAAGTCCTTTCATCATCTTTGGGTAAAACGTAATAAAGAAAACGACCACCAAAGGTGCCACAGGTGGCAAACTGTAAGGCCCGTCCCTTTTGAAAATGCTTTTTTCAATTTGATTACCCTTTGAGAAAGTATTTCCTCCATCACTACAAGAGGCTAAACTATTAGTCGATCTGGCCTCGTCGTCGAAGCCAACTTCCAATGCATGTTACAAAGGCTTGAAAGTAGCCATGCACTCCATGGTTGTATGAGTATAACTATCAACTACCACATATTGGAGATGGATGAATCTTGCCAATGATGATATTGGGTAGTTTGGGAGTGTTTTTCTCTCGACTGGTTCCCCTGAGGCAAAATGAGGCAAGCTCATCCCTGTGTGTGCATATGATGACCCAATAGTTGGGAATTCGAGAGAAAAACCCTACAACTAGGGGACTGAATGTGTAGGAATTCAGTTTGAAAAGTGTGTGCAAAGAAAGTGTCTCACTTTACTTCGAAAAATCAATTGTACGCGTACAAGTTGAACAAAGACCCCCCAACAGGGGCAATAAAAAAAAAAAAAGTTTTAAAACTCCCCATAATAGGGGCAAGTTGAAAAAGACCTCCCAACAAGGGCAGCAACAAGGAGAAAAAAGAAGAAGAAAGATTTCATGATCACAGAACATCAAGAAGAACTGAAAACAAAATTCTGGGTATCTCAAAATTCCGACTTTATTCATCCATTGAAAATGGGCTTATTACATGCACTTACGCAATCAACTCTGGTCCCGAGATCGAAGTTTCTATTGTCCTAAAAGCCTTAAAAAACTATTGAAAAATAAGGGTGATAATGAGATCAACTTATTCATGGCAAAAAAAAAGAAGAAAAAAAGAGTGAAAAACACTTTGGCTTATTCAGTCTTTGACTTGCAGTAAACGTCCTTCTCCTTGAGTTTCACCACGAAGGCTACCCATCGAGCCAATTCAACTTCAGCTTCTTCCAAGCTAATATCAGACACTTCCACATTAGATTTGATTCGCTTGTTTGAACAAGATGTGCCATCTTCTCGAGGAGGCACGAGATCCTGAGTAGGAGCAGAAGTTTGATCATGCCTTGGGACATAATAGAAGAGGGCAGGCATGTTCCCACCAAGAATCGTAGTTGGAAGTGGTTGTGGGCTTGTCTTGCTTGACCAATCCTTCCCCAGAAGAAGACTCTTTCCCCTTCCACGACAAACCTGCCTTAATCAGAAGGGTAGAAGAGTGCCATCAAAGTGGAAAGATAGAGCGACGATCGATCGCTTCTCCAGGAGAAGTATAATGCTGACTATGGTGAAACTAGCGAAGTACCCCTTGAGGGAAATACCCCTCTGTGTAGTACTGCCCCGCCAGAATAAGACATGAAAGCCCCATAGCACGCAGAAACAGGGGCAAATTCCCAAGACCACTAATCACCTAATCAAAAGATGACAACTCTTCCAAAACCCATCGAAATAATTGACGTCTCGAGGTCGGGTGGAGTCATTAACATACGCCAGTCCCAGAGCAGCAGATACAGCCATCATTGATCAAGGAGGACTGACAGTGGAAATGTGTTCGTAGACCCAAATCTGCAGAAAACATGAGTAAAAAACACCCCAACAGGTCACGGAACAGGAATGTGTAAGATAAGTTTTTTTAAGGGAAATATGAGATCCAGGGACCTGTTGACAATGTTGCTTCAATGATCTCTTTGAATTTGGTATCAAATTGGCCGAAAATGTGTAAGATAAGTTTTTTTAAGGGAAATTATCGCTAATATACCTAAATTTTAAGAAAAGTGTAAAAAAAACCTTAAACTTCCCAAAACCTCGCTCACACCCTTTTTCCCAATTTTCAGTTTTTTATGGACAAAAATACTTTTTACGGTAGTCTTTCTACTTTAATGCATTGCGACCATTATGGTAATTAAAATATTGTTGTAAAAAGAGATAGAATTACGATACTTTTAGTACCGTAATAACATAAACATCTATTATGGTACTTTAATTACTGTAATAACATAGAGCATTATGGTAATTAAAATACCGTAATACTTTAAAGTAGTATTATGGTAATTTAAGTACTACAATTTTGCCCAACTCAATACGAAAGATTTTTTACTCTCTCGAGCTTACTATTTGTTTACTCTCTCCACAAAAATCCACGTTAGCTGTAATATTTTAAATCTCAAATTTTTAGGATGTTATCTTTACTTAATTTTTATATGGTTCTCAAAATTTTAAAACGAAAACACGCTTAAATAGGTGTTTTTGAGCAAGGGAGTACATCTACATCGTGCTTCCATGGGAACATAGATTTTTTGAAAATGGTAGCCCTGATATTAGCTTGGTTTAAAGCCTTCAAAAACTCATATCTCCCTCATCACGAGTCGCGTTGCACTCAAATTTTGTGAACATGTTCGTCTCGTTAAGACGAACGTTTTGATATGTGGCATGTCCCGTGACGACACTCGAGAAGGGAGAAAAGCTAGAGAGAGGATGACGATTCGAGAACAAGAGTTGCAGAAAATCAGCAGAAGCACGACCCACTCGAACTGCCATATCACAACACTTATGTTCCCGATCAACGTGAAACCAGTTGTATTGCATGCGTAAGGTCCAAGGCTATGTCTAATCCGAACATCACGTGTGATGAACGGTTAGATTTGGTGTACGATGATGTTAAATTTTCTGCAGAAGTTCGACCGTCGGAATCCAAGTTTCGGCCAAAAACCCAAGATGATAAAATCTTCATTTGAGCATGAAATCTAGCTGCATTTGTTACAACGTGATCGTGAAATCATACTCAGTACAATTCAAAAAATAAATCAAGAAAATATATCACGAAACGAGCGCACTATCTATCAGATGTTTTCGAGTTTCGTACAAATTTCAAGTCGCATGATCATTGCCTAAAAACACGATCCGTAGCTTGAAGTTAGTATAAAATTGATCGTCATGCCGAGCCCAACGAGAAAGTAATCATCTTTTGGCTATGAGAGCACTGGAGCAACTCCATATCATCCTAGGAAAATCTAACACGATTCCATGGTTGCAGCAAGGACTGTTTTGGAATTTGGTGTATTGTTGGGCAGGGGCAAAATCGTAATTTTGTACCCATTTTAGAAAAAAAAATTAATTCAAATAAATTATATTTTTTTAGTAATTAGGATAAATTTTAGGCATCCACTCATGTTTTGGGCCCAACTCTATATATACCACGTTATGCCTCATTGTAAAGGACCTTCAATTGAATTAATAAAAATTAGAGTTAAGCTTTGATGTTGAGGGCCTTGTCCAGGAGAGAGAGAGAGAGGAAAGAGAAGAATAGGCCCAGTATCCCTAGGTTAAGGTAATTCTCTCTCCTCCTCTCTTCTCTCTCATCTTCTGCTCTTTCTTTCTCTCTCTTCTCTCTTCCTCTCTCTTCATCTCTTTCTTTTTCTCTCTCCTCTCTTCCTCTCTCTTCTCTTCTTCTTTCATTCTCTTTCTTCTTCTTCCCTCTCACTTTTTCTCTTTCTTCTTCTCTGTTGACATGTACAGTTATGTATGTCTATCTTTCTCTCTCTTCTCTCTCTTGACATGCACAACAGTGGCAGTGCCATGCATGCTTCTCTTTCTCTCTCTCCCTCTCCTTCTTTTTTCTCTCTCTTCTTTTTCGTTCTTTTCTCCTTTTTGCTCTTTTCTCTCTCTACTCTTTGTCTCTCTCTCCTCACTCTCAACATGCAAGGCGGTGGCAACGCCATGCATGCTTTTTTTTGTCTCTTTCTCTCTCTTGACATGCACGGCAGTAGCAACGCCGTGCATGCTTCCCTTTGCCTCCTTTTCTCTCTTCTTCCCTCTCTTGACATGCATGGCAGCGGTAGTGCCATGCATGCTTTTCTCTCTCTCTCTCTTTCTTTATCTTCCTCTCTCTCTTGACATGCACGGCAGTGGCAGCATCGTACTGTTGGAAGGTATTTTTCATCAACATGGGGCCCCTGCTCAATAAAGCCTAGCAAACAGTGAAAATTATGGCAGTTTAAGAATAGCCTTGGAGTCGGTCAAAGATCTTCATAAGGTCTCTCAAAAGTCTCCTGCCAAGTTTCGTTGTAGTCCGGCATGTTTAAGGCAGTGCAGACTGAGAAACAGTTCCAGCAGAATCAACCTGTAGCACTCTGAAATGGCCCCTATTACTAGAGCTACTTTTTTAGTGTCTCAAATCATTAAGGGACCACCATTATTGGATCCGACACTGTCGAAAACCCCCAGGGGTCAAATTTTAGCCCGAACAGACACTCCAAGAATAAATTATAGGTAAAAGAGTGAAATAAGAGGGGTCGCACACTATTCCCCTATGGCCACCCTACAACTCCATGCCATGAAAGGGATAGTCATGACCAGTGACTTTCGACACTCATATCTCACCCGTCCTAAGTCGGATCGCGATCAAATTTGGTGAGCATGCTCGTCTTATCAAAACAAGCGATTCGATAAATGGCATGCCCCGTGACAATACCCGAGCGCGAAGAAAAGCTAGAGAGAAGTTACTGATCCATGAAGAAAGTGCAAGAAATTCAGCAGCGTCGTGCCTCGCTCAAGCGGTCAGATCATGCTGCTCGTGAACCTGATCGTTGTGAAACCAATTCCATCGTGTGCGTAAGGTCTCGGGCTATCACTGACCCGAACCCAGTACGTGATGAACGGTCGGATTCTGCACACAAAGCCGACGAAGGGACTGCAAATGCCGTTGCCGGAACTCCAGATTCCGGTCGAAATTCCAGATTTCAGCGAAATTCCAGATTTTGATCGAAATTCCAAAGTTGCAAAATCTTCATTCGAGCACGGAATCGAGTTGCATTTGTTGCCCCATGATCGCATGGAATCGAGCTGCGGTTGTTGCGAAATCATCGAAAAACATCAAGGAACGAGTACACTACCGATATGAAGTTTCAAGATCCATTCAAATTTCAAGTCACATGATCATGCACTAAAGACACGATCTATGGCTCAAAGTTGGTATCAAATCGTTCGCCATGCCGAGCCCTATAAGAAAACAATCGATGAATTCCCGGTTGCTATGCTAGTCTCGCCTCTTCGTCGATTGTTTCTTCCCTTTTTCATCTTTATTTGAACCTTACGCTTCATCGCCCTCTCTTATGAATGTACATTGCCTTAAGACAAGGGTGGGTCTTTCTGACCCACTTGTCTTACAAATTAATCATAGAAGTGTTTTGCAGAAAGCAAGAAGAATGTAGGTCAAGGGAGATGATTTCGATCCAGCTAAAGCAGCTGAGGGGACTTTCTTCGTGCTCTAAGAGGGCACCCACGTAAGCCAGCTTGAGTAAGTCCCAAACCCACCTTCAATTCCTCTCTCATCGGTTGGTATACGTGCTCTTGCTCTCGAGCAAGGTTCTGAGAGAGCAATCTCAAATCTCGGGTTCGCTAGATACCCGAGATACGTACCACCAGATCATCCGGATCCGGAATCCTAGATCAAGACACCTAGCCAGCATGGTGACTCCACTGGAGACTTACTACCCCTTAGTCGGCTCGCTCTTGTTTGACCAGTATCCTCTTTTACTTTCTGCATTAATTTCTATGGCACCTGGGTTGTTTAAACCATTCATCCGAGTTGGGGACTTCTTTATCCCCGCCCTCGTGACTGTCCAAGGGAATCGAACTGCTCAAGCGTATTTGGGGCATGTTTGAGAGAGAGAGTGAGGTGAGAGAATCTTTTGACCGTTACCCCTAAGTTCGAGGGAAATCTTCCCTCTCTTCTTTTCTTTTTTCTTCATCTCTCTCTCTTCTTTCCTCTCTCCTCCCTCATTCTCAGTCGGAGTTCCTCGTAGGGGTCATGCATGGCAGTGGCAGTGTCGTGCATGCCTCCCCTGAGGTCACACAAGTCTCGCATGACGATGGCAGCACCGTGCGCGAGTCTCCTTCTCGTTCTGTTCTTCTGTCTCCCTCTCCCGGTGAGGCTTATAGACGACGATAGGCTGTAAGTTCCATAGACATAGCTTCGACGTCTTAGTGAAGAGCCCAGACGGAGGAACTTGCTGCAACGCACAAGGGTCCTTCCCTGTTGCGCATCTATAATAGACGACGAAACCCTTCGCTGCCCTCTACAGACCTCAGCAACATCTATAGCCGTCCACGAGCTTCCTTTGCGTATTCGGTGCTTATCGCCATCCTTTCGACGTCCCACGCCTATCGTCGTGTGCCTCGTGAGGATTACCGTCGCATGTTTTACGAAGTACTATTGTCGCGCACTTCATCAGAGACTATCGCTGCCCACGTGGGAGCGTGTTGTCTCCTTTTGTTGTTAACGGCGATGCATAGCACCATCCGTAATTCATTTCTCACTCTCTAGCCATGAGCAATAGTGTCGAGCGCCGCCCAAGGGCCACGATATTGCTATTCCATGATCGTGAGTGGCAACGCCTAGCGCCATCGGGACTCCATCTCTCTGTCGTCTTGTGTTTTCTTTTCATTCTCTTTTCTCTTCTCACTTGACCGAGGGTAGACTTAACCTAACACCGCCATATCAGTCTCGGTTGCGAGTAGTATTACTGCCGTGCTGGTCTTGAGAACCATGCCCATCTTGCTACGACTCCGAGTAGATGACTTCCCAGTTGCCATGCTAGTCTCGCCTCTTCGTCGAGTTTTTCTTCCCTTTTCTATCTTTATTTGAACCTTATGCTTCATCGCCCTCTCGTATGAACGTACATACAAGGGTGGGTCTTTCTGACCCACTTGTCTTACAAATTAACCATAGAAGTATTGTGCAAAAAGCAAGAGGATTGTAGGCCAAGGGAGGCAATTTTTAACCAACAAAAGCACCTGGGGGGCTTTCTTCGTGATCAAAGAGGGCGCCCACGCGAGTCAGCCTGAGTAAGTCCCGAACCCACCTTCAATTCCTCTCTCATCGGTTGGTATTGCAGTTTAACATGTCTAAGGCAGTGCAGACTGAGAAACAGTTCCAACAGAATCGGCCTTCCATGACCTACAATCTTCTTGCTTTCTGCACAACACTTTTATAATTAATTTGTAAGATAAGTGGGTCAAAAAAACCCACCCTTGTCATAATGCAATATACGTTCATACAAGAGGGCGATGAAGCATAAGGTTCAAATAAAGATAGAAAAGGGAAGAAAAATTCGATGAAGAGGTGAGACTAGCATTGCAACCGGGAAGTCATCGACTCGGAGTGGTAGTAAGATTCTCAAGACCAGCACGATGACAATACTACTCGAAACCGAGACTGATATGGCGGTGCTAGGCTAAGTCTACCTTCAGTCAAGTGAGAAGAGAAAAGAGAATGAAAAGAAAACACGAGACGACAGAGAGATGGGGTCCCTACGGCACTAGGCGTTGCCATTCACGACCGTGGAATGGTAGTGTCGTAGCCCTTGGGTGGCGCTCGACACTACTGCTCATGGCTAGAGAGTGGGAAATGAACTACAAACGATGTTAGGCATCGCCATTGGCAATAAAAGGAGACAACACGCTCCCATGCAGGCAGCGATAGTCTCTGATGAAGCGCGCGATGATAGTCTTTCGTAAAGCACGTGACGGTAATCCTCATGAGGCGCACGACGATAAGCGTGGGATGTCAGAAGGATGGCGATAAGCACCAAATAGGTGAAGGAAACTCGCGGATGGCGGTAGACGTTGCTGAGGTCTGTAGCGGGCAGCCAATGGTATTGTCGTCTACTATAGATGCGCAATAGGGAAGGACCCCTGTGGACGACAGCAAGTTCTGCCATCTGGGTTCTTCACTAAGATGTCGAGCTACGTCTGTGGACAGCGATAGGCAACACCGTCTACAGGCCTCACTGGGAGAGGGAGATAGACGAACAAAAGGAGAAGGAATCTCATGCACGGTGCTGCCATCGCTATGCCCGACTTGTGTGACCTCAGGGGAGGCATGCACAACACTGTCACTGTCGTGCATGACCCTACGAGGAACTTAGACGGAGAAGGAGGGGGCAAGTGAGGAAAGAAAAGAGAGAGATGAAGAAAAAAGAAAAGAAGAGAGAGAAAATTTACCTCAAAACTAGGGGTACCAATCAAAAGTTTCTCTCACCTCACTCTCTCTCTCTCAAACGTGACCCAACAATGAGAAGAAAGAAAAACTTGCTTTAAGTAAAAACTCTCTCTTTTGTGAAAGGTTGAGTCCTCTAGTGCGTACAATGCTGGTACGTATATATAGAATTTGCACCAAACATGGGTGGATGATAAAAAGTAACTCTAATTGTTGAAAATTAAGAATAAATTGAATTAAAAGAAATTAGAAAAAAAGTTGCAAAATGACAGATTTGACCCTTCTTAACAATTCATGAAATTTCAGAACTGTCCATGTGTTGCCCTAGAACTTGCGTGATCTTGCATGGCTGATCCGGGGTCGTTCTGATGCCCGATCGATCATAAGATGATTGTTTTCTTGTAGGACTCAGCATGGCGATCGATTTGATACCAACTTCGAGCCATGAATCGTGTTTTTAGTGCATGATCATGTGACTTGAAATTTGAATGGATCTGAAACTTCTAATCGATAGTGTACTCGTTCCTTGATGTTTTTCGGTGATTTCTTTGCTGAATTACACTGAGCATGCCATTACGATCACGGGGCAACAAACGCAGCTCGATTCCATGTCCAAATGAAGGTTTTGCAACTTTGGAATTTTGGTTGGAATAGGGAATTCCAATGACGAAATTTGTAGTCTCTTCGTCGATTTTGTGTGCAGAATCCGACCGTTCATCATGTACGGGGTTTGAGTCAGTGATTACCTGAGACCTTACGCACATGATGGAATTGGTCTCGCGACGATTGGGCTTCAGAGCAGTGTGATCTGGCCGCTCGAGCAAGGCACGACGCTGCTAAATTTCCTGCACTTTCTTCACAGATCAACAACTTCTCTAAGCTTTTCTTCGCGCTCGGGTGTTGTCACGGGGTGTGCCACATATCGAATCGCTCGTATTGACTAGACGAGCATGCTCACCAAATTTGAGCACGATCTGACTTGGGACATGTGAGATATGAGCATCGAAAGTCACTAGTCGTGACTATCCCTTCCATGGCGTGGAGTTGTAGGGTGGCTGCACGGGAATAGCGTGCGGCCCCTCTTGTTTCACTCTTTTGCCTATAACTACTTCCTAGAGTGTCTGTTTGGGTTGAAATTTGACCCTTGGAGGTTTTCAAACGTACCAGATCCAATGGTGGTGGTCCCACAATGATTTGAGACAACGAAAATGTAGCTCAGTTATAGGGGTCATTTCAGGGTGTTAGAGGTCGATTATGCTGGAACTGTTTCTCAGTCTGCACTGCCTTAGACATGTTGTACTACGACAAAACTTGGCAGGAGAGTTTTGAGAGACCTTATGAAGATCTTTGGCCTATTCCAAGGCTATTCTGAAACTGCAGGATTTTCCATTGTTTGCTAGGCTTTATTGAGTGGGAGCTCAGGTTGATGAAAAAGACCTTCCAACAGCATGCCTTGCCGAATGTTGTGCTTCGAGAGAATCGAGAAGTGAAATCATTCGGGAAGTTTGGGGGATCTCTTCGAAGTCCTCACCCTCAAGGGACTATTTGCGATTATGAAATGTGAGGCTTTTGTAGGGGCCCCCTTGGACAGAATCAGGCCTTTTATGGAGGCCAAATGCTATGAACCTTAGGTCGGCATTGGTTGCTACTACATCATGTTTTCTTTTGATGCTCAGGATGTCTTTGGAGGTCCCACCTAGCAAGGTTCAGCCGGGGGCTTCTGACCTGTCTCGAAAGTCTGGTCCCATGTAGGCTAGGGGATTTTGGCGAGGCCTACGCTAAAGCATGTGGCAGGTTAGACTCTGGATTCATTAGTTTCTTGCCTTCGTGATGGTTCTTAGCATTTATGGAGGGATCTTTTAGTCATTGTCCTCACCCTCAAGGACTCTTGTTGTTGTTGAACTGAGGAGATCTTATACGGCTCTCACTCCCTGATGAGCCATGCTGAAGCGTGGGGGATCTTATGTGGCTCTCACCCCTGATGAGCCATAATTGTTGGGAGATCTTATACGGCTATGTAGACACCCCCTCGAAATTTTGGCTAAGGGAACTCCTAAAAACCTTGAATCTGGTCCTAAAGGACCACACAAACTCTAGTAAACCATAGGCAACCTAGACCCAATTTAATTAACCTAAAACTACCCAAATCCTATCACCTGGCCTGACCTGATGATACATACGTGGCATTTATGACATAGTTAATGCATTTTATGATGCAATAAAAACGTTTTCTTTAATTAGATAGGGCTAAAACTTCAAGCTATAAAAAACAAAAAAATCCAAAAAAACTCCAAACAAATTAGAAAAAATCATCAATGGAGTTTTGTAAATACCCCCTTCATAACACAAAAGAAATAGACCAGAAACCACAAAGAAATCCTTTAGAAAATTTTGAAATTAGAAAAATAGCCCAAAAATAGGAAAAACCCTTAGAAAATTCTTAAAAATTTAGAAAAAATCCCCAAAATCTGAAAATATTAGAGAAAAATCCCATAATTCATATTCAACCTCTGGAGATCCCAAAATCCTTAGAAAACTAAGGAAAATATCTTCCAATCCCAAGAAAAAGGCTAGCTAGACCCTACCTAAAATTCTCAGCTTTTTCTCCTGCCTTAGGAACCTTAGATATAGGTAAAAAAACCTTAGATCTACCAATTCCAGCAAGCACATGCATCCAAAAAAGGAGATGGTGGCGTAAATCGAAAG
Source organism: Amborella trichopoda (assembly GCF_054954075.1). NCBI lineage: Eukaryota > Viridiplantae > Streptophyta > Magnoliopsida > Amborellales > Amborellaceae > Amborella > Amborella trichopoda. The sequence goes on along the minus strand of NC_142347.1, from coordinate 8,946,175 downwards.
AGCAACTTGATCCAAGCCCGAAACTCCGAGTTTCGGGTCCCAAGAGGTTAGTATATCGTTCTTTACTTAATTTAGTTTGTTTTTATTTATTTAATTATCTGATTATTTTAGTTTTTTTTTAAAATTAATTCATCATTAGATTTAATTAAATTTAGAAGTGTTTTTTGTCAAAATACGGATATGGAGCTGGCGCTGCCAATGGACTCAGAAAAATACCGGATCTGTATAGATCGGGGATTTTCCTGAGCCTATAATTCAAGTGATCCCACTTTCTAGACTTTTTCAAAAAGTAACTCGGTTTTTGCTAAGATTTGAGCAGATCTCATCTCAGAGATCGGTGCAGATCTGAGCGTAAACAGTTTGGTGCCCACCGTGGGGCACCTTGAGCTTCAGATCCGTATTTTAGACTTTAAAAGGCTTCTTCTTTTTTTCTCATATTTATTTTTCTAGCAAAAATAAAAATATAAATATATGTAAAAAAAGAAGAAAATGTGGTAGATTAAAAAAAAAAAAAAAAAAACTTTTTATTAGATTCTATCTTTCTTTCTAGATCTTATTTTTTTCTCTCTCCATAAAAAATTTAAGATCTTTTTCCTCTCAATCTTTAGATCATTTTTTAGATTTCTCTCAATTTTTAGATCATCTTTATTTATTTATTTATTTTTAGGTCGTCTTTCTTTTAGATCCATCTTGATCATCTTTATCTTTAGATCATCTTTCTTTTTTATCCATCTTTATCGTCTTTGTTTTTTAAGATCATCTTTAGATCCATCTTGATATCATCTATATCATCACTATCATCTTTTTTATATCTTCTTTCTTTCATATTTATCTGCTTTAGATCATAATTATCTTCTTTAAGTGCATATTTATCTTTTTAGAATACATCTTTTAAAAATAATCTTTTTTTCTTTCCTAATAATAATAATAATAATAATAATAATAATAATAATAATAATAATAATAATAATAATAATAATAATAATAATAATAATAATAATAATAATAATAATAATAATAATAATAATTATAATTATAATTTTTACCTCTTTTGAAAAATACTTCTTTAAAAAAATAAAAAAAGAGAGAGAAAAAGAATATAAAACTAGGCTTTCTCTGTTTTATTTGTTTAGATTAGAAATGTATATCTTTTTTTTTGGTCTTATATTTTGTTGTTAAACCTTATCTACATAGCTTATAATTTTTTTACATTATCTTCTTTTTTTTAAAAAAAAATATATTTTTTTAGAAGCATCTTTTTCTTGTTTTTTTTTAAATACCTAAAAAAAAAATGGGAGGCAAAAAAAAAAAAGAAAGATGAAAAAAAGAGAGAAGATTTTTGTTACATGTCTATAGTTCATGATGACTCCGATATTGAGTCTACTGCATCATCTAGGCCCCCTCAGATGACTTTACCCACAGGACTTTATGGCTCAGTTCCCTGGGTCTACCGTGTCTCAGGTCGGTCGAGATCAAGCTCTAATGGGTCCATTGTCCCACACCCAAGGTTAAGCATAGCTAACACATCTGTAAGTCAATCGAATCGTGGAGTCCAGCAAGTTTGTATGGCCCGTGGCATCGTCAATAGTCAAGGTATTCGACCTGGGTCTAAAGAACCAGAGTTGAACCTAACTTCATCTTCTAGGTATAAGTTTAAGGGAGATTCTGCCCAATCAAGGGCACATTTCCCACAAAACTCTAGTTCTTGGGGACATTCCGCCCAATCAGTAGCTAAAACCCCTATATCTTCCAAATCTAGGGGAGATACTGCTGAGTTTAAAGGAAGTCTCGCTGACCTGGTAGCTCACCCCACATCATCATCAAAGTCTAAGAGTGGTGCTGCCAAACTAGGGGCACGCCATCCACCTCTACAAATGTCCAAGTATGAGGGAGGTGCTGTTGAAATTTACAATATCGGCAACACCCCATCACCCCCTAACACACCTGACCCACAAGTAGACCCGAGTCTACCTCGTCAAGGTGAGAATTTGGTCAAATCGCGTCGAGATCCTCAAAAGACCCATTCTAGGGGCTCCAACAGTCAGAATCCAAGCCATCATAGTTCATCCAACAAGGGCATGCACCCTGAGATCCATCAGTTTGGTCAAGAACTCCCTGACTTTTATGACACCTTTGAGAGGCTCAAGAACTTACCCGAGGTCAAAGATTTTTTGAAGCATGCTGGCCTTGTTGAGTCACATACCTCACCTAGGGCATCGAGTCATCAGTCAGGTCAGAATCAGAGGACCTCTTTAGCTCATGACTAACAAAGTCATGTGAGTTTCACCCCGTCGGGGAGTCGGCATCGCCAATCTTCTCATCCTCCAACTCTTATAGATCTGGCTCGACCACACCACCGTCCATCCCATAGTCAGTCCAGGCTTGATCCTCCACAAGTTATACATAATCATCTACCCGTGCAGCCTCTTCAGACCACCCCAGTTCCATACCATCAGTCACATGTACCCTATTCGACTTCTATTCCAACTTAGTATCCCCCAAGTCAGCCATACCAGTCTACTCCATACCCTCCGGTTGTAGTCCTAACCTCTAATCACTCGTACTTGGGATATCCTATGCACCAGGCCTCGACTGTCCATTTTCAGGCCTTGGCATCGGCTCATCAGCCTCCGGCTTATCAGCCTCCAGCTCCTCTAGTTCAAGATCAATCTTACCCGTACCATCCTCCAACCATCTCGCAAGCCTTGCCTATGTCTGGTTTAGTGCAGCTCATATCAGCAGCATCCCTTGCATCACAAATTATGCCATTAACGTTGGGCAACCAACCGACTCTTGAGTCGATTGAGCTCGCTCAGCTGAAAGGTGAATTAGCCACGTTTAAAGAGACCATGACTAAGATCGGAGTTCCAAATATACTCCCTCCACAATCTTATGTCAAGGATGTTCTCGGGGACCCCTTCCTTTAGGTTTCATGTTTCCAAAGTTTGAAAATAAGTTCAGCGGGAAGGGTGACCCTAACAATCACATCACTGCTTACTTGTTGACTGTTCTGGCATTAGAAGACAAACCGCACCGTCTGAAGGCCATGTTTCAATACACTCTCTCCGGACCACCTCTAACATGGTTCTAAACAATGGTTTAAAAACCGGATCGGTGACCCGGATCGGGCTTTTCAAAAACCAATCCGGATCGGCGAATCGGCGATCCGGATCGGAATCGGGTGAATCGGTCAGAATAAAGCTTCAAAAAAATCCGAAAAAATTATTAAAATTCATTATAAATATTGGTTTTTAGAAATTCAATAAAAAATGAGGGTACTCCATTAAGAATTTTCATGTTTTTGAATGAATATGCGAATATTGATATGTTCTTTCCCTGCATGAACCGCCATTCAACATTTAATTTACAGTATTTCGTGCTCATCCCTACACTGTTGCTGTTGGGGCTCGATATGTGAATTATATGGTTGGGATAGGGTGGCCTCAAAATCATCATCTCTCTCGTTTTCTCTTTGAATAATATGGATTAAAAAAAAAAAAAAACAAATTTTCAAAAAAATCGATCATGGATTAAAAAAAAAATCACAAATTTTCAAAAAATTCTATCATGGATTACAAAAAAAAATTCGATCATTGATTAAACAAAAAAAATCACAAATTTTCAAAAAATTCAATCATGGATTACATAAAATTCGATCATGGATTACATAAAATTCGATCATGGATTACATAAAATTCGATCTTGGATTACAAAAAAAAACAAACAAAAAAAACAAAAAATTCAATCGTGGATTACAAAAAAAGAAAAAAATAGTTCGATCATGGATTACAAAAAATTCAATCATGGATTACAAAAAACTCTATCATGGGTTACAAAAAAAGCAAAAAACAAAAAATTCAATCATGGATTAAAAAAAAACAAACAAACATTTCGATCATGGATTACAAAAAAAAAACAAACATTTCGATCATATATTACAAAACATTCGATCATGGATTACAAAAAATTCTATCATGGGTTACAAAAAAAAAAAAAAAAACAAAAAAATCGATCATGGATTACAAGAAAAGAAAACAAACATTTCGATCATGGATTACAAAAAATTCTATTATGGGTTACAAAAAACCAAAAAATTCGATCATGGATTACAAAAAAATCTATCATGGATTACCAAAAAAAAAAAAAAAAAAAAAAAAAAAAAAAAAAAAAAAAAAAAAAAAAAAAAAAAAAAAAAAAAAAAAAAAAAAAAAGAAAAACTGTACGGAATCGCCGATTCACTGTTCGGACTCGCCGATTCCGTACAGTGAATCGGCAATTCACTGTATAGAATCGTCCGGTTCTCTCTAGAACCAGACGATTTCCGATTTTTGGGCGATCCGGTTCCTTTTTCACTATTTCCGCGTCGAACCGGGCGAGTCCGGTTCGACTCGGCGTTTTTTAAAACGCTGGTTCTAAGAAATAATATCCAAGTACCCTGAGCAAACTCCTGACAAGTTGTTTCGATGATTCGTTGAACAATATCAAAGGACCAAGCAACAACCAATGACCCTTGGGGAGTTGGTTGCAACCAAACAAAACATTGGTGAGTCGTTCCCTGACTCTGTCAATTGATTATGGGAATCTGCATCACCTCTCAGCTGAGCATATGCTTAGAGAATTCCCTACAAGAGTACATGAATTTCTTCTGTCATGGGTTGCGACCTTTCTCATTTCAATAGATGATAGATCAAGTTGCTTTCTATGAAAGGTCAAAGGTCACCACTTTTAGTGCAAAGTTTGAGAACTCAACAGTGGTCGTACCATCACAGGCTAAAACAAGGGGCAATTATAATAACAATCACAAACAGAATAATACTACTGTCCAGGTAGGCCAGATTGTCGTTGCACCAGTTCCACGCCAAGCTCAAAAGATACATGATCAGCCCAGGGGCATCGATAGGACAAATAACTTCAACTCCAGAAATAACGCAAACATTGGATACAGGAGGCCTTTTCTAGAAGTTAACCTTCCACCACTGCAGGAACCTCTCTTCGTGATATTAACTAATATTCTGCAAATGGGGCTCATTGTGCTTCCAGACCCTGTTCAACCAAAGTATGAGGTTAAACATAAATCCAGATGGTGGAGATACCATAAAAATCACACCCATAGCACGCAAGACTACACCCCTTCTTAAGATGAGAGAGTTGAAAATCCAGGAGAATCTAGACCGGGTTTCATCGTCGTGGCTAGTGAAAACCCTCAAGAGGTTGACCACCTCACAAGGAGAGGAAGTCACTTCAAGCCACCTCGTTGATGGCCGACACTCTAGAGGAAAGGCTCAGGAATCTTCCCAAAGTTGATCAAAATCCCAACATGCCCAATGAAACAACAAAGGAACAAGAAACAAACACTGTTGAGCCTATCACACAGTATAACTTGCCAGCTCATCTCAGTAAAATTCTAGCATCCATTTCTATCATAGATCTAATGAAGAACTCACCCATTCATCGGACCCAAATTGAAGAACTGCCCATACTAGACCCGAAGAGCTAAGCAACATGATCAATCTTTTAATGGCACCGACCCCCATTACATTTAATGATGAGGACAGACCTCCGGTATTCGATCGTTTTCACACCCATCCACTTTATATCATTGTTTCATGAGTGGTTATGAAATCCGGAGAGTGATGGTTGACAATGGGGCATCTCCGAACATCTATCCCTTGAAAACTCTTATAAGCGTAGGGTATCACAAATAGACCTTGAGGTCTCAAACATCTCAATTGCAACCTATGATGGGGCTCAAAAAGAAACCTTAGGGATCATCCCCCTCACTCTTAAGGTTGGGTCGGTGGTCCAAATAGTGAGGTTTTATGTCCTTGACATTGAACCTTCCTTCAATCTACTCATTGGCAGGCCTTGGCTACATGAAAAATCTTGTTGTGGCCTCTATTTTGCATCAATGTCTGAAGTTCCCAGTTGCTGGAGAAGAAGTTCATGTATGTTCAGATGCAGTCAAAGAAGAAAAAGAGAAACTCTCTGAAAATTTGAATATCTAAGAGATCCCACTGCTAACATATAAGGAAAATTGTGCCATGATCCATGAAAAGCATGAAGTGTCTGAGAAATTGAAAAATTCTTATAGTCATTACAATTTTGGTTCGTGCACGGCATGGAATATGTTATTAGCTTAGGGGTACTGCCCCGGTTTTAGCAATGGAAAAAATGGGCAAGGTGTTGCTGAGGCAATTTCTCAGTCCCCTTATGCTAATGTAGACACCGACGATCGAAGAGGGTTGGGTTGCACACTTTCTAAGCTTCAATGCAAACTAAAATCATCTCGACATCCAGGTTTTATTCTTGGAGGAATTCAAGGTCTTGACCACCGAAAGACCGAATCTCTTCCAAAACTGAAGATCATAATTGAAATTCCTCTAGAAGAAGAGCTGTTAGAACGACAGCTTTCCCGGCTTACACTTGGAGTTCATATTGTGGCTACCACCTACTCGGCTCCCAAGCAAACTAGGGCAATTACTAAAATTGGAGCATTACTCCCTTATCTATTGAATTCATCAAGGGGATACAACGAAATTTTCAAGTCCCTATGCTAAAAAACAGGCATCCTACGTGAAGCCTCTCTAACACCATTACCTTTCCGATTGTAGAAAATGCAATCAAGACCCTTGACAAACCCAGTGAAAACTTAAACAAAGTCAAGGAAGAAAATGAAAATGAAACAAATGAGGACTCACCTGCCGATGAAAATTTCTAGGCAGATGAAGAACCTTCCACTGAGGAACTCATGTTTCAAGCTGAGCAGTTTAAGATAAGATTCGACAGTAGTCCTACTGCTACAGTCAAGGAGACCTTGGACAGTAATCTAGTAATTGAGAAAGATCCGAAGATCACAAGATTCGGAAGCTCTCTGTCACCAGAAGAACAAGACAAGATGATCTCCCTTTTAAAAGAATACATTGACATCTTTGCTTGATCTTATGAAGATATGCCTGGCTTAAATCCTGAATTGGTATGATACCATCTTGTACTCCATGACGGGGCAAGAGCCATCAAACAGAAACTACATCGACAAAAGCCTCACTTGGAGTTGAAGATAAAAGAAGAGATTCACAAAATTTTAAAGGCAAAGTTCATCTTACCTGTGGACTATCCGGATTTGTTAGCCAATATTGTAGGGACCTGAACAAAGCATGTCCTAAATATGACTTTCCTCTTCCAAATACAGATGCTCTAGTTGACAACACTGCTGGACACCAAATGCTATCATTCATAGACGGTCTCTCTAGCTACAATCAGATCCTCATGGCGAAAGAAGACCAAAAAAAGATTTCCTTGATCATGCAATGGGGGACATACTGCTATAGAGTCATGCCTTTCGATTTTAAAAATGCTGGGGCAACCTACCAAAGGGCAATGACTGCCTTATTTCATGACTTGATGCATGACATTAAGGAAGACTATGTGGATGACATCCTCGTCAAATCCAAAACTCGAGGTGCCCATCTTCCCAATTTGAAAAGAGTATTTGACCAACTTCGAGAGCATCAATTAAAGCTAAATCCTTAGAAGTGCACCTTCGGTGTTGAGTCTGGCAAGCTACTTGGCTTTATTATGAGCCAAAGAGGAATAGAAGTGGACCCAATGAAATTTAAGGCTATAGCTGAAATCCCACCTCCAAAGAATATTCGAGAAATTTGTGGGTTGCAAGGTAGAATACAGGCTATCAAGAGATTTATATCTCAATTAGCTGAGATATGTGGCCCATTCAATCGTATGTTAAAGAAGGACGCCCCGTTTATCTGGGATGAGACATGTCAAAAAGCCTTTGACAGTATAAGGGAGTACCTTTCTTACCCACCGATCTTGAGTGCACCCCAAACAAAACTCTATTCCTTTACCTTACTGTGACATATAAGACAATGGGGGAGATGTTAGGGCAATATAATGGCCAAGGAAAAGAGAATACCATCTACTACATCAGTAACACAATGGTTGACCATGAAATATGATACGCAGATGTGGAAAAACATTGTCTAACCTTAGTGTGGGCAACTCAAGAGTTGAGGCATTATGTGCTTTCTCATACCATCAAGCTGATATCCAAGATGGATACACTTAAGTACCTTTTAGAAAGACGTATTTTAAATGGACGATTAGCCAAATGGAGAATGCTCCTAAGTGAATTTGAAATCGAATATGTTACTCAGAAATCAGTCAAGGGGCAAGCAATTGCCGATCATTTAGCCAAACATGCCTTACCTGACTGTGTCCCCATTAAAACAGATCTCCCTAATGAAGACCTCTTTGTTATTGAGGATCCCATTTGGGAGTTATACTTTGACGGGGCTAGGAATGAATACGGCGATGGTGTCAGAGTCATCTTGTGCTCACCAAAGAAAATAATGTTTTCAACCACTATAAGGCTGAATTTTCCTTGCACAAATAACATTGTAAAATATGAAGCCCTAATAGCTGGTCTCGAGAATGCCCGTGAACTCCAAATTGAACAATTACGGGTCATGGGCGATTCTTCGCTTGTAATAAATCAAATAACGGAGAATGGAATGTTAAAGACAAAAATTTCCAATTCTACCCGGACTTAGCTGTAAAGTTGTCAAAATACTTCAAAAAAGTAACCTTTCAACATGTGACTCCAGAAAACAACTGTTTCGCCAATAACTTGGCCACTCTCGCATCAATGGTGAACATTCCTCCCTAAATGAGTGTCCAACCATTCTACATTAGATGCAAGAGTGATCCTTCTTCTCCTAAGATGGAGTTAGAAGAGCAAGATCTAGAATCAGAGAGGGGAGAAGAAGTGTTCACCCTTGGGGCCAACCAGATAGTCAAAGCTAAACCTTGGTATCATGATGTATCAGTCTTACTCAAAGATGGAACATATCCCAATGGAGCCTCAAAGAGAGATAGGGATGCCTTAAGTAGATTCTCAATCAACTTCTTGATCAAAGATGACATCCTCTATAAGAAGTCATTTGAAGGAATCCTCCTAAGGTGTATTAACCTACCAAAAGTCGACACGGTGCTCAAAGAACTGCACATTGAAGGAGGACACAGGGGCAACACTCCTAGATCAGAAAGTCAGAAGACAAGGATACTACTTGGCTACTATGGCCGAAGACAGTTAGAAATATGTGAAGAGATGTCCTAAGTGTCATACATGCTCCTTTCATGCCACTCAATTCAACACCTCATGTCTGGCCATTTTCCATGTGGGCCTTGGACATAATCGGAATGATAACATTAAGAGCTTCTAATGGACACAAGTTTATCCTCACTGCTACTGAATATTTCACAAAGTGGGCCGAGGCTGCTTCATTCACCAAAATAGAAGGACAACATGTAACCATATTTATTACAAACAACATCATCCATAGATTTGGAGTCCCTGAAATGATCATCATTGATAATGAGACTAACTTAAAAAATGAAAACGTAGCAAAGATGAGTAAAAGATTTGGAATTGAGCATAAGTTCTCTTCGCCCTATTACCCCTAAGGAAATGGTCAAGCAGAAGTGACCAACAAATCCCTCCTGAAGATCATCAATTGAACCATAGAAGGTGGCAAGGATTGACATGAGAAATTACAAGCAGCACTATGGGCTTATAGAACCAATGAGAAAACAGCCTCTGGGATGACTCCCTACTCATTAGTCTATGGCATGGAGGCAATACTTCCAATCGAAGTGGAAATACTCTCTCTTAGGGTAATTGCTCATAAAGAATCAGACTACAAGCAACAGGATGAAGCCCGACTAGCCACTCTCGAAACCCTGGATGAGAGACGACTACGAGCAGTTGACAAATTGATATTCTATCATCACAGAATTGACCCTCTCAAGGTGGTAAGAGAGATCACCTTGTTGCCCATGATTATCAGGTCGTACTCTCTCTCACCTCCAGAGACGGGAGGTTAAGGAGTGGGATGCGGCTCATTCTCAATAATAAGAGGCTCCTCGTCCTCAATAACCATAAGGTCCCTACTTGAAGAAGCCTGCCTCCTGGCAGCTTTAGAAGCCTTGGCCGATCGTCGATAAGACATTTGTCGAAGGACACTGGTTATCACCGTCCCACGACCCTTCATCTCATGACCGCTCATCTCCTTCGCCAACCCTTCGGGTTCCCACCTACGTTTCCCCTCCTCATCGGGAATCCACTCCCGTCCACCTGGAAAACCCTTCCCCACCTTCCACTCGCTGCCAGAGTTAGTGGAAAACCACCGGATTCCCTAGAAGGCTTCCCTGAGACCCTGCAGATCTCCCTTCTCCCTGCTCTTCCCACTTCAGCAAGTTCACCACCAACTCTCCAGAATTCCATTGAGTTCCCAGTGAGCCCACTGCTATTCTCCCTTCTTCTCCTCTGATAACCAGAGGACCTACAGAGCCTTTTGAACTCACTGCAATCTCCCCTTCAGCAGCAGAACAACCGAAGAAGCATTCAAACCCCGGCATGGCACCTCTGCAAATCCTGCTAAGGCCCCGAGAAGCCCTGTTCCTTGCTCAAAAAGCCTCGACACTTCTCGAAATGGTTTGCAATCACGACACGAAGCTTTGCGACCTTTTGAAGCTTGCCATAAAAGCTGCTAACCGCCTATCTCTGCAAATTTTGGCTGGAAAGTTCTCGCCGGAAAACCTTCGCCAAAAGCTTTAGCCTTCCCTCTTTAAAAACCCTTTTACTGTTTTACCCTTCAATAAAATAGTAAAGTGGGGTTTTCCCCCCTTTTATACCTAACAGTGCCGTAAACTGCCATCAATAAACAAGAAATGATGCTCCAGTCCTCAGTTCTTGGTGGCAATAAGACCAGGTCGGGGCAGGTCAAGCTCGAGACCTGAGAGGGCTATCGTCGCGCCCTTCACCCAGAGGGCTATTGCCTCATGCCTTCGTCAAGGGCCATCACCGCGCGCCTTCGTCAAGGGCCATCGCAGCGTGCTCTCGTCAAAGGGTCATTGCCACCCATCTTCGTCAAGGGCCATCGCCGCGTGCGTCATCGAAAGAATTATCGCCGCGCATTTTGCCAAGTGCCACTGTCGCACGCTTCACCAAGGGGCCTAATGCCACATGCGCCATCCAACAGTTAGTGCCACGTGCACTCCATGGAAGTCTCAACTGGACCATCGTCCCGTACTCTCAGGAAGTTCATCCTCTACACCAGAGCCTCACTCCTCAGGGAGTCCAGCCTCCGGTGATGGCTTTGTTCCCCATGGAGTCAAATTCCCTCACCACACTACGGTCCAGATGCACGACCCTAAACTGCACGGTCTGAACTATATGACCTTAAATTGTAGCGGTGGTCTAGTTGTATGACCTTAAATTGCATAGTCCTTATCGCAAGACTCAAAACTATATGACCTCGGTCTGAACTACATGACCTTAAACTATAGTGAAGGTCTAGTTGCACGACCTTAAACTGCCTAGTCCTTGTCTCATGACTCAAAACTATACGACTACGGTCCATGCTGCATGACCTTAAACTGCACAGCCATGGTCCAAACTATACGACCTTAAACTGCAGCGAAGGTCTAGTTGCACGACCTTAAACTGCACAGTCCTAGCAGCATGACTTTAAACTGCATAGCCATGGTCTAAGATACAAGACCCTAAAACTTTAACGCACGACACTACAAAGGGTCCATACGCACAAACTCCAATCCAGAGATAGAACACCTCCTCGTTGAAAGGGTATTTCATCAACATCCTCAGTGGAGTTAGATGTGTGCAAGAGTCATACCTACTACCCTTTTAACCCCTAATGGGTTTGTTTCACACCAACATCTCACTAAGAGTCACGTCTTACTACGACCCACTATCCTCAGGGAGTTTAGGGCCCTTATTATCCCCTCAACCCTCATGAGGTTCATCTGTGCTCTGACCTGTCATCCTCAACAGAGTCACATGCATGCCATTGCTCATTATCCCCAAGAGGTCACACTGGACCTCCTAATCCCCAGTGAAGTCACGTCATTCTGCCACTCCTCGAGTGCTGCCATCTCTATCTAAACCTCTCACTCGTGTATAGCCTTAACTATCTCTCTCCCCATGGAGTCAGATTGCTATCCACAACCCATCCCCCATGTAGCTTTACCTACATGACGACCCACACACTAGTCAATGCTGCATGATCTTAAACTGCATAGCCATGGTCCAAACTATATGACCTTAAATTGTAGCGGAGGTCTCATTGCATGACCTTAAACTGCATGGTCTTAGTTGCATGACTTTAAACTGCATAACCACGGTCCAGCTGTATGACCCAAAACTATAGTGCTCATCCTAGCCGCATGACGTTAAACTGCTTTGCTCAGGTCTCTGAGCCATGACCTTAAAGATGCCCCCACATACGCCCACACACCTTTTACGTACATCTTCGCTCACGTCTTCCCTAACTGACCCGTTCGTGTGGGCATACCACCTCCATTTCCTCCCCAGTGAGCCGTTACGTGCATCTTCACACACTCCTTCCTTAGCCGGCCCATTCGTGTGGGCGAACCACCTTCACCATCATTACCATCTTTCCTCCAGTGAGTCTTACCCATGCTCACGAAACGGTGAACCCTTCTGCGAGCCATGCTTGCCGTCAGCTAGTGGGTGACCATTGTTCACCCACCATCCATCCATCATCAACTCTTCACAAGGCAACTTCATGCCATCTTCCCAAGTGCATCAAAGTCATCACTAAGCTCACTCTATGGCCTCCACAAACTGCTATTCAACACCACTATGGTCCAGCTGTATGACCCTAAACTATAGTGCACGTTCTGATCGCATCATGGTAAAAGGCTTCGCATAGGTCTCAAAGACACGACTTTAAATACGCCTTCACATGAAAAAAAAAGGACATGGTGTACACCTGACAAGGGAACGCCATGGGTAAAGCTGTCGGATAGGCATGGCCACGAAACCATGAGCAAGGGAGTTCCGTGGAAAGCAAAATCAAGGCACGGTGAAAACGCCCAAAGGGCATCGTGAGTCAAAATGGATGAAAAGGGTGGACATGAACGTAAGTCATGGTCATGGGTAAAAACGGTCATGGGTAAAATCGTCTTCACGACGCCACTTCCCCTGTTCAAGTGAAATTCCGCAAAAAGGTGCTTGGACCGACAAGACAAGCGGACGCATGACCACCACCATAGCCGACATTCAATCTCCAAATAGTCACAATCTTGGCTAATGAGTTCTGCCTAAAATCATCAAGAGCCAACATCTAATCGTAACACCACATGGCTCATCAGGGAGTGAGAGCCTCATAATACCTCTCAACCATCATGACTCAATAGGGGGTAAGAGCTGCATAAGATCCCCCATATTTCAACATGGCTCATCATGGTATGAGAGCCGCATAAGATCTCCCAACCATCATGGCTCATCAGGGGGTGAGAGCCGCATAAGATCCCCCACATTTCAACATGGCTCATTAGGGATTGAGAGCCTATTTACACTCAGATATGCATCGATCTCTGTGATGAGATCTGCTAAAATCTTACCAAAAACTGAGTTACTTTTGAAAAGGTAGAGAAAGTGGGGTCGCTTGAATTGCAGGCTCAAAAAAATCCTAGATCTATACAAATTCGGTCTTTTTCTGAGTCCACTAGCAGCGCCAGCTCCAAATCTGTATTTTGACAAAAAACGCTTCTAAATTTAGTTAAATCTAATGATGAATTAATTTCCAAAAAAAATAAAATAAAACAGATAATTAAATAAAGAAAACAAACTAAATTAAGCAAAGAAAAATATACTTACCTCTAGGGACCTGAAACCCGAAGTTTCGGGCTCAGAACAGGCCAGTCTTCCTATTTGCACCACCATCTTTTTTTTTGGATGCCTTTGTTTGCTGGAATTGGTAGATCTAAGATTATTTTACCTAGATTTAGGGTTCCTAAGGTAGGGAAGAAAGCTAAGAATTTTAGGTAGGGTTTACGTAGGCTTTTTCTTGGGATTGGAGGAGAAATTCCTTAGTTTTCTAAGGATTTTGAGATCTGCAGAGGTTTAATATAAATTATGGGATTTTCTCTAATTGCTTCAGATTTTTTGGGATTTTTCATAAATTTTTAAGAATTTTCTAAGGGTTTTTCCTATTTTTGGGTATTTTTGATCTATTTTTTTAATTTCGAGAATTTCTAAAGGATTTCTTTGTGGTTTCTGGTCTCTTTCTTTTGGGTTATGAAGGGAGTATTTATAGAACTCCATTGGTGATTTTTTCGAATTTGTTTTGAGTTTTTTTGGATTCTTTTGGATTTATCTTGAAGTTTTAGCAGTATCTAATTAAAGAAAATGTGTTTACTGCATCATAAAATGCATTAACTGTGTCATAAATACTGCGTCTGGGCCCGTTACAGCCCGGCCCACGGCTCGACAATTGGGTCTCATGGGGACTAAATTATTATTTGTTATATCTTTTTATCTGTAGGTTCCATTTAGGCGATTCTTGGACCGTTGAAATGCTCTTGGGCTCTACTTAAAGTTAGGATAGGATTTGGGTAGTTTTGATTTAATTAAATTGAGTCTAGGTTGCCTATGGTCTACTAAGATTTATGTGGTCTTTTAGGATCAGAATCGACGTTTTTAGGTCTTCCCTTAGCCAGAATTTTGAGGGGGTGTCTACAGTTGCCCCTCTTTGGCATTCACCTGGGGCACCAGTTGCATGGAAAAGAAGTAGACACCTGAGACATGGTGAGAAGGAAAATTTGTTTCAAGGGATCATTCTTTTGAATGACCAGTACCCTTTAGGTAGGTGGTAGGCCGATGGACGCTTTTGATCCGTAAGACATAGAACTGACACTGCTATCTTTGAGTCAGTGCGATTGAGAGGTCTCCGACAATTGGGATCCGAAGTGACTGTCAAGAGGAACCGTACTATCTTTGAGTCGGTGACACTCCAATGCTACCTAGAAAGCTGCCAGTGTAGTCATCTTCGACTTTATACCTTTTTCTTGGGGTCTGATTCTCCAATCTAATTGAACTTTGATTTAGAAGAAATGATGGGATGATGAATTTATGGCTAATTGAACTTCTTGTTCGCCTTCGATTCTGATTCTTGAGGTCCATAGGTTCAGAGTTTTTGGTATGGAAACCTATGGGTTGGTCTCTGTTTTGCTAAGGGTTTGCAAGCATGACAATCCAGGATTTGGTGGCGGAGGATGCATCATATCCAAGCCTCCATGAAACTCCTTCATTTTTTAAATTTTTCTTAGAAAGTTTTGAAGATAAATTGAATTTTGAAATAGAATCAGAGTTTCAGGCTACTTTTTAACCAAAGAAATTAATGTTTTTGAAAACTCACGAAACACGTAGGGAAAATTTTGAAGATGGATGAGAATTTTTGAAAAACAAGTTTTGGTAAGCAGTTTAGGGTCACGCTACCATGGAGTTATCTCTTCTTCTTCTTCTTCTTCTTCTTCTTTTTTTTTTTTTTTTCATGAGCTTGTCAAGCCTCTACTTGGGACTTTTAGGGTCATCTTCCAATCTTGGCTCTTATGTCACAATTCAAGGAAGATTTTTTCTTGTTTTTCTAAGCAAACCGATGTCTTGGATAATATGAGATGTGCCTCAGATTGCTCAAAATATCCTTGGACTTCCAATTTTGTTCCTCCACTGCCATTCTTTTGAAGTTCAGATAGTCGAGCCTCTTCAAGTTTTACTTAGACTAATGCCTTCATTTGCTTTCTGACGCCATTCTAACTTGAAAAGAGAAGAATTTCTAGATATTTTTTAGAAGAGACGAAAAGATAAAAAAGTTGTATTATTCTATCGCCCTGGTGTCTCTTTCGAGTGTTCAGCTCGGTAACCTTTTTTCCAACGCTCGGGATTCCTTTCAGATTTTCAGCCCAATTAATGATTTTTTTTTTTTTTTTTTTTTTTTTTTTTTGCCGCTACGGTCCCTTTTTGGTGTTCAGCCCAGTGGCCTTTTTTTCAACACTAGAGATTCTTTTCGACTTTCATCTCAATGGATTTTTTTGTTTTTCTTTTGAAGAAGATGGAAATAGAGGAGGAGAAGAGTTGGTGGCATTTTTTTCCTTCTTGTGGCACTTCATCCTAAAAAAATAATAATAAGAATTCGATCGTCCTTCCTTCTTCCAAGTGGCAGGGAGGTCCCAGTCTTGGTTATCCTTAGATTTTCCTTGCCCCTAGTTGGTATTTGATACTTCCTTGACAACGGTTGTCGAATTCTTATAGAATCTTTCTGCCTTAGATTGCTTCACTCGAGCTTTGATCTTCAAACTCGGAGTCACACTCAGCATCCTACTCTTTCAATCTCTTGCTACGTCGGCTAAGCCGCGCATCTTCTGCTCGAAGGGCACCTATCATAGGCTCAGCTTTTGTAGTCACCTCCTTTTCGGGACAAGTTATTCATCCTCTTGTCTGACGCATCCGAGGAGGCTTTATTGTTTCGCAGGCCATGATGCCTTTCCCAGCACAATTCACCAGGCTCAATTGTCGTAATGTTTTTGTAGACAACGGACGTGATCTTCTTAGAGCCGCTTTTCAACTTTTCAGTTGGGCTTCTCTCTTTGAGCTTATCATGTTCCGCTCTTTGGCGAAGAGGCTGGTAGACAACCTTTTAGACTTCGAGGTTCCTTGCGCAGACTTGTTCAAAACGAAGGTGACTGAAATGGCTCGACAGGCTTGGAAAGTTCTATCTTTAGAAGAACAAGCTTCTATTGAGAAATATCCCTCTATTAGGCATTACTTAAGTTCTTTCCTGGGCCTTTGACTGTCACTTATTTCACGGCGGCACACTTGGATAATCTTAGAACCAACTTGCTCATGCGTCAGTTCGTTCACTCAGATTTCGAGATTTTACCTTCAGAAGTTCCTTCGATTGTTAAAGAAATCACATGTTTTGATAATGAGAATGACATGGCGATTCTTGAATGTAACATCAATGATTTGGAAGGCTTGCTTGTTGTGGCCCATGAGGTAGGAAGAGACCCATTTTCTCCGCAGTTGGTAGGTGGGGAATATCCTCGTTTGGTCAAAAAGTTTGCCCTCCTTCAGGCGGTAGCCCTGAAGGATGGAATCAAGTGGACACAACAAGACCATTATAGGCATAGTCTTGAGGCTTGAGTGAACTCTCTCCTTTATAACTCTTTGTACACCAATTCTTGGTATTGACAATGTTGACAATTGTATGCATTTTCGATTTTATGAATGAAATGTCACTTTTTGCTTAGACTGTTGTGTGACATGTCTCTCGATCTTCTATCTTCTTCTGTTTTATTGCTTTCATCCTTTGTTAGTGTGAGGCGAAAAAGAATATCCCACCCCTTGCTTTTCCATGTGGCAACCTGCTGTGGCTTCAATGACCTCAAATGGAGGAGTAGTAGCTCCCTCACCCCTTAGTGTTTGATAGGAGAGGGGCCCGTAATTCATGTTTCTCATGATTTGATGAGCCTACTAGCTGTAAATGCTTCAGTCTGGGGGAGCTTTGGCTTCGATTCGAGGTGCATTAGTTTGAGCTCGTCATAAGCCTTAGTCTTATGGACAAATCCCTTTAAGTGCTTTGAAGCAATGCGCATGACCTCCAATTGGCTCTAGAGGTTATGAACCTCTTTTCTCAGCTCTGCTATGGGGTCTTGTTCCTGGGAGCCAGAGGGATGACTCTTGTTTTACTGTACTTCTTCAACAACCCCCTAGAAGTGTAGGGCCATCTTTTGGCTGCTGATGACCCCCTTGTTCAAGGAGGATGGAACTTGGAGTACCTTCCTTGGTGGTTGGTATGCCAGTTCTGCTTCTAGAAGAGCGATGGGGACATGTAGGACCTTTTGCTGGTCTGATGTATAGGTGATCCTCAGTGTTGAAAGGTTTACCTTTGGGGCTTCATCAAGCTCAGGGGCCACTTCTAACTCGTCATTTCGTTCTGGCAGCGTAGAAGTAGAGGGGGAAGCTTTCTCTTCAAGAGAGGATACCATGATCTCAGAGAGGTGGTAAGGTATGCTCGGCTGGATAGGGATCAAGGAAAGGACATTGCCTTGTCTTTCGTCTTCTTTGAACATTTTCATGATCATTTGCCTCAGATCCTCAATGTCATCCAGAGATGAAGGTCCTGTCTCTCTCACAGGCTTCCAATCGTCATCCTTTGACTTTTCTGACGCTAAACGTTTGTGAAATAGTACTTGGCGTCGACATAGTGAGTCTCAGCTACAGGAAACGGTCTTTTATTAGCATAGACCGTGTGTTGCCTTCCATCTCAGCTGTACTTGAAGCATTGGTGGAGAGTGGAAGGAACCACCCCCTAGTCGTGAATCCAAGGATGACCAAGCAGGACGTTGTAGGAGGTATCGGTGTCGATTACATGGAATTGGGAGTAATCGTTGAGATCACTGATCTTGAGACGAAGGCGCACTGTGCCGGCTAGCTTTTCTCCTGACTGGTTAAACCCTTGCACAGTGATGTGGTAGGAGTGAGGTCGTCAGACCCTAATCCAAATCAGGTGAGGATCCTTCTTAGGATTAGGTTGACTGCTGACCCTCCGTCTAGCGTGATCCTATTGAGAGGGTAGGCATGAAGTTCACCATTCACAAAGAGGGGGCGATTGTGAAATTTGCCGCCCAATTGAAGGTCATCTTAGGAAAAGGAGATTGTCAAGCACCCACTCAGGAACGTCGGGTTAACCTCAATAGGTTCCACTTCAGTCTCATACACCTCTGGGTTAGAAAGAGCTTGAACCAGAGCCATACGGTAGTCTTTAGACAGCAAGAGGGCATCATAGATACTTAGAAGGGTTGGAAGTTTTCTCAAGTGCCCAATTACATCGTATTTCACTTTATCCTCATTAGTCTTTTGTGTTCCTGATCATGTCACTGGTGTGGGTGGTAGGGTAGGCTTAGGAACAGGTTTTGGTTTGCAACACTGCCTGACTTTGCTGTTCAGCTGGTGCGGTCTGGGTTGATGAGGAAGTAATAGGAGCTCGTATTAGGGATGCAGAGGTTTGAGGTTGGGGTATATGGGAAAGCGGAGGACCAGGAAACTTGAGAGCCTTGAGCTTTTGAGGTGTGGGCTATAACTTCTTTCTCGATCTTAAACCCATTTGCCTTGTGCTAGCTGGTACCTCCAAGATCTGCACCATGTGTGAGGCTTCTTTGGAACAGGAGCTTGAAGATGACTCAGTTTTTGCTCGGGTTGATAGGGCGTCGGCGGTTGTCGAGAATCCAACCGTCTGGGCCAGCAGCTCTCTGAGGCGCTCTTGTTGTGGCTGGGTGAGGCTGATGTCTCCAAACTCTTCATTTAGAGTGTCGAAGTCTGGGCACCGTCGAGCTGCACCTATGAAGAAAACAGAAGAGGAGGGAGGACAAGAAGAGTTAGAACATTCCGAGCAGCTTCTTACATCATCACCAGAATTGGACATGCCCAGGGGATATTTTAGGTCTTACCGCGGGTTTGGCCGTCGTGGGGTGCTTTTAGCATCGTTACCCATATTGCGGGAATCCCGAGCTGTTGGTGACTCAGGGATGAAAGGACGAGCCAAGCTATGCTTGGGAGAAAGTCTTGCAAGGTCGGCATTGGAGGAAGGGGCTGGAGGAATTCTTCCTTGATTGGTGGCTGAGGAGGACGATTCCTTCAGCGGGCCAACCTAGGTTCCCGTCGTCTCCTTTGGGATCCTTGAGGGGGTGTTTGGACCACCCTATTCGGCTGGTGAGTAGCCCTAGTTTGTTAGACGGCCTCACGTTTCAAGGATTTGAGCTTACTCTACCCATGGTAGACTTACTAGGGCTGAGAGGTCGAACGCTCTGAAGGGTCCAGTGTATACCCAGAAGGGGCTGGTAGTATGGCTTCCTTTGGAACGGGAGCGACGGCCTAGACACATTCCGGGAGAATCGCACAAACAATGTATCCTTGCTGGACTTTCTCCTCGACTATAGCTTCAAACCCAGAGCATTCGTTGAGTTCGTGGCCCCATACTTGGTGATATGGGCACCAAAGTTTTTTCGTGCCCTGGACAAGACGCCTCGGGTGCCTAGCAGGCTTGGGAGTGATAAGGCCTTGTTGGAGCATGGCCTTGAAGAGGGCCTACAGAGGATTTAGCTCAGCGCTTCCTTGGGCTTGCGTCAAAAGGTCTTCTTGCTCATGAGGAAGAGGGACTCGAAGGTGTCCTTCTGGGTTGCCTTGAACTTCCTGGTACTGTTGCATCGTCTCTGCCAAGAGCTTGTAGAAGCCAGTGCATTCGCTGACATCATGATCTCATATGTGGTGATACGCGCACCAGAGGTTCTCTATTTTTGGAGGAAGGAACTTGGGCTGCCCTGCCGAATTGGGAGTGGCGAGCCCTTCTTCGAGCATTATGGAGAAAAATGCACGAAGGATAGTGTGTGCCTCGTTGTCCTCTTGGATCGTGACTATGTGAGAAACCTCAGTAGCCCCGAACGCTTTCTTCAACACTTCAAGCTTTATTTGATCCTTGTTGATAAGGGCTTCGATCGTGTTGTTGAGCTTATATCAGTTGTAAGTGAGGTGGCATACCCTCCTATGATAGGTGCAGTACTTCTCATTTGCCTCCTACCAGCGGACTCCTCAGTATTGGCCTCCGGCAACTGTATCATGTTATGTTCTAGTAGCAGCCGAAGTAGTGCAAGCGTCCACTCTATGTCGAAGGGGTAAACCTTATTCTGGTGTTGGGCCCAGTAGTTGTTTCGCCTAGAATTTTTAGGAGGGGGGAAGCTGTTGTAAGATTGTTGCTTGCCCCCGGCCCGAGACGCATGTGCCTTGGAAAGGTCCAGGGTTTGAGGAACCGCACCTTTAATGTCAGCCATGGTGATGGCCAAGCTGATTACTGTCTTTTGGCTGCTCCGACTGTTGGAGCGAGAGTTTGAGCTGACAGGTTGCTGACAAGGGTTGCCATGATGCTTGAATAATCCCTCAATACGAACTGACTTGGAGATGAACTCTGACATCGAGAGTGGATTGGATGCCTCGACATGTAGAGCGATCTCATGAAGCATGTTTCGTATGCAGATTTGGACCACTTCCTTCTCGGTCATGGGAGTGGCATGGAAGATTGCCAACTCTCTCCAGTGGGTGATGAACTTGTCAACCAGCTCACCAGGATCTTGCATCAAGGTGAGGAGTTTGATGGACTCCACATTCCTTTGGACTTCGTATAAGCATTGGTAGAAACAACTGCTCCATCTCTTGCCATGTGTGTACTGAGTTGGGAGGCAGCCGATCATACCATTGAAAGCCTGACCCTTCAAGATTTTCGACGAACTGGAGGAGGAGTCGTCCGTCAGTTTTGGTCTCCCAACAGGCTGCCTGGAAGTGAGCAGTATGCTGGTGCAGAGACGTAGTACTGTTGAATAGGGGGAGCTTCCCCTTTTGATAGTTCAGATGGAAGGGTACTTGACGTCTATGTATGAAGGGAATGGCTTTTGATAGAGCGGTGTCTCCTGCATGCCTGGAACCTTGTTCTTGAGGATTTGGGCCACCCTAGCATCTATATCTGTTTGAGAGACCCCACAGGAGGTAGAACTATCTTAGGAGGCTGATGGAGGAGTTTTCCTGGGTACTGTGTCCTCACCAATTGGGGAATCGGTCGAAGGAGGAGACCTGGAGGCCTCTAGGCGTTCCATCTTTCCAAGGATGGCTTGCATCATTTCCTCGAACTTGTTCATTCACTCCTCCTAAGCGTCATCCGGGTCATTGATCACCATGACACTGATCGTCTTTTTTGGAGGTTCAAAGCTTGGCGAGATAGTGGATTGTTGAGGTAGGTTAGTGGTGTGTGGCAAGTCACTATGGAGGGGTTAGGCCTACCCTGACTGGACTCGAGCCTTGTATGCCGATCTTATGAGGACCGGTTCTTGATGGTCTTGGGACACTAGTTTTTGAGTAGTGACGACCCAGCAATACTCTTGGATGCGGCCATGCTTTGGAGTTTGGAGATGGAAAGGTCATCAAAGGTGGTGGTCTCGACTCCCTTGAAGGCTTCTTTGGTCAGGATCTGAAGACCTCTCTCCTGCTGAACCTTGAGAAGGCTGTGGACTTCACTCCAAAACTGAGCCTGAGACCTGGACTGCCCCGCCTTCTTCAAACACACAAGGGCCGTCTCTATGAGCTGGAGCAAGGAGTGGGATCCAAGGATGGAAGGCAGCCTGGGTTTCTGCCTTGGAGGCTGGAGGCCTCTATCTGACATCATGTTGTTTCCCTAAGTTCCTTTGTGGGGCCCATGTGCATGGCTGACCTAAGGCTGGCTAAAGATGGTACTCTTAGGGAAGACCTTTGAGTACTAGGGCTCAAGGTGTTTGCTTGGTGTCTGGAGAGTGACAGAGGAAGATGCTGGTTGACGACTCTGTCTGAGTTGAGGTCAGAAAAGAACTTGCCAAGATGGTCCGTGTGCACCTTTAGAGTTAGCTATCCGGGTGACTTGGGGGTCGACCCAAGCCCCGTCAATGGGTTCGACCTGAGGCGGACCCATGAGTTTGTGTCTGTGAGGGGTGAGGCAGAAGCCCATCTCTCATAGGGTGAAGCTGTGTGTGTTGGGAGGGAGGATGGAGTGGTCAATCCTCATGTGCTCGAGGTGGCGTAGAGCTAGCGATGCCCCGGGTTGTGGAAAGCAAATGCATGGTGCATGTAGGGTTCGGCCTAAGAAGGCCTAGCCCTGGATGTGAGCTCAAGGCAACGTGAGAGTTGCCTCGAGGTGCGGCTCGAGTGGATGGTCCACGAGCCCTTGGATGTGTGCGAAGGGTGAAGATCTCAGGACTCCGCCTCTATGTGTCGACCCTCCAGGTGTGGATGTTCGGGGTGGTGAAGGAGCATAAGTGGTTGCCTTTCGGTGAACCTCAGGAGCGACGACAACTCGCTTGCCTTTCGCGAGAGTGATGGGACAGCCTTCCGGCGTGCCTCAGCAATATGACCAGCAAGAGACTTGTCGATAGTAGGGTGTGTGCTATGTGTGATGGAAGATGTGCCACCAATGCAAGAGGCCTTGGTGGAGGCGATCAATGAAGAATAAGTTGCGTGCATGGCTGGGGGTATGGAAAACTGCCCTCTGCTCGTCAATCTTAAGCAAAACTGGGCACATGCTGTCCTCCAACTCTCGGGTTCTGAGATATGTGTTCGAAAAATAAGCCGCAAGCCGGCCATACACATAATGGACTGGAAAAGGAGTCTTGAAATCTCCTGGGAAGGCCTCACTATCTTCTATGCCTTTTTCTCCTTCCTCCCCTTTATACAAACGACAAATATCTCAGGTTTCTGGCAAACCCGGGATTTGAGATCGCTCTCTCAGAACCTTGCTCGAGAGCAAGGGAAGGTATACAAACTATTGAGAGAGGAATTGAAGGTGGGTTCGGGACTTACTCGGGCTAGCTCGAGTGGGCGCCCTCTTAGATCACAAAGAAAGCCCCTTAGCTGCTTTAGCTGGTTCGAAATCGCCTCCCTTGACCTACAATCCTCTTGCTTTTTGCACAATACTTCTATGGTTAATTTGTAAGACAAGTGGGTCAGAAAGACCCCACCCTTGTCTTAAGGCAGTGTACGTTTCTACGATAGGGCAATGAAGCGTAAGGTTCAAATAAAGATAGAAAAGGGAAGAAAAACTCAACGAAGAGGTGAGACTAGCATGGCAACCGGGAAGTCATCGACTCGGAGTGGTAGTAAGATAGGCATGGTTCTCAAGGCTAGCACAGTGGCAATATTACACGAAACTAAGACTGATATCGCAGTGCTAGGCTAAGTCTACCCTAAGTCAAGTGAGAAGAGAAAAGAGAATGAAAAGAAAACACGAGACGACAAAGAGATGGGGTCCCGATGGTGTTAGGCATTGCCACTCACGACCGAGGAATAACAGTGTTGTGGCCCTTGGGCGGTGCTCGACATTACTGCTCATGGCTAGAGAGTGAGAAACGAACTACGGACGACGCTAGGCATCGCCACTGGCAACAAAAGGAGACAACATGCTCCCACGCAGGTAGTGATAGTCTCTAATGAAGCACGCGGCGATAGTCCTTCGTAAAGAGCTCGACGGTAATCCTCACGAGGCGCACGACGAAAGGCGTGGGACGTCGGAAGGACATCGATAAGCATCGAATACATGAAGGAAGATCGCGGTCGGCAGTAGACGTTGTCGAGGTCTGTAGCGAGCAACGAAGGTATCGCCATCTACAATATACACGCAACAGGGAAGGATCCCTGTGGGCGACAACAAGTTCCGCCGTCTGGGTTCTTCAGTAATACATCGAAGTTACATCTGTAGACGACGATAGGCAGCACCATCTACAGGCCTCAACGGGACAGGGAGATAGAAAAATAGAAGGAGAAGGAGACTCGCGCAAGGCTTTGCCATCGTCATGCACAACCTGTGTGACCTCAGGGGAGGCATGCACGGCACCGGCATTGCCGTGCATGACCCATGCGAGGAACTTTGGTGGAGAAGGAGGCGAGAAGAGAGGAAAGGAGAGAGAGAGAAGATTTACCTCAAACTTAGGGGACCGGTCAAAAATTTCTCTCACCTCACTCTCTCTCTCAAACGTGACCAACACTGAGAAGAAAGAAAAACTTGCATTAAGTAAAAACTCTCTCTTTTGTGAAAGGTTGAGTCCTCTAGTGCGTACAATACTGGTACGTATGTATAGGGGCCCCAAACATGGGTGGAAGATCAAAAGTAACCATAACTGCTGGAAATTAAGATTAAATTGAAATAAAACAAATTAGAAAATAGGGTGCAAAATGATAGATTTGCCCCTTCCTAACAATTCATGAAATTTTAAAACAGTCCCTATGTTGCCCTAGAACTTGCGTGATCATGCATGGCTGATCCGGGGTCGTTTTGATGCCCGGTTGATCGTAAGATGATTGTTTTTTTATAGGGTTCGGCATGGTGATCGATTTGATACCAACTTCGAGTCATGGATCGTGTTTTTAGTGCACGATCATGTGACTTGAAATTTGAATGGATCTTGAAACTTCGGATCGATAGTGTACTTATTCCTTGATGTTTTTCGGTGATTTATTCGCTGAATTATACTGAGCATGTCATTACGATCACATGGCAACAAACGTAGCTTGGTTCTGTGCCCGAATGAAGATTTTGCAACTTTAGAATTTTGGTCGGAATCTAGAATTTCGGTGACGCAATTTACGGTTGCTTCATCGGCTTTGTGTGCAGAATTTGACCATTCATCACGTACGGGGTTCGGGTCAGTGATAGCCCGAGACCTTACACACACAATGGAATTGGTTTCGCGACGATCTGACTCGTGAGCAGCGTGATCAGGCCGCTCGAGCGAGGCACGATGCTGCTGAATTTCCTGCAGTTCTTTACGGATCAGCAACTTCTCTCTAGCATTTCGTCACGCTCGTGTGTCATCACGGGGCGTGCCACATATCGAATCGCTTGGCTTTACTAGATGAACATGCTCACCAAATTCGAGGGCGATCCGACTTGGGACGGGTGAGATATGAGTGTCAAAATTCAATGGTTGTGATTATCCCTTCCATGGCGTAGAGTTGCAGGGTGGCCCCACGAGAATAGCGTGCGGCCCCTCTTGTTTCACCCTTTTGCTTATAACTTCTTCATGGAGTGTTCGTTTGGACTGAAATTTAACCTCTGGGGGTTTTCGACCATGATGGATCCAATGATGGCATTCCCACAGCGATTTGAGACACCGAAAATATAACTCTAGTTATAAGGGCCATTTCAAGGTGCTAGAGGACGATTCTGCTGGAACTGTTTCTCAGCCTGCACTGCCTTAGACATGTCGGACTACGACGAAACTTGGAAGGAGACTTTTGAGTGACCTTATCAAGATCTTTGGTCGATTCCAAGGCTATTCTAAGGCTGCCAGAATTTCCACTATTTGCTAGGCTTTATTGAGCGGGGGCCCCATGTTGATGAAAAATACCTTCCAACAGCATGCCCCACCGAATGTTGTGCTTAGAGAGAATCGAGAAGTTCAATCATTTAGGAAGTTTGAGGGATCGAAGTCCTCACCCTCAAGGGACTATTTACGATTATGAAGAATGAGGCTTTTGTATGGGTCTCCTCGGCAGAATCAGGCCTTTTTTGTAGGCCAAATGCTTGGAACCTTAGGTCAGCATTGTTCACTGCTACTACAAATTTTCTTTTGATGCTCAAGGTATCTCTATAGGTCTCATCTAGCGGGGTCCAGTCAGGGGCTTCCCTTCTTCTCTCTTTTTTCTTCTCTCTTCTTTCTCTCTTCTTTCTTCTCTTTTCATTCTTCTCTCTTCTCTCTCCTCTTTCTTCTCTCTTCTTTCTTCTCTCTTCTCTCTCTTATTTATTCTTTCTTCTCTCTTCTCTCTCTTCTTTCTCCTCTCTTCTCTCTTCTCTCTCTTCTTTCTTCTCCCTTTTCTCTCTCTTCTCATCTTCTTCTTTTCTTCCTTATCTCTGTCTCCTCTCCCTTGCTCTCCTCTATCTCCCTCATACTCTTTGTTCTCTCCCATCTTTCATCTTTATCTCTCCCTCTCTTCTGTTCTTTATTTCTCTTCTCTTCTATTTTCTTATCTTTATTCTCTTCTTCTTCTTCTCTCTTCCCTTCGCTTTTCTTGTCCTCTTATATTCTTCTTTTCCTCGCTTCTCTTCTCTCTTTCTTTTCTCTCTTCTCTTTACTTCTTCTTCTCTCCCTTCTCTCTTAATCCCTCTTCTTCTCCTCTCTTCTGTCTTCTCTCTTAATCTCTCTCCTTTTTCTCTCGCTTCTTTCTTCTCTCTTATCTCTCCCCTCTCTCTTCTCATCTCATTTTCTCTTCTTCTATCTCTCTTCTCCTCTCTCTCTTTCTCTCTCTGCTTTTCTTCCTTCTTCTCACGATTCTTCTCTTACTGCTCTTCTCTTTTTTCTCTCTCTATTTCTTCTCTCTTTTCTCTTTCTTCCTCCCTCGTTTGACCAACATACAGGCTAAGTCTAGCACTGTCGTAGTAGTCTCATCATCAAGTATTTTTGCCGTTGTGCTAGTCTAAGTTACCGTGCCCATCTTACTGCCACATCAAACTAGCCCTCATGCCAGGTTGGTTGGTGTTGGTTCTGCTGTCGAGTAGTTAAGCCACTGTGCCGGCCTGAGTTACCGTGCCCTTCTTGCTACCACGCAAAATTAGTCACTGTACTGGTCTAGCCGTTGTATCAGTCTAGCCATCTGGTCAAACTTCTCTTCTCTTTCCCCATACTATTTCTTCTTTCTTTTCTTTCCTTCTTCTATTGAATGCACACACTCACGTATATTCACTCAAAGACAAGGTGGGATCCCTTGGCCCACTTATCTTATAAATTAACCGTGTGCGTGTGATTGCATAAACAGGAGAGTACAGGTCAAGGGAGGCGATTTTGAACCAGTTATAAGAGTGAGGGGCTTTCCGTCATGATCTAAGAGGGCACCCACGCGAGTCAGCCTGAGTGAGTCATGGACCCAAGCGAGGTGTGTCCCACCTCACACTAAATTCCTCTCATCGGTTGGTGTACCTACCCTTGTTTCTTAACAAGGTTCCCGAGAGAGCGGTCTCAAGTCCTAGGTTCTCCTTGGAACCTGAGACACGTGCCACCAGAACGTCCCGATCGGGGGGCAAGATCGAGGCATGTAACCTGCTTGACAACTCCACTGGGGACATACTATGCCTTTGTCGGATCATTCTTGTTTGGCTAGCCTCTCCTCTATTTTTCTGCATTGCACTCACATGGCTTCTGGGTTCCTTAACCCATTCATCCGGATCAGGGATTTTCTCATCCCCACATTCGCGAGTTCCCCTCTAGAACAAGCTCCTCTAGCTTCGTTCCCAACCTTCCTGCTGAGGAAAGACCCAGTGTCTAGCTCCCAGGTCTTGACCTAGATTGGCGTGAGAAGGGACTTAAAGGTCCCTAACTCCCCATCTCCTAGCCCTAGTGGAACCCCCACCAAAGCACTCTGCATGGGTGGCACGTTTACCCCCACATACACCATGCACCCTGTTACCGGCAAGTGACTTGCCGGTCGTATTGCCGAGGTATGCAAAAAGGATGCTCAGTCCTTAGCTGCAAAACGCAAACAAGGTGTCATTGCTCCTGTGGGTCACCGCAAGGCTACCCCCCACATTCCTGCTGCACCTCGGGCTAACTCGCAAGGCGACTCCACTGGGGACTTACTACCCCTTTGTCGGATCGTTCTTGTTTGGCTAGTCTTTCTTTTCTTTTTCTGCATTGTACTCGCATGGCTTCAGGGTTCTCTAACCCATTTATCCAAATCAGGGACTTTTTGATCCTCGCATTCATGAGTTTCCCTCGACAATAGGTTCCCCAAACTTCGTTGCTAACTTTCCTGCTGAGCAAAGACCCTGTACCTAGCTCTAAGGTCTTGACCTGGATATGTATGAGAAGGGACTTAAAGCTCCCTTCCCATCTCCTAGCTCTGCTGGAACCCCCACCAAAGCACTCTACATCAATAGTACATCTGCTATCACACACAGCATGCACCCCGTCACGGGCAAGTCACTTGCCGGTCGTACTATCGGGGTATGCCGAAAGGCTACCCTATCCTCTTCTGCAAAATGCCAGAAAGTTGTCGTTGCTCCTGTGGGTCGCCGCAAGGCTACCCCCCTTATTCCTGCGCCACCTCGGGCATCTATGCTTAGAAGTTCAACACAGCGAGGTGGAGACCCTGGTGCCTCCATCTCACGCACACACCCTAAGGCTCGTGGGTCATCCACTCTAGCCACACCTCGAGACAACCCTTGTGTGACCTCAAGTAAGTGTCCAGAATTGAGCCTCCTCGGGTCAGGTCCTGTACACATTCTACATGAGCATCCCATCGCTCGGGGCGATGTCGTTGCTGTGCCAACCCAAGTACATGAGAAATGACCCCCTCGTCCTCACTCTTAGCACACACTAGCACACTCTGTAAGAGGCAGGCTCCCTCCTGTTCCCTTACAAACACGTGCTCACAATTCTCGACCTCCTAAGGTCAGAACGGCTGTTCAAGCCTAGGTCGACTCTCAAGTCACCTGTGATCCTTATTTAAGGGGCGCACACACACCACCTTCCCGGACTACCGCTCGCTCCCGACTCAAACACCATCATGAGCTTATCCCTCTCCCACTTGCCCCTTCTCTTTCGAGCAAGTGCCTCGAGCCCTAATACTCAAAGTCCTTCCCCAAGAGTACTATCTTGAGTCAGCCCATCAGCTCAGTCATATCTATGAAGCCCATATGAGAGCTCAGGGAAAAGAACCGATGGGAGATCAATTGCTTCGTCCTCCTCAGCCTAGGTTGACCCCAGTTCCTAGTCCACACCAATTGCTTCATATGATGGAAATGGTTCTTTCTTGCGTAAGAAAATTCGGCTAGCCGTAGTCCCGATCGCAGTTCTAACATGAGGTCCATCAAAGCCTCAAAGCTAAGCGCAACAACGGTCTACAAATACAGACCAGAGAAGCCACTCAAATAGCCGGGGCAGCTAGTTCCGATGGCCTTCTCCATAAGAATCCCTTCTACCCTCTTCGAATCATAGAGCTCGAAGAGGAGGTGCAAGAATCCTGCACAGTGGTCAGCATTGTAGAAGATGACCCGACCACCCAGCAGCCACAGTCTCAACACCGTGGAGAACCGGTCCTCATGTGGTTGGCGTATAAGACTGGAGTTCATTCGGGGCATGTTAAACCCTTGCTGACCGATCTGCCATGCACGACCCGCCAAGCTCGGAAGCCTTCAGCTGCACCTGAGGCTGACCGCCCCGAAGAAATAGTTAGCGTTATGATCGTGAACGAACCTAACGACAGCCAAGAAGAGCTCATGAATAGGTTCGAACACAATGATGGAGAAGATAGATCACATGGAAAACATGCGGCCTATAGCTAATTCGTCTTCCCATGAGGCCAATTCCCATCCCCCGGAAGATGCATCTCCAAAGCAGACTCCCCTGTTGACCTCACAAGACAGTTTTGTCCCTCGAATGGTTTCACAGGTAGAAATCGACCCCATTGTAACCCGCAGCTTGAAGAACAGGCAGATCCTGGGAATGCAGGGGACAACACTTTATCAAAAGTCGTACCCCTCCTACATTGATCACGTTCCGTTTCCCCCGAATTACCAAAAGGGGAACCTTCCCCTGTTCAATGGTAGAACATCCCCGCATCAGCATATCACGCATTTCCAAGCGGCATGTCGAGAGACAACGGATGATGGGAGACTCCTCCTCCATCAGTTTGTTGAAACTCTTGATGGCTCGGGCTTTCAATGGTATGCTCGGCTTCCCCAAAATTCAATATACACTTGGGAAGAGATGGAACAACTGTTCTACCAGTGCTTCTATGAGGTTCAGAGAGACGTTCAAACCATTGAGCATCTCGCCCTGACCCAAGAGTCTGACGAGCCTGTGGACCAATTCATAACCAGATGGAGGGATTTGGCTGCTTACCATGTTAATCCTATGTCAAAGAAAGAAGGTGTCTAGACCTATATATGAAATATGTGACCTAAGATTGCCATATATGTTGAGGCCTCCAATTCGACCTCCATATCAGAGCTGATCTCTAAGTCAGTTCGCATAGAGAGACTGTCACGCCACCACAGCCGGTTACATCAACAGTCTTCGAGCTCGGGAAACAACCGGGGCAATGGTAATACTCAGACCAACGCCCGGGGCAATCAACAGAAAGCTGTAATCAGTGCGGTTGTCACTGTTAGTGATCTGAAGAAGGCTGCCCCTCAAACTTTGGACCTCTCTAAAAGGGTAAGCAAAGCAAAGACGCAGACAGCGTCTTAGGGAGACATGCAGCAGCAGTCATACAACCCGGTACCCCCACCTACAAACCTTAATCGAAACGACTATTGGGCCAAGCATAAGAACAAGGTCTATCCTTTCGAAAAGGAATGGGTTCGTGCACTACTCAGACATTTGCTGGAGCAGAATATGATTGAACTGCCTGAGTCCTGATCAAGCTGGTCTCGAAATGCATGCAAACTACTGTGCTTATCATTGGAGGATAAGCCACCCCACTGAGGAATGCTACACACTCAAAGACTTCATCAAGGTGTTGATCCAGAAGGGTCAAATAAAGCTCGAAGAACTTAAGAAATGATTTGGGGTAGCTAAGGCCTCCCACGCGGTGACAGTACAGGAGGAAGACGAAGGCTTGCGCTCTTTCGATGAGCTACCATCAGATCTCCTTCAACCTCTGTTTAGTATGATGCTCCAACAGAGACTCGTCACACCAAAGCCGGCGAGGCAGCCCAAGCGCCTTACTCAAGGAACTGACGACCACTGGTGCCTGTACCATAAGATATGCAGCCATAAGCTGAGCGAATGCTATGAGTTTGAAGCTGTCGATGCAAAGAAAGTGCAGAGAGGTCACATTGCTTACGCCGTCATAGAAGAACACCTGCAAGTTAGTACTTCCATCCAAGAGAGTGTTTCGATGAAATATTCCAGTGATGATGCCTCCGATCCCGCTGAACCCTCGACTTAGCAGCCATGGAGAGTCTATCACGGGCGGAGCAGACTCAAGTCCTTAAAGCGAGAGGCAATTCATCAAGCTAGGGCTTCTCACAAACCTAACAAGATGGATCAAGCACCTCCAAAGGAAACCAAGAAGAGACGGGCACTAAGGGCAGCTCGCTTGAAGAACAAGATTCCTCAACCACCGGTCAAGCAAGAATTTCTCAAGCCTCTTCCTCCATTGCCGACCTTACAGAACTTCATCCCCAACGAGATCATCCTTACTCCCTCATATCATCAGGAGGACATCCTTAGGCCATCCTTTACTCAGGGCACGTTCAATAAGGGTGACGACGTTAAAAGAAACCCCCAACGGTCTAAACAGGGGAAAGACTCAAAAGATCCCCTACACAAGTCCAACTACTGTGATGACGTAAAAAGCTACCCAAATCGACCCGATGAGGGGAATGACTTAAAGATCTCTCACTTACTAACCCCTCTTCTTCTTCTTCTTCTTCTTCTCCTTCCTCTTTTATGTTTATTGCAGGCACAATCCGAGAGTGTCTAGAATTCGAGGCCCTTGACAGAGAACTCAAGGGAACTAATATCAGCAAGTCACATCGAAGGCGGTTCAGAAAGACTCTGGCCCAAGCGGCTGAATTCTTAACAGTTGCTGACACCCTGGCGACCCGAGCCAAAGCAGAGCCATCTTCTTCCACTGAGAAGCACAAGAGGTCTAAGCCGAAGAAACCCCAGTGGTCCCCTGAGCCTGACTTTGAGCAAACGTTGAGGGAATCAAGAGGACAAAGCTTCTATTCTCAGGAAGTTTGTCATATATTGCAGATCTCAAAAGCATCACCTAGTACGGGGCAAATGAACCTAAGATCAGGGAAGACGCTGCAACCTCCACCTCATAGGCCAAAGGTCTTGAAGTTTCCTGATCCACCACTTCTTCCTCACCCAAATACCCCATACAATCACCCATCCTCAAGTTCCTTGGGATGCCTCTGGTCCCATACACCCAACGCCCTCCTAAGTCTCAACATCAAACCTCCACTCCACTAAAACAAATCCGTGTCACCCAATCCACCCAGACCGCCCAAACCAAGCCGGTTGCATAACTAAGTGAGCCAGCAACCCAAAATAAATCTCCTCGACCTAAACCTACTCCTCAACTAACTATACCACCCAAGCCAGTGGCAGGATCAATAGCTCAAAAGGTTGATGAGGAAAAGGTGAAATATGATGGGATAGGGCACTTGAGGAAGCTTCTAGCCCTTCTTAGCATCTATGATGCCCTCATGCTCTCAAAGAACTACCGTATGGCTCTGGTTCAAGCTCTTTCCGATCCAGAGGTGTACGAGACCAAGGTGGAACCCATTGAGGTGGACCCGACAATCTTGAGTGGATGTATGGCGATCATTTTCTAAGAGGATGACCTTCAATTGAGAGGAAAATTCCTCTCTTCATTACTGGTGAGTTACATGCATGCCCCATCAACTGAATTATGTGGATGGAGGGTTAGCAGTCAACCTTATCCCAAGGAGAATTCTCACTCGATTGGGATTGGGGTCTGAAGATCTCACTCTGACTCATATCATAGTCTAGGGATTCAACCAGTCAAGAGAGAAGCCTGCTGGCATGATGCGCCTTTGTCTTAAGATCGGTGATTAAATGATTACGCTCAATTTCATATAATCGACACCGACACCTCCTATAACATCCTTCTCGGCCGTCCTTAGCTCCATGACCAAGGGTGGTTCCGTCCACATTGCATCAGTGCTTCAAGTATAGTCGAGATGGGAGACAGTATACGATCTATGCTGATAAAAAACTGTTTCTTGTAGCCAAAACTCACTATGATGATGCCAAGTATTATGTCACATATTCGGTGTCACCCCAAAAGCCAAATGATGGTGATCACAAGTCTACGAGGAAGACAAAATCTTCACTTCATGAAGATGTTGAGGACACCGGGCTAAATCTTGTGAACATGTTCAAAGAGGAGGAAAGACAAGGAAAAATCCTCCCCCTGACTCCCATTCATCTCAGTATGCCATCCACCATCTCTGAGGAAACTCCATGTTCACTTGAAGATGAGGCTTCCCCCTCTGCTTCCAGTCCTGAGCCACTTTTGCAAGAAGATGAACCAAAAGTCATTCCTGAGACTGAGGAAGGCATGAGGATAGATCTCCCCGCCCCAAAGGTCACCTACATGCCAGACCATTGTCTTTTTCTTCTTTTACACTTGTATTGTCGGGCATCCCGCTGAAGCTAGGCTTAGATGGTACAGCCGGGATAGCCACATTGGAAGAAGCATTGACTTCATCGGCATAGCTCGAAGGGATAATTGCCATGTGAGTCACTAGCTCTTCTAGAGAATTCGTGAAGCCCAAAGCCTCGGGCTCCCCAGTTTCAGAGGAAGCCCCAGTCTCAGGCTGCTTAGACCCCTCATCGTTAGCCTCCTCGCCTGGCCCTTCACTCACGGTCCTGTTCTCATCAGGATCAACCTTCTCAGGACCAGATACTACTTCGAGGTCCTCAATCACGGTCTCTCTCTCTCTCTCTCTCTCTCTCTCTCTCTCTCTCTCCATATATATATATATATATATATGGAAAAGTTAAGGAAAACTTTATATAGAGTCGAGGCTCTAAACAATTAAATTTGAGCCTACCTCAAAAAGTTCACTATAAGAGGTTGTTTTGATGCCCAAATATCTATCAAATTGATCATCTCGACATCAAGATGCATGGACATGAGAAAAAAATGGATTTCAAGTTTTCGAAATAGTGTATTTGGTAATGCATTTTTAGACTGTCAATTTTCAAGATTTTCAAGTTTTCATAGATCTGTCCATCTACACTATTTTTGAAACTTTGAACTTTATAAATAAATATGAAAATATATTTTAAAACTATCACAAAGATTTTCAGTAGTAAAACTACATTTCTCAACACTATTCGAAAGTAGGCTCTGATTTGATTGTTTAGAGCCTAGGTTCTATACAAACCGTACCCATATATATATATATATATATATATATATATATATATATATATATATATATATTCTGCCAAATACTATAAGTGTATCATCTCTCTCATTTCATCTCTAAGATGTACATTTTATCAAATACTATAATAGTAATATCTCCCTTTATTTTACACCAAAAATCACGTGCAATATATGTGCTTTTGCCAAGCATAAAAATGTTACAATAATGTGGTGTTTTTCATGCATAAATTACTTGTTTTCTTTATTAACACTTCTCTTATTGAAGAAGACAAGAGTCAATTTCTTTTAAGATAAGGTTCAAACTTTAATAAAGGGGAATGTCGCTTTGGACATTGGAACTCCCTCCAACTCATCTCTATTATTAAGAAGGTGCATACTGTCTCACAATCTATTATCCAATTTATATATCTTAACAAATTAGAGAGTATGAGACACGTAGGCTGCACAAGATAAAAGAGAGAAATAAAGAGATGCCAAAAAATATTATACTCTTGTGGGAGTAAAACATGTATTTACTCCCTCAAGTAAGCCCCACTTAGAATTAGTTTTAAGAATTTGATATTTGTTCCTAATTATACCATCTATACGCTTGAAAAAAATAATGGTTGGAGATTGAATAGAGACCGTCCAATTTTTAGATGGTGAGATCTAAATGTTATTTAAATTTATAATATTTTTAGACTATTCATGTGGTAATGGTTACGTGGTTCTTAATATTTTAGGTTGAAAAAAATCCTCCCTAGTAGATTTTTTGACCGATAGAGTAGAAGTAAACTATTCTTCCAAGAGAACATAATATACGTGCTCGAGATCTCCAAATCATAACACTGACATTTCAATCTTATATAAAGATCAGTTTGTTCAAGTTGAGGTGGTCACATGTTTATTTAGCCATCATTTTTAGAAAGTAGGCCTTGTTGAAATTAGTTGTTGGGGAATCTCTAAATATATATAGGATTTGAACTATTTAACATTCTATGTGTATTTTTATAAATTTCATAACCCATTTTGATGTTTCATTTACTAGGCTATTTCAAATTTAATAAAAAAGATGAAGGATACTTTAAAATTAAATTAGAAAAATAGATAAGATTTTAAATAGTCCAAATCATAAGTGTAGTTGATAAAATGCCCTTAATTGATTCTCAAATGTCATTGGTTTTTTAGCAGAATCTAAAATATAACATCTTAGCCACATCTCGTTGTTGATAACACTGGTACATCCATGTGTAAATGTGTGTATGTGTATATAAAAGTATAAATCAGACCAGCATGCGAAGAGAGCATTTACCTTTAATACCATGAGGACACAATTTCTCTTGTCTATCAAATTTGAAATTAGGTGTTTGTAAGAGTATCATTGACTACATTCAAATTTCAAAAAAAAAAATCTCGAACACCACAAGCTATCTAATTTGATATCCAATGGTTGAGAGTAATTGTGACCTCCTTGTAATAAAGGTAAATGGTCAACATAAAATCTCTATACATGTAGAAAAAACTACCAATGGATTGCACCTATAGAAATATATGTTTGACTCCTAGCTGTAATTGAGAAAATGGTGTCTATGGAATTGTTGAATTTATTCATGGTAGAGAGAAAGGAAAAAAGAGTCACATGTGGTATGGATTATTAATTGGAGAAAAAGTTGACTACAAATGATATTATCCATGATAGGAAAGATAATAATTCTTTTGTATAGGTTCCCTTGTAAGACGTTTTTATAGTTAGAGATCAAGAGAGAGAAAAAGTAATTCCCTCTAAGGGAGTCGCATGCCTTAAAAAAAAAGAAGCTCTCTACACCTAAAAAGTCCCCTTTTATCACCTAGTTTTCTCTCTAGAAAACCCTAGGATGAGAAAATCCATATTGGTGATTGAAGAAATCTTGGGCCTTCCATCACGTCGCCCTCCAGCTGTCCCTTATGTTTTCATGAGGAGGAGCTCTCAAACCACATCATTGTGCAATGTACATTCTCAAAACTTATCTGGAGATCATTTCTAAGTAGATTTGAGAAGTGCTTCCCTTTGGAGCAGACCACTGTGACCCTAATGACCAAATGGGTTGATTTTAGATTCCACAAGTATGAACTTTGTTTGGAATTGTATGTTTTCCATTACTAGTCGGTGCCTTTGGAAGGAGTGGAATTCTCGGGTTCATGGTGGGGGTAATACTCCTAGAAAGCAACTACTAAAGCATATTTTTCATTGGGTTAGATCATTGGCAAAAGTTAATAACTAGGCCTTCCATTCTTCTGAATCTAATATTATTGAAGATTGTATAGCTCACTTTCCTAATTGTAGAGATTCTCTTGGACTTTCCTAGTTTGTAGATATTGATTTGGCCATATCTACTTTTCTAGTTGGTAGAGATTCACCTGGTCATATTTGTAACCTTCTAGTTTGTAGAGATTTATTATTCATCATCCCCACAATCAAAGGATATTGTTGTATATATTTATACTAGTTGTATATTGTTATATATAGTTCAATATCAATAGAGAAAGACACCAAATTCTCACATCTCCTTTCCTATTACGAATTTTACGTGGTATCAGAGTAGTAAAGTCCATAACAGACCTGCTTGTGATCTTTCTTCTTCACCTTCAAGCTATGGCACACAATGGAGACGATATAAACTCGAAATCGAGTACCGAACTTCAATTTTCACTTGAAAGTTCTCTTCTGCTTATTATCTCCATCACTCTGACAATCCCAGAGCCATACTTATCTCTGAACCTCTTTTTGGATACAACTAGAGAAAAGCTATGATCGTGGCTCTAGGAGCAAAAAATAAATTGTGCTTTGTAGATGGTTCGTTTCCCAAACAAACTGAACCGTTTACTGCTATCAAGACTTGGGAGAGATGCAATTACATGGTGGTTTTGTGGTTACTCAATGTATTCTCCAAAGATCTTGTAGATAATGTTGCATATGAGGATAATGCATATGAAATTTGGATAAATCTCAAGGACAAATTTTCTCAAGGAAATGGACCAAAGATCTATAATCTCAAGAGGAAGCTCTCTACGATCTAGCAAGGGCAGTCCCCAATGGCCTCTTACTTTACTTCTATGAAGGTCATTTGAGACGAACTAGCATCACTTGTTGATCATTTAAGAGATGCAGGCCCAACAACATCTTGAACGAGTATACTAGTTCCTAATGGAATTGAGTGACTCTTTTGAGACTATTTGTAGGAAAATCTTGGCTATGGACCCTCTTCCCAGTATCAACAAAGTTTACTCCTTAGTCTTGCAAGAAGAACATCAAAAGGGGGTTGCAAATTTGTTAACTCTTGAAAGGAGAAGCAGCTACTCTTGCGGGGCTCATTCAAATTTGGAGAAGAGAGGGTGCTATGGCGGAAAGAAGCCTTGTCCATTTTGTGAGCATTGTGGTTGAAAAGGTCACATCAAAACAAAGTGTTACCAGTTAGTGGGGTATCCCCAAGGCCAAGGATAAGTCACACGCTCACAACTCAGTTGTGCAATCAACGAACCATGGTTAGCAGAACATTAACACTAGTTCGAGTACAAAGTTCGTCAGCAATGGTGCAGTTGTCCCGAGTTCATACAAGATGAACTTTCCTTCCTTAACCCGGAGCCAATATCAATAGTTGATGTCAATACTGAATGTTGAAACCCAACCTACTGTTACAAATTTTGTATAGAAGTTTGTCTCACCATTTTAAAAAACAATGATAACTCATGGATCATTGATTCCGGACAATCCAGCCACTTTACTATCAATTTGTATTCTAAATCATAATGGTAAACATGTTTGCATGCTTAATGGTAGCACTGCTTCAATTACTCATGTAGGTCATTTCAACTTGAGTCCAACGATTAGCATAGATAATACTTTTTATGTTCCAGCTTTCAATTTCAATATTCTCTCAGTAAGAAAATTAACTAGTTAAATGAAATGTGCAGCAATTATTTTCCATACCTTTTGTGTTTTTCATGACGTGACCACGAGGAAGCTGATTGGAGCAGGTGAGGTGCGAGATGGTTTATATCACTTCATTTCTGGTGTCCCTAACAATCTCACTACCTTAACTGCCATTCAGAGTTATTCTGCTGAGTTATGGCATAAGAGGCTGGAGCATCCTTCTCGGCATTGGATATCTAGTTTTCTGATTGCAGAAGTCTCCTTATGGCATTAAATAGGCCTCTTGAAATTGGTTTGACAAATTTTCTCAAGCTCTCTGTAATGCCGGATTCAAACAATCTATTGTAGACTATTCTTTGTTCACATCCAATGCCGGTCACTCTTTTACAATTGCTCTAGTTTATGTTGATGATATGATTGTCATTGGCAATGCTGACAATGCCATTTCCTCATTGAAAGTATTTGCAATTTTGGTTTCATCTCAAAGACCTTGGATTACTACAATATTTTCTTGCCATTGAGGTCGCACGATCCACTGGAGGGATCCTTCTCACTAAGAGGAAATATACCTTAGACATTTCGTTTAAAATTGGCTTCCTAAGTTGCAACCCAGTATCCTTCCCCATGGAGCAACAACACAAACTTAATAATGATACAGGTCAAGTCTTAACAGATCCAGGACAATATCGTCATTTGGTGGGATAACTCATATACCATACTATCACATGGTCCGACATTACTTATGTTGTGTACATCTCGAGCCAGTTCATGCACAAACCACAGAGACCTCATCTTGAAGCAGCACATCATGTTTTACATTATTTAAAAGACACATCCGCACAAGTAGTTTTTCTTTCTTCCACCAAGAGCCTACAACTATTCACGCCTTGTGATTTCAACTGGGCGAGTTGTCTAATGACCCGACGTTCCACCACTGGATATATAACTTTTCTTAGCAACAGTCCTATATTATGGTTCAAGCAAAAGACCATATCTAGTTTTTCTATAGAAGCAAAATATCGCTCCATGACTACCATTGCTTGTGAGCACTTGGCTCAAGTATCTTCTTCTTGACCTAGGCATACAATACTCACAACCCATGCTCTTCTATTGTGCAACCAAGCAGCGCTATACATTGCAGCAAATCCCATCTTTCATGAAAGGATGAAATATATCGAGTTGGACTGCCACCTTTTTTTTAGAGAAAATTCAAAATGGCATTATCAAAATAGCTTGTCTCTCCACCAAAAATCAACTTGCAGACATTTTTGCTAAGGCTCTTGGATGGGACCAATTTCATTCTTTATCGCACAAGCTGAGTGTCTCATTCCTCCACAATCTAGCTTGAGGGGGAGTATTGAGGATTGTATTGCTCACTTTCTTAATTGTATACATTCACTTGGCCTTTTTTAGTTTGTAAAGATTGATTTGGCCATATTTACTTTCCTAGTTGATAGAGATTCACTTGGCCATATTTATAACCTTCTAGTTTGTAGAGATTTATTATTGATCATCTCAACAATCAAGGGGTATTGCTGTATGTATTTATACCAGTTGTATATTGTTATATATAGCTCAATATCAATAAAGAATGATACCAAATTCTCACATCTCTTTCCCAATTTCGAATTTTACAAATATAGCTTCAAGCCTAAACCTATATTGGACATTGGCTCCTTCTCATGTTCACATCCATGTGGCGTAGCTACTTCCTTCTTTAGGCTTTTTTAAGCTTAACATAGATGGGGCTCCAGGAACAATCCGGGCAATGATGGCTGTGGGGGCATTATCAGAGATGATGCAGGTGGATTTATTGCAGCATTTTCAACCCCATTGGGTTTTATTTCATATAACATAACTGAATTCCTTACACTAGATAAAGGTATTTCCCTAGCAAGGGAGTTAAACTATGTTCATCTTGTCATTGAAAGCGACTCCAAGCTTCTTGTTGATTCTATAAGTCATCGTTGTAGGTCCCCCTGGAGATTACACATAATTTTGGCTAATTGCATATCTATGCTTTTATCTTTTGATGACCATCATGAATAATTCAACACGTTTATAGAGAAGCTAATATGGTTGCCAAATCTTTAGCCAAAGAAGCTCTCTATGAATAAACAAACTGTGTGGAATACTTGTCCCTCAGATTTTGTAACGCCTTTTATTTTATCTGATGTTGCTAGTGTTTCCTTGCTAAGGGTTGTATGATTGCTTCTGTAACATATTTTCTAGTTTCTTAATAAAACAGGTAGGGGGCCCATATCCCCTCTTATTCACCCAAAAAAAAAAGTTGGCCTGAATTTACGAGCATTAAACTCTCGATCCAGAAGGGCGAGTGTGGGAAAGAAGGGAAAGATCCACACCAATCACAATATGGAAATGGGATTTATCCAAAAGTCAACACTCATGACTCAACACAACAGTCAACACGTAACACTCAGCACCAAGATGTAAGAGTCGTCAGTCGTCATCATCATCATTAGAAAGAATATCAATAAGGCAAACATCATCATATGCATCAAAGTCGAGGCCATCATCATCAGAGTCATCTCCCTCTTCAATATAACACTAGTCCTCTTCTGTTTATTTTGAATCTGCCTCTTTCTCCTCTTATTCTACCTTCATCTTACTAGTATGTGCAGTTTGTGCAGATGAGACCCTAGGAGTCTTGGCTGCTCTACCCTTTTCTTTGTGCTTCTCTGAACTCAGATATTGTATAATTTCCTCCCTGGTAGCTTCAGGAACATTTTTACACGAGGCAACATCCCCCTTAATATCGTCAAGGTTTTTTTTAAACTGGTAAATGCCCCTATTAGTATCATTTCCACAATAATTACATTTAATAAGATTTTATCTCTTGGATTCAGGTTATAACCATACTTCCAACTTAGATCACCACTTTGACTAGAACCTGAAGAAGATACCTCCATAGAACAAGATTTATTTTCATCCTTTTTTGGTTCTTCTAAATGCAGAAGATATCTAATCTCATCACGAACTGCTTAAGGGACCTTTGTACAAGAAGCAACATTACCTCTAACACCAGCAATGTATTTTTTGATTCGGCTAATACCCCCATTGGTATCTTTTTCACAAAAATTACACCTTATACAATTTTTATCATTTCGTTTTAGGTTATACCCATACTTCCAACCCGGATCACTTCTTCTAGAAGTAGCAGAAATATATCTATGATAAGGATTTTGTTCTTGTTTTTGTTTTCCACATCTTATATATTGCTTAATCTCCTCTCTGATAGCTTCAAGAACATTTTTATAAAGGGCAACATCCGCCTTAATACCGACAAGATGTTTTTTAAATACCTCCTTTTGTACTTTTTCACAAAAATTGCATATAAAGCAATTTTTGTTATTTAGATTCGGGTTGTATCCATATTTCCAACTCGGATCTCCACTCCAACTAACTTCTAAAGAAGACATCTCAAAATAAAACAAGCAATCTAAAAAATAAAGTTTTGCTCTTACTTTGATTGCTCGAACTCCAAACTTTGACAAACACTTTGATCCAATGAAATGTAGTTTTCTAGAGGTTTCTTTTTCTCTAAAAGGGGTTCTTGTGGGTTTAGATTTCAAATGAACCTAAAACCCTTTCTTCTAACCTTTTATATCTTTAAAAAAATAAAAAATAAAAAAACATTTCTGCCTCTGGGAGGGGCACAGACCATGGGCGGCCGCCCAAGACTGGGTGCTGGGTGGCTACCTTGGCGGCCGCCCAGGGAGCACTGCCCAACTTAGCGGCTTAGGCCTAGGCGATCGCCCAGACCTTTTGAACCGCCTAGATGCTGGGCGGTCCATTTTTTTAAAAAGAGAGAGGGGAGTACTTAGCTGCCCTTTTTTTTTAGCAAGGGAGAGTGTTCAAGCCTCTTCTGCTTGCCCTGTTTTATGTTTCATTAAACCATATAATTGGACTTAAAACTACTAAATAGAGAGAGAGAGAGAGAGAGTGTGTGTGTGTGTGTGTGTGTGTGTGTTACATGTCTTTTCTGTTGTTATGATTGATGGATAAGGCTCGCATGGATGAGTATAAACTCATGTTAGGAGTCTTTTATGGGTTGTTTGTTTGTTAGTAGGAGTTGATTTAGTAGGTTGTTAGTTTGTTAGTGGGAGCTGAGTTTTGACTCATATCTTGTACGTGGGTTATATTATTTAATGAATCGCAATCCAACTGGGAGGGGTGCTTTTTGAATCAGCAACACCTGCGTGTTAACGAGGTCAGGTTTCCTCAATTAAACCTGCTCTTTTGTTTTGTTCTCTGTACAACTTCTGATGTGGTCAGCACCATAGGTACATCTAAGAACAAGAAGGTTTCACCTCAGTACGTACCATTGTGGTATCAGAGCAAATGCATGGATCAGCGAGTGGAGAAATTGGTAGGTGAGGTGAGCTCTCTCAACGTTGGCCAGCAGTAGATCATGGACAAGCGTAACGAGTTGTTTTAAAAGCTTAGTTCGTATTCCGGTACTACCGAATTTGAGAAAGGAGAGAAGTCTAGAGCTCCACTCCTTAACTATGGTGAACGATCTGGGCACATCAATGGACTCCGTCAATACAGAACGCATCAATCCTTTGTTTCAAAGCTTGTTAAGCTCGACTTTCCCTGCTTTAATGGCAACGAGGATACGACGAGCTGGACTTGCAGGGTGGAGCAATTTTTCCAGTTCCATCAAACACCGGAAGAAGTGCGTGTGGCTCTTGCATCCTTCCATTTGGAGAGTGATGCCCAGTTATGGTACCAAATCTTCAAACAAGAAGTAGGCGAGAGGTCTTGACAAAATTTTTGTGATGGGGTGCATACTAGGTATGGACCCACTCAACTCCAAGACTTCTTTAGAGATTTGACTAAGTTGCAACAAGCTAGGAACGTTCAAAACTACCAAACTCAATTTGAGAAGCTTTTAACTAAGGTGGGGTATCTCCCGCCCGATTGCCAGGTTAGCTGCTTCATCAGTGGGTTGAAGGACACCATCAAAGCAGATGTTTTGGCAGGCCTACTACCCTTTCTGGTGCTATTGGGTTAGCCCGCCTATATGAAACTTGCAACTTCTCTCAACGGCGAGCTGGCACACCGATCGACATGAAGAAAACTCCTACAACCAGTAAGGAAACAACCAACAATGGCCATTTACTTCTGGTTCGGCAATTGTCACCTGCGGAGATACAAGAGAGGCGAGCTAAGGGCTTGTGATTTAATTATAATGAGAAGTTTGTATCTGGACATTGTTGTAAGAAGTTGTTCTTGATCGAGGGCTGCTATGAAGAGGCAGATGACAGCGATAAAGCAGGCCCAAAGGAAGACGTTCCAGAAGATTTTCGTGAGCTACCCGAGATCTCCCGGCATGCAACTTGCGGGATATGAGCTCTCAAAACCATGCGTGTGAAAGGAAACTTAGGCCAAGTTGCAGTCATGGTTTTGATAGATTCGGGAAGCACTCTTAATTTTATGAGTGAAACGCTTGCAAAAAGGTTGGGTCTGCAACCAACCAGTGGTAGCTGTTTTGAGGTGATGGTGTCGTCCGAGGAGAA
This sequence comes from Amborella trichopoda, assembly GCF_054954075.1. Taxonomy (NCBI): domain Eukaryota; kingdom Viridiplantae; phylum Streptophyta; class Magnoliopsida; order Amborellales; family Amborellaceae; genus Amborella; species Amborella trichopoda. Next base: position 8,902,404 of record NC_142347.1, on the reverse strand, counting down.
ACTTCCTAACCCCAGTAAATGCTCGGACATTAAGTTAATTTTGTAAGGTGTACCAGTTAACATAGATTTTTATTTACTTTCATTAGAAAAGGCTATGAAGTTGTCTTAGGTGCCCACTAGTTAAGAACACTTGGCCCCATTATGTGGGTCTTTATAAGGTTATTGATGACCTTCAAGGTGGCTGAAAAAGAAGTAACCCTTAAGGGAGTAACCCCATTCAATGATAAGATAATCGGAGATCACGAGTTCAATTGTGAAGCAAGGAGAAATAAGAAGGGGATGTTGCTACACCTATATTCGATTAGGACTCCACTTCCTATGACTAATGGCGAAAATCAACCTACCTGGTTGCAATGTATTTTGGAAGAATTCCATGACATGTTCGATGAGCCCAAAGGACTACCACCTTCGCGATCACATGATCATAGAATTCCATTGAAGGTGAAAAGCAAGCCGGTGTGTATCAAGGCTTACCACCACCCACATTACCAAAAGGTGGAGATTCTTATTTTAGGGGTAATCCGCTCTAGCAACAGCCCTTATTCCTCACTTGTAATACTAGTTAAGAAGCACGATGGGTTGTGGTGTATGTGTGTAAATTACCATACCCTTAACAAGGTCACTATCAAGGATCAGTTCCAATTTCCAGTAATTGACGAGTTACTGGACGAGCTGAACAGAGCACATGTATTTTCAAAGTTGGATTTGCATTCTGGATATTATCAAATTCGAGTGGTGCCAGAAGACATGGAGAAAACAACATTTTGGACGCCATGGACACTACGAATTCCTTGTAATGCCTTTTGGACTTACCAATGCACCATCAACATTCCAGTCTTTAACGAATTAGGTATTCCAAAACTACTTGAGGTAATTTATCTTAGTAATTTTTTATGACATCTTAATATATAGTGCATCATGGAAAACAACATTTCAAGCATTTAGAAATTGCACTGTATACCTTGCAATCTAACAAGTTGTTTGTCAAGAAGGAGAAATGTCAGTTTGGCCAAAGTGAAGTTCACTACCTCGATCATATAATTTCTAATGTAAAAGTGGCAGTTGATCCTGACAAGATCTATGGAATGTTGAGTTGGCCTAAGCCAAAAAACCCCAAGGCTATGAGAGGTTTTCTTGGTTTAACGTGATATTATCGAAAGTTCATTCAAAATTATGGCAAAATACCTTGGCCACTCACTCGCATGCTCAAAAAAGACTTGTATAAGTGGAACCCGACAGTTGAGGAAGCATTCCAAAACTTGAAAGAAGCCACGACTAAGGCCCCTGTTCTAGTTCTTTTAGACTTCTCCAAGAAGTTTATTGTTGAATGTGATGCTAGTAGTTCGGGGTAGGAGTTGTATTGATGCATGAAAGACCAATTGCCTTTTATAGTCAAGCTTTGCAAGGGAGGAACTTGCTATTATCTTCCTATGAGAAGTAGATGTTAGCATTGGTGTTGGCCGTACAAAAGTGGCACTCATATTTACTGGGAAGGCGGTTTGTGGTAAGAACAAACCAAAGAAGTTTGCAATATTCGTGGGCTCATAAAATTTCATCCTCAACACAACAAAGGTGGTTGTACAAGTTGATGAGTTAGACTTCATTGTGGAGTACAAAATGGGGAAGGAGAATGTTGTAGCGACATATTGTCCAGGAGGGAAGAAGATGAAAAATGTGATATAGTTGCAGAGGGGAAACTGACCTCAACCCATCACCAATTGGATAGCAGCAGTGAAGGAAGAGACTAGTGTAAATCCGGTTCTACAGGTATTGATTCAAAGTATTAAAGAGGATGAGGCAGTGGGCCCATGGCAATATAAGGAAGGGCTTATCTTCTTCTAAGATAGAGTTTATCTTGTTGGGAACTCTATACTGATTGACAACATCATCGATCAGTTTCATGGCAACACTCATGAGGGTTATCATAAAACCCTCCAAAGGATAAGAACCAGCTTCTATTAGCCCGGCATGAGAGATAAAATCAAAAAATCATTACTCATTGTGACACGTGTCAGCGTGACAAGGCAGAGCAAGTCTCTCCTGCTAGGCTACTTCAACCCCTGCCTATTCAACAACGAATGGGAAGATATATTGATGGATTTTGTGGAACGGTTTCTGTTTCAAAAGGCAAGTCGGTTGTACTTGTAGTGGTGGACCGACTATCAAAGTATGCGCACTTCATCCCCCTATCTCACCTATACACAGCCATCGTCGTTGCCCAAATCTTCTTTGATCAAGTGTTCAAGTTGCATGGTATACCTAGAACCATCGTATGTGATCGGGATCCTACTTTTACCAGTGACTTTTGGTCAAAGTTGTTTCGCCTCAATGATACAAACTTCAATTATAGTTCCGCTTACCATACCCAAACTGATGGACAAAGTGAAATGATAATGGAGATGTATTTGAGGTACTTCACTAGCTCAAATCCTAAGGAGTGGGGGAGATGGATTTCTTGAGTAGAGTATTACTACAACATCAGTTGGCATTCAGCAATAAAGGCAACTCCATTTAAGGTGGTTTATGGTCAACCACCACCATCATTGTTGACATATGTCCCAGGCACTGCTAAGGTTGAATCGATTGAAAGACAACTGTTAGACCGGGATCAGAAGATTAAGGAGTTAAGGGCCACACTCAAGGAAGCACAAAACCGAATAAAGAAGGTGTATGACTGTCATCATCAGGAGAGAGAATTTGAACAAGGGGACAGAGTCTATCTCAAACTTCAGCCTTACAGGCAAGCAACATTGTCCCTCAGAAAAAACCTCAAGTTATCTTCAAGGTATTATGGGTCATACCAAATTGTGAAAAGGATAAGAGCCGTTGCATACAAATTAGACTTGCTAGAAGAATCACGCATCCATCAGGTGTTCCATGTGTCCCTGTTGAAGAAGAAGTTGGGAGAAGGCACCTTAGTCCAAACTGAGCTACCACCAGTGCACGAAGCCAATGAGACACTTCATCCAAAGCCTCAAGCAGTCCGTGACTAAAGAATTCACAAAAGGAAGAAACAAATTCTCATATATTGGCAAGGAATGTCACCTGCAGAAACCACATGGGAGGACTTTGAAGCCATGACAAAGCAAATTCCATAATATGGTCTTGAGGACAAGACTGAATATTAAGGGGGGAGGAAATGTTACGTATCTTTTATGTTGTTATGTGTGATGAATAAGGATCGCATGGATGAGTATAGAGTCATGTTAGGAGTCTTTTGTGAGTTGTTAGTTTGTTAGTATGAGCTGATTTAGTAGGTTGTTAGTTTATTAGTGGGAGCTGATTTTTTGGCTCATATCTTGTACGTGGGTTATGCTATTTAATGAAGGATAATCCAGCTAGGAGGGGTGCTTTTGGAACTAGCAACACCTGCATGTTAATAAGGCCAGGTTTCCTCAATTAAACCTGCACTTTTGTTTTTTTCTCTGGACAACTTCTTTTATGGTCAGCACCATAGGTATGTCCAAGAACAAGAAGGTTTCACCTCAGTACGTACCAGAGAGTTGTATATTCTTCTTGGTCCTCCTTCCTCACCTCACTCATGTTGACTATGGGAGACTTTTCTTGCAGTTAAAGGATGCATATTTTATGGGTTTCAAGAGATAGCGGATGGACTCAAAGATATAGCAAAGAGAGGGGCAGCAAAAGGCCAAATCCCATGTGCAATTTGACCATAAACTTCTATAATTAAAATTAGGGTGTTGTTTGCATATAAGTTGCAATCTTAAACATCTCAAGTAAGGCGCACTTCCAAATTTTATCAGTTGGTATCTAAAATTATTTGGATGGCTTGAGAATGTATGTTCACCTCTTGCAATAAAATTTTAAACTCTACAAATGGTTCAAATTAAGTATATAAAATTCTTGAAAACAAACAGTGCTGATAATATATTGCAAGATGCACTATCAAAATCTTTTTTAAAACATATATCTATGCATCTTAATGTTGAAATAATCAATTAGAGGGTAATCTAATATACAAACAAAAATTTCCTATTATTTTTAGGCACACCTTAATTCTACAGTTTAAGGTTGCGACCTTATATAAACAATTTTCTTAAATTTTCATAATATCTTGACATATTAGAATAGGGAAAGTATAGAATCAAACCATTTACCATTGGTACAAGGTGGTCAAATTAGTCTTGACTATTGGATGTGAAATTGAATGGCTGCAATCATTCCATTGGCCAAGTTTAAACTTCAAAAGAAATTTTCTCGAAGTTTGTGACACAACCAAGCCATCAAATTTCACATCATATGGTTGTAAGTAATTGTGACCATCTTGTATAAAAAATAAATGGTCTAATTGCATACAATCCCATTAGGATATTAGGGTATCATCGAACATGCCATTTCTCTATGTAATATTGAGTTCAAATTTTGTGTATTCCTACTTTCATCATTACACATCTGTATATGAAAAATAAAAACATAATTGAATAGAAATAAAACAACAAAAATATTCATCCAAAATTTAGGAGTTAGTCATTTTATCTATTTAAATTATTATTTTTGCATTTTTTACTGGTGCATGATGGTGAGAAATATAAACAGTCAAAACTCGAAATTAACGTGATCTATAAAAAATATTACAACCAAAATATTATACATGCTCTAGAAGGGTTTTCAGATCGGAACTAGTCAATCCAAATGGGAATCGGTAGTCCAATCCAAATCCCACTCATATATCGGGAACCCACTGGGTTGGTTCAAATCGGAACTAGTCGATCCAAAATGAAAATCGGCTAGGCCGATCTCGATCCTGCTCCTACATCGAGAACCAACCAATTCCCCCAGCCGGCTCATATGTGAACTGGTCAAAGAAATTTGAACTTTTTTACAAGAGGTGGTGGGGCCACCCTCCCTTGTCGTATTAAACTTTTGTAACATAAATTTTTTAGTTATTTACAAACGGAGCTTAAATAAGTTAGAAAAATACAAGTTGCTCCCTTTATATCCGAAAATTACAATAAAGGTCAGTCAAACACAACTCTTTTTTTTTTTTGACAAAATTACTCATCGGTCTAAAGATGTCATCCTTGGACCTATTTTTTTTTTTTTTTTCTTTTTCAAAACTTAAAGTTGCAATCCTCGGACCACTCTTAAGTTTTGAAAAAAAAAAAAAAAAAACGATACTACTTGTTCTTGAACCACAACTTAAGTTTGAAAAAAAAGAAAGTGATCCGGGAATGCCATCGTCGAACCGTAACTTTATGTTTTGAAAAATCAAAAGCGGTCTAAGAATTTAAACCTCAGACCGCAACTTAAGTTTTGAGACAAAAAGCGATCCGACAATTTCATTCTCGGACCATAACTTAAATTTTGAAAAAAAAATTCATTCTTAGACCATAACTTAAGTTTCGAAAAAAAATCGATTCCCAAAATGGCATCTTGAGGGGTAATTTTGTTTAAAAAAAAAAAGAAAATGGGTACTTTTGTTGAAAAAAACATATACCTTTGTGTGAAATAACCCACCCCCTAAAACATACAGCAGCTTGGAGCCTTTTTATGAGCCCGTGCCTCCACTTAACCCTTCTATGTCACCGATGTGGGACAATATGGAAGGGTCTCGAAACATTTCTGTTGGGGCAATAGGTGTCGAAACATTCAAAAAAGATTAAAAACTAAAGGCTATTCAAATATCGGAGATGCAGATAGAGAGACAAAATCATGAGAGAAAAATTTATGCTATTGTAACGATTTTAATGAGAAAACCTATCAATGTTTTTTTTTTTTTGTTTATTTTGGCTATTTAACCGCAGAATAAATCACTGAAATATTGGGCCATGAAGACGATTCCTCCCTCTCTATAAGTTTTGTGCACCCTATGAGTAGTTCAAATAAACCAATAGTTAAAAATAAAAATAGTAAATAAAGAATTTTTAAAAGTAAAAAGAATGAATAATATGCTTCTTTCAAAACCCAACTACTTAGTTAATACCAAAAAAAAAAAATTCAGTTAAAGAGATTTATTTTATTAGTATGAGTTGCATTTTAAATTACATTATAAAATGTATTTAATAAACAACAACCACTCACACATGAAACATATTCTCAATATTTCCGAATTTTTTACACAATAATGAAGAACCATGATGCAATTATCATTATTTTTTTCAAAAAATACTGATTTTTTTATAAACTATAATGATTTTCTAAAATTTTCTTTAGGCCAAAACCAGCGTATCCCCATCGATCCTCCAATCCGAATAGCTCCGATCTATCTATCCGACATGGTTTTTAAAGTGGCTGATCCAAGTTACCGATCTATTTTTTTTAACCTTGAGCTCTAAAAAACAGTAGGACATGAGCACATACAATATGAAATCCTGTCATTTTCAAATTATGCATTATATAGGGGATATCTTTATAAACTTCCCTATATAAAATTTGTCTTCTTAAAAAATATTGGAAAATACAAACAAGGTAAAATTCTTTAAAATGGATTTGTCGTTTCATTATAAAATTTCAAATTTATTTTCAGTACTTTTTTAAGAAATTTGAAATTAGCAAGATATTTTATTGTAATGACAAATAGTTCAAATGTCTTTTCATATGGGAAAAAGTTTGTATAAGTTTGCAACCTTAAACTGTAGGATTAAGGTGCATCTCAAAAATACATCGAAAAATGTTGTTTTCATGTTGGAAAACCTGTAATTGATTATCTCAATATTGATATGTATGGGATTAAAAAAGCAAAGATTTTGAATCTCAAAAATAATGCACATGAAACATATTATTTGGACAGTCAATTTTCAAAATTTTCATGTACTTATATCTATGATTTAAGCAATTTTTGAAGTTTAAAACTTTATAATTAGAGATGAAAATAGATTCACATGTCATTATAATAATTTTTTACACCAAAATTATATCTTATAATAAAATTTGGAGGTGCGCCTCGCGTTGATTGTTTAAGATTGCAACCTTATCCAACCACACCCTTTCATATAAAGCTTTCGCCATTTTTGAGCAAGATAGAAATATTTTCATCCTGCTACATGACAATAAAAAGTACGAAAAATTATTGTTTTCATGATGAGAATTGAAAAGTGAGGGAGGTTTTGATGTGCTATAGGGGGGAGTACATTGAGTATATACCTCCTCTCGTAAAAGCCCAAAGTAGTTTTCTTTTTTTTTTTTTTTTTTTTTTTTTTTTTAAATCTTGGGATTCAGTTTAAAAATGGCAAAATAATTTATCAAGAAAAATAAATTTTTACGATTTAGAAAGGCTTGTACCCCAAGGAGCATATACCTTGGGAACATGCAAACTAATAAAGAACCTTAATTCAAACGCATAACGAGTTGTACACTTTAGAAAAAGATAAAACTGTTAGCTATTATTGTTTATTTACAATGGTGAATAACAATTTCTCGGGTTTTAGTGAAGAGAATTGAAAAATGAGGGAGAAACATCCGACGTCCTCATGTTGGAGTACATTGTGTATTTATCTCCTCTTATAATGACCAAACAATTAATTTTTTATCTTAAAATTTTCACTCTACAAATACCAGACGAGTATTATCAAGAAAAAAGATAGAACTTCTGCTATTTAGAAAGATTTTTACCGGGTGACCATACACCCTAAGGAAGATGAAAACCTAAAACAGAAAAACTTTATTTTTTTCCATCTAATTTTACCAATATCCAAACCCACCTAGTAGCAAGCCTACCTATTGTTGCACGAAGCAACTGCTGCTTTGTATATAATAATAGATAATAGACTGCACCGCCCCGGGCTTGGTGCAATCAGGCCTTGTTGGGACCAGGTCATGACCACTGCTGGGTCACAGTATAGGCTTGAACCAACCTCCACCCGAACCAGCCTGGACCCATATAGCGGTGTCCTGTTACTTTGGGGGAAATATTCAAGATTTTCATTTGAAACTGAGTGATTTCCAAAGACTGGGAAAGATAAAGAGGTGAGTATGGCTAGTGATGGCTATAAACAATAATGCAAGATAACTTTTTCACTGTAAAGGAAAGCACAAATTATATTCTAAGGTCAAAACTTTCAGAACTTGCTTTCCCAGGCACCTGATGCATGAATAAACAGCATAAAAAGTGACCCATATCCAGATTGGAGACCTAAGGTGTGTAACTCAAATAGAAAGCCTCTAAAGATCTTAAACAGACAATAAAACTTGATTATATCTATATGTATTATTGGAGAGTTCTACCTTCTTATATAAGTTGCTTTATATCTCCATTGGAATCGGTACAACTTGCATCGAAGTTCATCTTCCATCACAATAGAACATAAACAAATGGCCACATCAAAAGAAACTGGCTGTAATCAACTATTATGTGCATCAGCAATCAGTGTGTTACAATGTATCAAGTTCTAGAAACCCAAACTACACAACACCCCAATCATTCACCCTCACCAAACAAACCACCCTTGCAGAACAAGAGAACTCTTGAAAGGAAAAAAATCTTCTTGGAGATCTCAAGAGTTATGTGCAATTACTATACACAGTAGAAGCACAAATTCACCAGTAGACAAAATGGAATGCACCTGAATCTAGTAGAACTTGTACAGGATCTCTAACTCTCTTCATACACTGTTTGGAGCGAATGGAATGTTAGCCTCGACCAACACACAAAAGAGAACTAAAAACCCCACAAAATATGAGAAATACCTTCCAGCACCTTCAATTCCAATCTCTAAGAAGACTTCATGGTCTATGCAGATTTCCCTCTGGTCTATGCTTTAGACCAAATGGCTGACCATAATATTTCATGTAATCAGAAAATTCCACAGCTTCCCTTTTAGTGTCCTGTGCTCTTCAACTTCTACCTCATCATCATCGTCGTTGTCATCATCACCACCACCACCACCATTGTCAACATCACCATAACCGTTTTCTTTCTCGTCTTCTCCAAGCTCTTCAATTCCACCTGAAGACTGAGAACAACCAAAATGCATAATGTTCAGAGAAGTGATGAGGGCGGAAAGGCATGAGATTTATATATATTCAGTATTTATGAAGATATTCTAGGACATTTTATAAAAATATTTTCGTGTATATATAATTAATAAAGTCAATATGCAATACCAAAAAGTTAAAAAGATGCCGTTTAGGTGCAATGGCTGACACACCTATCCTAGTGCATATGCTTCCAGAATTCATCTTAGAGACACAGGTGGATCCAGGATAGCACAGATCTATAATCTCGACCACTATGGTCATGAATCTGTAAAATAAAAATAGTCATCGTTCAACTTTTTTTTATTTAATGGTTTATTTTACGGGATTATCTACAAAAGACCATTTATCTTTTGTACATGGAGGTCACAATCATTCCTACTCATTAGATGTCACATTGGATGGTTTGGAGTGAATCATGAAGTCTGAGAATTTTTTTTTTTTTTTAACTGTGTTTTCAATGACACTCTTACAACCACCCATTTTGAAATTTAAGGAACAAAAGTGATTGTGACTTCCATGTACATAAGATAAATGGTCTCCTTGTGGACAATCTCTTATTTTAATTCTTCACAGTTCATCAGATCTGCACTATTTTTGGAGCTTCAAATTCATGAATCTAAGGAGGGAATGCATTTGCAATGAGTTAGGATGTGTTTCAGATCCTAAATCCATCAAAAGCCAAGGAGGTCTCATGCATCCCCCAAAAACAAAAACTTTCCCATAGTTAAAAGAAAAAGACATCATCAAGGGGTTCCAAATGTTTAGAATGGAAGGGCAACAGCTCCACTGGGCACATCTATTAAATTTCCGTCAGCACATGCAAATCTGTGCCACAAAGAGATGTTTGTTAAAAGCACTTTAATTGCTTCAATTGCAAAAATGAACAACGCAGGCATCACAAATGTCCACTATGATGGTATTAAACTAGATCGCTTCATCACAGTTCCTCAAATAAAATTGGAGAGGAGGTGGTATTTTTGACAAGCTAAAGAAAGAACTTTAATTTAAATAACAAAGGATCTGAATGAAAGACACCCACAAAATGTTCATTTTAGAATCTTACATCATACGCCTCACTGTGATAAATTAAAAGTGAATGCGAGTATAGGAGTTACCCCTGTAACCTCTGGTGATGATGAATTTGCTCCAATTTGCTCATCAAACTTTGCAGCAAGTACACCATTATCATGGGGTTGAGTTGCAACTTCATAAGCCTTTTCACCTTCGATATCACTTGTTTGTGACTCTAGTGCATCTTTCTTTGATGAATTATTCAATCCTTCTAAGACAATGCCACTGGCTTCTCCCTCTTCACCTCGAACTTTAGCTGGTCCATTTGAAGGGCCTCCATCAACCACTTCTCTGACATCTGGTATGTGACTGCAGGGCTTCAAGCCATTCGCACCCTCCGGGTGTACCACTGGAGAATGAACCAAGCTGCCAACATAAGACATGAAATCATGATAATGCACATATAAAGATCATGTATTGGGATAAACCAACTGAATCAAACCAGATCTTAAATCCATAAACATAAAGAGAGAAGAAAAGCCATACAGTTCTGCAGAAGTCCCCATCCTTGGGTGTTCAGCTGTGGGTGCTTGTTGCTGCCTTTTACTCTGCTTCCTACTAAACTGGGCATCAGCATCCTCAATAGATGTATATCCACGACTCCTCTTTCTTCCGTACAAAAATTCACATTCACCACCGTTATTAGCACTTGTTTGTGCTCTCTCTGAATCAAAAACAGAGGACTTGATATTACAACTTCCATTCTTTGCACTCACGTTTGTTTCAGCATCGAACTCTTGCAGATGATCTTTCTCCTCTCTCACCAAAGGCCCTTCAAGTACGGCGTTCTTCTCATCTGGAACTGGCCTTGTAGAGCGCGACAGGCTAAAAGTTTTGACTCTTCTTGCATCAGTTCTGTGAGACTTTTGCCTCAAAGAAAACGATAAGGGGCCTTGACCAGTTTCTTTATGCCGTGAAAAATGGGTTTCATAGTTATTGTTACTAGCGACAACGATTTTCTCAAGAGACGTGTTGAACAACTTCTCAGCGCATCTTTTTAGCCAAGACTTTGGGGTAGGCACATCACTATCAGATTCTTTCTGTTCAAGCAACTCACTTTTGGCACCAATATTTGCATTTTCGTTGCACTCATCTGCATGCACCTCAACTGCTGCCTTGGTAGCACATGGCCCAACGAGATAATTAGCAGGAGTTTTCACTTCATTAAGATTCAATCCAGTCGATTGCATCTCTGGAAGCATCAAAGTTTCACTAGGCACCTTCAAATCCTCTAGTTTCTTAAGATCTTCAATTCTCTTCAAAATATCTTCTCTATCTTGATGCAGCAGCTCTCTCTGTTCTTTTAGTTTCTCCCTTTGTACTTGAAGTTCTTCAATGTCTTTTTTTAACTCAGACCATTCTTTGTCTCTTTGTTCACGGTCAAGAGCAATATTCTTCCTCTCATTTTCAAGTTTCTTCATTTCCAGTGAAATTCCTTCCAGTTCTTTGCGAACAAGTTCCTTTTGAGCGTCGATATATTGGAATTCTCTCAACCTTTCAAGCTGAAATGTGTCATCCCTTTCTCTCAAGTATCTTTGAATTTCTTCATTCCTCTTGTCAACACCCTTTTGAAACTCCCTCTTCTGCATCTCAATGTCATGAACAAAATCAGCTCGCTCCCGTTGAATTCTGGTGAACCACTCTGAATGTCCATGCTCCATCTCACTTAAGAAGGCTTCCCTTTCACGGCAAAGGGAATCTGCATCACGTTTGGCCTGTTCCCTAAGTGAATCCTTCTCTAAATTTAATATTTCATGTTCAGTTTTAAGGAATTTGCTTAATTCCATTCTTTCTTCAGCAACCCATTCAGCTTCTTTTTGTAATTGTTCTCTTTTTTCATCTATTTGTTCCCATTCCTTCTCAAACTTTTCCTTCTCTGTTGCCAAATTATCTGCTTCAGCCAAGATTTTCACCTTCTCAGCTCTCAAATTATCAACTTCTTCTTTTAGTTTGGTTTCTAGAGCAAGCAAATCCTTTCTATCATTATTCATGACCTCCAATTTCCGCTGCTCTTCAAGAATTTGCTTTCTTTCATTCTCCAAAGAATTCCTATACACATCAAGCTCTTTCTTAATAACGTCCAGCTCTTGATTTTCCTTTTCAAGGCAATTCCTTTCCATTTCTATTTTCTTTTCCCGAGCATCTAAACTTTGCTCCTTCTCAACAAGTGATTTTAATCCTGTCTCTAGTTCCTTCCGTTTCTCTTCCAGTTCTGATAACTGAAGATCCAATTCATGTTTATCTTTATGCATCAGATCCTCTTGGTGTTTAAGTTCAGCATCCCGCAAGTCCAGTGCGTGTCTTTGAAGTCCCAAGTCAGCTTCAAAGGATTTGTGTTTCTCATGGAGTTCCTCCTCAAATTGTGATTCTCTCAACTCAATTGCAGTTTGATGTTCTATTGTAAGTCTTCGAATCTCATCCTGCAAATTTTCATATAGTAATAACAAAAAGGGAAGTGAGCAAATGTTGTTTCAATTCAAGGTTCAAAACTACAAGGGAAGTGATAGACAGAGGTAATGGGATAAACATACACAAGCAAGCTAAATTGAGAATGGTTCAAATTAAATGCGTAGTAGAAAAAAAAGAATTTCACAGTTAACAAACTCACCTGCTCCCTGCTTGTCAGCTTCTCTTGCAGAAGAAGCAACTCCTGCTCTTTCTTGTCAATTGAAACTTCCCTTTGTACAATTGCCTGTAACATCCATGGAGAAAATCAAGTGAATACTTCACATAGAAATAAAATCCAAGCAACAAAACGTGAAGAACCAAGTGCCAGTTACAGATAAAACCAAAGATTCTTCTATTCTTAGCAAGAAAAGGGAGGGGCTCCTATGCATTAAAACAAGGGTGCAGTTTGTATAGAGCAGAGGGTCTAAACAATCAAAGTAAAGCACACCTTCAAATAGTGTCGAGAAATGTGGTTTCAATACTAGAAATATTTGTGATAGCCTTAAAATATATTTTCAACTTTAATTATAAATTTTAAAGCTTCAAAAATAGTGTAGATCGAGCAGATCTAAGAAAATTTGAAAATCTTGAAATTTGATGGTCCAAAAATGCGTTACAAGATGCACTATTTCCAAAACTTGAAATCTATTTTTTTCTCATGTCCATGCATTTTGATATCGAAATGATCAATTTGAGGATATTTGAGCATCAAAACAACCTCTTCTAGTGAAATTTCTAAGGTGGGCTCTAATTTGATTGTTTAGAGCCTCATCTCTGTATAAACTTTTTTCCTTAAAACAAAGTCATCAAAAGATTAAATACCTCCTCCCTCGTTGTCAAAGCAACCGAGGTCAAGCAGAGATTGGCCTTCTCCTCTTTCAGGATATCAAGGTCTTCTTGCAGTTTAACAGTTGCAGCCTGCACTTCCTTTTCAAGCCGACTCAATCTGTCAGACCTTTCCTTAATGCACTGTTCCCGTTGATTAAGCAAGGTTTGCCCTTCAAACAACTTTTCCTGACCTTGCTGTATAACTTTCTCCAACTCACGAAGACTTTCCTTCTCATTGAGTAGATCCTTCTCTTTAGCCTCCATCCTTTAGCAGTATCATAATGACAACATGAGTAAATGTGTGGTCAGAACTTAATTCATAGCAGTGGACTAACATTTATAGATTTAAGTTAAAATTCCGAGGAGACTGTCATCTATGAATGAAATAAAGCATGTGCTTCATATTTAACAAGCTTGCCAACAAGATCAATTTCAAAATTACTGGAACTACATGAAAAAAACATTCGTTATTACAATCACGGTCCCAACAAATTATGTTATTTGTGGCCAATGTGTGAGGAAAACATAAACCACCCAATGTAGGAGTATTATTCAAAATCATCAAAAGGAGTATTATTCAAAATAATTCCATTCTTAATTTCCATTTTCCCCACTATATTTATTCCCCTTCTTTTATTTTTTTCTCAAATTTTCATTATTTTCCCACAAAACTTGTTCTTATGACAAACAACCACCATCAGGTAATGGTAATGGAACCTGGCCATTATGGACATAACTTTAACTCTAAAGTCAAGAAAAAAGAACCCGAAATGTAGATCTTATGCCAAGAAACTGGGATCAAGAAACAAATAACACAGGAATGTAAGCGTCACCATTGCGCAAAACCAAAAAACCTATGCAAAAAGAAAAGGAATGCTTAGGATTCCCATTATAAAGAAAACAATACCAACCATAACACAAGTAACACTGCAGCAGATTGTTCACAAGTTCCAGAATGCATAATATTGAACTTAAATCCGCAAGGTTATCTCAAAAGGATAGCAAACATTTTTAACAATTAAAACTAAGGGGCTCATACTTGGGGTTATTTTGACCAATGTTCAATAGATAGTATGGCTCATGTAAGGAAAAAAGTAGAAAATGACACATACTCAGACTTTAGAGACACTTGTTGTCTTCTAAGTTCATCTTCACGGGCTTCAACTTCCTTTAGCTTTCGTTCAGCAACAGCATGTTGCCAACTAGTCTCAGTTTGCAAAGCCTCCACTGTATGCTGCTTTGTTTCAACAGCAAGAAGCTTCTTCTGAGCATCCTCCACAAGGCAACGAACTTCAGCTAGTTTAGTCTCAGCTGCAACCTTGGTTTCAGCACATTCAGCACGCATTTCATGTAAAGCCTTCTCAATCTGATTATGAAGATTTACAACAATATCAGCATTAACCATCAGACTAGTTGATGCCTAACAATATTAATACCTTAAAGGTTTCCCAAGCAGCATAAAAATATGAGAGTTAATGAGTCCCTGCAGCAAGGACAGTTTTAAATGACAATAGGATGCTGATTTCGATTTTAAATAAAACATAAAACAGAAATACATATGAATCATTGGATAAACTACCAAAACTTCCAGGAAAAAGTAGGCACACAACAATTCATTAACATACTCCCAGTTGCAAGAGATGCATGTTTTTTTTTTCTTTTTTTTTTTTTTGTACAGGTGTGTGTGTGTGTGTGTGTGTGTGTGTGTGTGTGTGTGTGAGAGAGAGAGAGAGAGAGAGAGAGAGATAAGATACACACTTTAAGGTCCACATATCAATAATTGAGATTTTTGTCCTGGGAATCTCTGCCTCAGCGTATGGATGCCCCTTCTCAAATAAAATATATTTAAACTGCTAGAAAAGATAGGGATGGCAATGGTTTGGGTAAGGTCCTGGTCGAACCCAATCCCAACAGGCGATGGGTCCAAGTCATTAGGATCCGGACACGGGTGTAGAAATTAATAAATAAAAATTTCAATTTATTTTTTTATATATTTTTTAGCGGTTGGTTCAACCGGGACCTGACATGACCCAATAGGTTCCATGGTGGACCCGGACCCGACCCCAGTTCGTTTTGACCCCCGACCCGATTGATGAACGATAAAGCATAAAGCAATTTTACATAGAAAGGCATTATCATCTGCACAGTGCAAGTAAGACTTCCATGCAATAAACCCAAAAATCCAAATGGGAATCGCGCGATTCGGATTGGGTCCAGTGGTGTGCAATCCAGGTCTACGAACCTCTGGATCGCCCAATTTCTACCCTTTTTCTTATTTTATTATTGTTTCGCCCGATCCCACCGCTCCAGACCAAAACAGTCAAGGGCCAGTTCAATTGCTGATTCAGTATTTAAAAACACTACTTCCATGTTACATTGATATAAGTCAAGCATATAAAACAACTTCATGGAGTCTACATTAATGAACCATGCCAGCTTCCAAAGGCATCCCTGGACATGAGAGTATCTCACCACAGGACAGAAAAAAGTCATCAAACCAAGCCATATATCTAAAAGGAACTCCAACTGCAAGGAAATTTCCTGATAGCAGAAACCTGCAATGTTGATTCCACTGGTTACACTCTGCTCATTTTACCAGATAAAAGGAGCGACTGAACTTTTTCTCATTTTTTAATGGAGGAAACAAACTTAGTTATTCAAAAACAACAAATACCCAATCAGACCCATGGTTTACAAGATTTGTCTCCTAAGCTATGTGAAATAAATGTACGCCATGTGCCCTCTCATTGAGTCATTTCACAACTTGGTCCATTACCACCAAAAATCAGGAGCTATTTGAGCATTATGTCAGATGGTTATGTGCAACCATCATTCTTGTGGTTATGACTGATGTATATTCAATGACTTGCTTTTAAAAACAAAGGAAAAGAAAAAATTGATGTTTTGTTTTTTTATACAAAAGTAAAATGTACAAGGCACAAAAAGAGGCATCCCAGATGTCGGAAGCTCGGGTAAAGCCAAAGATGTACATCGAAGAAAACAACCAAAAAAAGGGAAAAAACCAGAAAGAGGAGCAGGCTTAAAATGCTGCTAGTTGTACCTTGCATTCCCATTTGCACCACCATCTTTAGCTAGCACATCAGTGATGGCATTGGCCTCCCACCAGGTATGACGAAATGAGACTCGTATATGCATGCAAAGGTTAAAAATATTATCAAACAGATGTTCCAGGTGCCACGAGCACTGAGTGGACTTTGAGGCACGAAATGACATTCTTTGAATCTCCATGTCACGAGAGAGTTGCCCCATGAAGGCTCAAAGCTCTCTTAAGCACTTCAAGGAGAGGGATTGTCTCTGCAGTTGTTGAGTTGACAATGCTAACATATCCCAAGAAGGACAGAAAGGGTATCCCCTGAGAGTTGAATATTCCCAGAAACCCACAGCACCACGGTTCCCGAGGGAGTGACCATCAACGTTAAGCTTGATGCACCCTCAAACAGGCAGTCTCCAAAGGGAGGATCTTGATATGGAACATGGTCTGGCTTATAATCTTGCCGTCCAGTTATTATCAACATCAGGTGTAGCATTAGCCTTGAATGCTTTGGTATCCTTCACTCACAAAATGAAAATCAGGTTCTTGATGGAGGCATCCTTTCCTTCAAAAATGTGGATGTTCCTTTCTAAACATCTGAACCTGAGTCAAGCCACAACAACAGTCCAGTGAATGGCTGTGGAGGAGATAGAAGGCACAAAACAGTTGCTTGATCAACTGGGGCATGACCCAGTTCTAGTCAAAAGATTGAAGAAGACCAGACCACAAGGACCCCATGTCTGCACATTGAAGGAACAGATGGCCGTTGGTTTCATCGGTGGCTTCACACATGATGCACCATTTGGGAAATTCACCTCTTTTTTGGAGCTGATCCCATGCAAGTGCTTTTCAGGAAAGTGTGGTTAGTTGAAAGACAAGATATTGGGTGGGATAGGCTTTAGCAGGCTTGGTTCGCGAACAACTGACTGGGGGGTGTTGGTGCAATCTGTAAAGCCTGGTAGAAGGAAGAGAGAAAATTGGCCAGAGCTTGCTGGGGCCCAAACAAGCTTGTCACACCAGACTGAAGGAGATACGAATGGAGAATATTTGAGAAGGCAGAGAACCCTGGGAACTCCAGGTCTCGAAGGGACCTCCTGAATGTGCAGTTCCAAACTCTATTCCTACCAAATACCTCAAAAGATTGGGTGACCATGGTTCCCAGACAGTATAGGTCAAGGTATCACCCTTGTAACGTGGATTCCTCAATCCATAGATCGCTCCATAATCTAACTTTATTGCCAAATCTGACACTAAACCGCACAATTCTGTGAAATTGTCGTAACCACAGGGGAACGCCTAACACCAGAAGGCCTACCGTGGGCAACGCCCTCAGGGAAACAACCTGACTCATCAAGCCTATAAGAGTGCTGGACAAAAAGCTGGCACAACTGCCTCTCCTAGCTAGTGATTCACCACCACCAATTGGCCAAAAATACAACACTGCAGTACATGAGACTCTGAATACCCAGGCTAACCTCTGTTTTGGCTTACTCACCTTGTCCCATACAACAATATCAAACTTGTATGGCCAGCCCTAGACCACAAGAAGTTCCTCATCAGCTTCTCG